>NC_138301.1:14822500-15327500 GCF_965601325.2 Salmo salar
CTGATTCTCCACATCTTAGCACAAATACACTCACTCACCACACACACACACACACACACACACACACACACACACACACACACACACACACACACACACACACACACACACACACACACACACACACACACACACACACACACACACACACACACACACATCACATCACATCTGCTGCTACCAGACGTATACTGGACAATTTAAACACAAGTCATCCCTTCCCCAAAACGTGTAAATATTGGTCTATAAATTGTGCCTTCCTGTATTATACTTATGCTAAAATGTGTATTCTATTCTACTGAGCCATTTACTTAATTTTGGTATTCTTATCTTTCATCATTATTTCTTATTGTTGTTTATTCTCGAGAAGGAACCTGCAAGTAAGCATTTCGTTAGATCATGTGTGTCCTGTACATACGACTAACGAAAGTTGAAACACAGACGCACACACACCTTCCCCATGATAGCTATCTGACTGCACCCAGGCACTCATTAACCCATTTCATCTCACGAACATTCATTTCATCTAATCGAACAAAATCAAATTCATCAATGCCCTCACGCATGACCTCCAAACAAGCACTCAACACACACGTTGGTCTCGGTGCTGGCATTGAGGTACGTACCCTGCTCACACTGATTCCCAGTGTAACCCGGTATGCACTGGCAGCTGAAGGAGCCCCACTCTCCATGGCAGCGCCCCCTAGGGCCACAGGAGGGGATGCCCCCGTTGACACAGCTCCCATCCGTAGTCAGACAGCCTGGGGAGCTGCCCACAGAGTCCGCTGGAGTGCCCAAGTCATAGAACTGTGTAGGGGGGAGAGATGGAGAGAGGACAGAGATGGAGGGGGAGAGGGGGAGAGAGGACAGAGATGGAGGGGGGAGAGGGGGAGTAGGATATTATGCCAAAGGGAGATATTTACATAGTACGGTGTAAGATAGAAATGGGAGAAAGCAGTAGACAGGTTAAAAGGGAGGCACAGGGATAGATACAAGTGAGAGAAGGAGATGGATAGAGAGAGGGAAAGAGAGAACGAAATAATAATTGTTCGTTTCCCAAAAAACTGAAACTTTATGCTTTCGCCTTTCATGCAATTTCTTGGAATGTAAATGACTGGGTTTTCGTAGGATCAAACCAATCCACAGGCACACAAAGGAGCTGGCGGAGGGCAATGCTGTGAAAGGACAGGAACACCTTGAAATCTTAAATCCTGCTCACAATAAAGGACATTAATATGTCCAATCTCCCCGTTTATGAGTTCCCACCATTCAGCGGAGCTGACTGCTCGTAAACCACGGTAGCCGGTGAGCCAATCTGCAAAACAGTACAAATTGGTTCTGACCTCACCATAGAGCTGGGCACTCCAAGTCTGATCCTTGTCAAGACGGAGGTCAATACTCATTTACAGAGAGATACTACGCACACTCAAAGATCCAACATACATCGCTGTGTGTACGGGAGTATGTGCGCAGGTGTGTGTTCGTTGATGTGCGTGAGACGCCAATCACGATCACATTTTTTTCCACCGAACATAATTAGCAGACTTTCCCAGTCGTGAGCACCCCGTCTCTGCCTCACTCAGAAATATAGAGATGGATAGAGAGAGTGGAACAGAGTTGGAGAGATGTAGAAGACTAGACTTGCTAATCATTTGCTTATGTGTGGTCCTGCGTGCATAGCACTTGCAACGGAAGGATCTTGGGTTCGATTCCCCGTCGGGCCACCCATATGAAAAATGGTATGCTTGCATCAATGTAAGTCGCTTTCAGTGAAAGCATCAATGTTTTCACAAGTCGCTTTCATAAAGAAAAGGCTGTTTTCATCTAGATTGGTTTTTCTTCACATTCATTTTACTGATCATTTCTTTTTTTTTAAATGAAACCCATTAGTGCATGGCTGCAGACCCATAGTATAGTTCATCTGTACCAGAGAGCAGGAGAGATACAGACAAATAGAGAGAGAGAGAGAAGCGACGACAGAATCTAAACATCCGCGCCATCCCTTCTCTTGCCCAAACATTCACCCCTGCCTCACGCTTGAACAAGTTCAATGGCACAGACATCCTTCTCCTTTCCTCCTGTCTCCCCCCTCTCTCCCATGTTCCACCCGCGCCCCCAGTCTTTCCACTCTACAATCAGAGATCTATGAATATTGTATCGAACCTCAGCCCTACGTTTTGTAGCCAGCGGGCGTGCAGGAGAGTGTTTTAGTGACAAATACCTTTAGTTCCCAGTGTCACACAGTGTCATGGAGTCACATGGGCAGAAGGACCGCTGTCCTCCCCGTGACTACTGTTGCCATAGTGACGTATCTACCAGTTCAGACTGTGTCTAGTGGATATGCGCTGAATGCGATCTCGGAGCATACCTTTTCTACAGAAGTGTTGCTGTGACAATGTCCGTGGGAAAGGTGTGAAAGTGTTTGAAAGCATTTATGCGAGATGCTGTATGCAGTTTAACAACACCATTCTGCCTGCAGTACAAGTGTAACTCTTTACAATGGAGATGTTATGTGTTGTATAAGGACTAAATTGCTTCCCAAGGCTATTTGGAAGCAATTCATTGTAGCGAGCATTACCTTGCTGTCGACAATGAGGTTCCGGATGCAGCCAGTAAAGTGTTTGTGTTGTAACTGCGGGTAGACATAGGGCAGGTTCTCATTGACTCCACCCAGCTGTAACACCTGGGTCCCATTCAGGTGCCTGAGGAATAAAATAACAACACTATCAGTACATCTTTTCATACACCTATCCATTCCTATTTTCTACTGCAGTACTTTTTTCAACCCGTAATACATAGCCTTGTCCCCCACCAATCCGGTGTTCTGAGTTTGACTATGTGAAAGGTGTGTATTCTGTATGAAGGAGCAGAGAGACAAAGACAGAGACAGAGAAAGAGAGAGAGCGTGAGAGAGAGAGAGCGAGAGAGAGGGAGAGAGAGAGACAGATAGGCAGAGGGAGAGAGAATGAGAGAGAGAAATAAAGAAAGAGAGCGAGAGAGAGAAAGAAAGAGTGCGAGAAAGACAGAGAGCTAGAGGGAGAGAGAAAGAGAAAGAAAGAAAGAGTGTGAGAGCAACAGACAGACACAAATAGAGAGAGAGAGCAAGAGAGAGCGAGAGAGAGAGGCGTGAGTAGGCTACCTGTCCAGGTTGGGCGTGACCCCAGTGACCTCGCAGGATGAGTGGTCCTCTGTGGTCAGCCAGCTGCCCACTCCCTCCATTTCCATGATGGTGGCCCCGGCACAGCGGTCCAGTGTGAAGCGTACCTCCTACAGGAGCACATGAGGAATATCAGCACATCGGATATATCAGGACATCAGGAATATAAGGACATCCAGATTATCAGGACATCAGGAATATCAAGACATCAGCTAATATCAGGACATCAAGAATATCAGCACATCAGGAATATCAGGACATCAGGAATATCAGGAATATAAGGACATCAAGACATCAGGAATATGAGGACATCAGGAATATGAGGACACGAGGAATATAAGAACATCAAGACATCAGGAATATCAGGACATCAGGAATATCAGCACATCAGGACATCAGGAATATCAGCACATCAGGAATATCAAGACATCAGGAATATAAGGACATCAGGAATATCAGCTCATCAGGAATATAAGGGCATCAGATAATATCCGGGAATCAGGAATATCAGGACACCAGGAATATCAACACATCAGGACATCAGGAATATCAGGACATCAAATAATATCAGGACATCAGGAATATCAGGACATCAGGAATCGCCATCAGGACGCACCAGGAATATCGCACACACATCAGGACATCAGGAATATCAGGACATCAGATAATATCAGGACATCAGAAAATATCAGGACATCAGATCATATCAGGACATCAGGAATATCAGCACCTCAGGAATATAAGGGCATCAGGAATATAAGGGCATCAGATAATATCCAGGCATCAGCAATATCAGGACATCAGGAATATCAGCCCATCAGGAATATAAGGACTATCAGGACATCAGATAATATCAGGTCATCAGGAATATCACGACATCAGAAATATAAGGGCATCAGGAATATAAGGGCATCAGATAATATCGGGACATCAGGAATATCAGGACACCAGGAATATCAACACATCAGGATTATCAGATAATATCAGGACATCAGATAATATCAGGACATCAGGAATATCAGGACATCAGGAATATAATGACATCAGGAATATCAGGACATCAAATAATATCAGGACATCAGGAATATCAGGACATCAGGAATATCAACACATCAGGACTATCAGGACTATCAGGACATCAGATAATATCAGGACATCAGGAATATCATCACATCAGGAATATAATGACATCAGGACATTAAGGAATATCAGGACATCAAATGATATCAGGACATCAGGAATATCAGGACATCAGGAATATCAGGACATCAGGAATATAATGACATCAGGACATCAGGAATATCAGGACATCAAATAATATCAGGACATCAGGAATATCAGGACATCAGGAATATCAACACATCAGGACTATCAGGAATATCAGGACATCAGATAATATCAGGACATCAGGAATGTCAGCACAACCAGAATATCAGGACATCAGGAATATCAGGACATCAGGATATCACCACATCAGGACTATCAGGAATATCAGGACATCAGGAATATAAGGACATCCAGACTATCAGGAATATCAGGACATCCAGAATATCAGGACATCAGGAATATCAGCACATCCAGAATATCAGGACATCAGGAATATCAAGACATCAGGAATATCAAGACATCAGATACTGGCTAGCCCACCAATCTAATATGAGCTCCATTACTGCCAATAATTCATTTTAAATATCTACCTGTACTATATTCTACTGCAAGAACTAACTAACCATACAAATGTAACTAATTTGCTTCTAAAAGGTCCTATTCAACATCTATTCAAAACCAGTTCATTGTTTTCAACAAGCATATTCAACAAGTTATTTCATAGCAGACCTTCAGGTGCATTCATTTTGAGTTTGTGAATGGCATACAAATATTATTACAGTGTTTGTATGACACTGTTTATATAATACATTGACCATTTCCCGAATAACCCTGAGGTTGTTTTTCAGACCTGGTAGATGAACAAAGTTGTTGTTAGCGCTGTCATACAGCCACGGCGGCCGTACACAGTAATGTATTCAGGAGGTACCCATTCGATCTCCCCTGGATCCAAACCACTCAAACCCTCCTACTTCTCCAGACGATGTCATGAAAACAGGACTAGTCAAGCAGAGACACCACCTGTTTGCATTAAACTTCCCCCAGAGTTCTATAAGAATGAACAGCATATGGGTAGTGTTGGGGGAGATGTGTGTGTGTGTCTCTGTGTGTGTGTGTGTGTGTGTGTGTGTGGGGTGGGGTGGGGGGGGGGGTAAGCTTGGCAGCAGCTCAGACTTCAGACACCCACCTTACTGTTGCTCCTCACATCCAGACGGTGCCACCGTCTGTCCGCCACGTTCACGTTGCCTGGCAACTGCAAGACCAGTGTGCCCGAGCCATGATTTATCTTGAGTGTGGGAGTGCCATCGATCAGCTCTGAGGGGAGAGAGAGAGAGGACACCGACATGAGGTCACACATGGTGGTTACATCCCCAGGGATGACCATCCAAAAACCCCCATCACATACTCTTAATGCCAGGGAAGATCAGACACAACCACACACAGACCACTTCATCCTGAGGCCGTCACTTCTGCACCCATGTCATCTGATCACTGCAACAAACCAAGAACAAGCAACCACAGCGAAGCACAGTCAACTAATCAAAGTCAACTGACCTACGGTCAACTTAACTCTGTGTTGTTTTCTGCGTCACACTGCTTTGCTTTATCTTTGCTTTATCTTGGCCAGGTGGCAGTTGTAAATGAGAACTTGTTCTCAACTAGCCTACCTGGTTAAATAAAGGTGAAATAAAAAAATAAAAAAAATTGTCGAAATTCTGTAAGAGTGGTGTGTTCACCCAACCCTAGGCTAAAGTAAAATCAGGCACCACCTCAGTGCTTTCAGCAGTCTGTTCAGAACGATGACGTACTTAAAATGACATCTAATAACCTGGGCCAGTATTAGAACCTGAAAAACAACAACAGTAAAAGGTGCAAAGCTAATAGTAAACCAGTTAAATATAACTAACAGTCCGTCGTCATCATGCTCACTCCACAATAAGGATTACAACAGTGCCGGGTGCTATGCAATTATGTCCCCCCCCCCCACCATAAGACAATAAACATTAAAAAGTGATTCTATTTTCTGACTTAGTCAAATGGGAAATTAAAAATTAATGAACCAGTTAAGACTCGTTGTATGCTTTATACTGTTTGCAAAGGATTATGGGTAAACAACATGTCAACCAACCACTGTTTCTCCATAAATCAACATGACATCCACAGTTTAAGAGTTCAGGAGAGAATAGCGCTGTAAATAGAAACTCCACGTCGCTCTATTTTCTAGGTTCGCAAATGCTCCGTTTTCAACAGAGAGGGTTGTTCTCCCTCTTCTATAGGTCTTTATCGTTATCTGGCTTTCGTCATCCCATTCTCTTCCACGCTGCCTCTCTCCATGACAGTCACTCTATCTGGCTTGTCGTGTCTTTCTCTTTTATAACCCCAACCTTTTCTCTTTCTCCCTCTCCCACCTGTCTCTCTGCAGTGTTCTCACAGTGGATTCCCAGTAGGCAACCTGTGCTCAGGCAGAGATTACTTTGAGCTAGCAGTAAGTCACTGATGTACAGAGCCCAGCCTAAGCCTGAGTGAAAAGCCCTTTTCATGTGAAAGGCCCACAGTGGCCACCACCATCAAGCAAGAGACTGACACTGTCCCACAGGGTATCTCAATCTGACAAGGGTCCCGACCCTCCTTGTTGGGACTGACGTGACATTTCAGGAGAAAAGGGAACAGACTGTGGGGTGACAGGTGTGAACGGTGGAGGCTTGGTTGAGATGAAAAGAGAGAGGGAAGGAGAGGAGAGGGATGTTGAGTGCCTGAAAGGAGAACTTCCACAGGCATGGACCGGCTGGGCTGTGCTGTGTTGGTCAGGCAGGGAGGCTGAATGGTGGGCAGACAGGCCAAATGGGCTTTATGTTGTGCCGTATCAAATGATCTTGGACAGGGAGAGTACGCCCGGGTGTACTCAGGTTACTACAAGCTTTCGCTCTTAAACTCCGGTTGGTGGACTCAGCACGGTCACGGCTAATCTCCCCTCCTCATCCCTTATTCATCATGGTCTCCTCCTCGACATCCCTGCAGATGAACCTTCCCTGTCGAGCGTCTTGGTGAGGGGGAAGCCAGGGGGTCTCAGCCCCCATAGCATGGCACTCCCACTTCAATATGAAAAATGGCCTCTTTTCTGAAGGCCTGAAGGGAATATGTTTGAGGCCGGGAGAATATGGACTGCATAAACAGCATTACAAATCACTCAGTATATACAAATCAGCAGCCCAGCAACAGAGAAAGAGAGTCTGTGACTGTGGTGCCTTTAATATAAATTGACTGTCAGCAAACACCCCCATACCCCCAGGAAACAGGACCCAAACTTAAAAGCGGTATTTGAAACGGGCGCGGCGCTAAAAGACTGTGAAACAGGTTTCTGCAAATTGACCGTAATGTGCGTTTCACACTCAGTGTATCTCTCTGCTCGCTTTCATCTGCCAGATGCTGTGTCTACATATGTGTGTGTGTGTTGGGGGGTTGTGTGTGCGTGTTTGGGGGGGGGGGGGGGGGGGGGGGAGATTCATCTCATTCTTAGTCAGCCTGTTTCTCAGTTCCTTCTGAGACCATCAACAGTAGTACTGCATAAAGCAAAATATGTAAAAAATAGTCCAATGCAAAATGCCTGAGATGTTTACATTCAGCCAGGTATTATGATTCAATTTATTACGGGTAAAAAAATGCAATAACCTTGACTGTTATAAATTGGCTTACATGCTGCAAGCAAATAAACATTACATTCATTGACTTTATTTCCATACCATTACATTTTTTGAAACATCTGGCTTTTTAGTTGCATTTATTAAGAAAAGCTGAATTACACATATAAAATCATGATAAATAGGCTGCCATCAGGTCAGAACGAGACAAAGTGAGTGATGAAATTCTTTCTGCTCTATCCTCGGAGCTGGATGCAACTCTTGGCAACGAGGTGTAAACAGGATCCCCAGCCGAGCCCTGAGAGCCTGTTTCCCATTCTGCAGGAGTACGTAATCACCCAAATGTAATTTGTCCGGTTAATTTGTCTATTGATTGGACAAGCTCAGCCCCATGGCTCGTACCCTTGAGAAGGGGGAGTTGACAATAATGCGACTCATTTAACTATGATCTCACTGTTCCAGCAGTCAAAGTCAGCAGACAACACAGACAGGGTCTAGATCTCTGGCGGGATTTAGAGAGGAATATAACACAGATTCCATTTAGAGGTGAGGACAGACCAATGGGCACTCTAAAAGATACCATATGCCCTGCAAACCTACACTATACACATCCATAACTCAATATAATGCTTTCAGTGTGAAGCACATAGCTATCTGACCCACATCAGACCGGGACAAAGATTATGAACCATGGAAAAGTTAACAAGCAGAACCAAAGACATCTACCTTCCTGGTAGGGCAACATCCAGTTCCCTGTCTGGCCCAGAACAAATCACCTCAGACCTGTCCAGCAATCTCATACGGGCCCAAGCTGGGCAGTAACAGACACTGGCAGCATCCCAAATAGTTCCCTATTCAATTTATAGTGCACTACTTTGTGGTCAAGTAGTGCACTATAAAGGGAATAGGATGCCATTCTCTCTAAACCCGGGCTGTTCAATGTCAGTTCTGGAGGGCAGAAACACTTCTGGTTTTCATCCTCTCCTTCTAATAAGGGACTCATTCAGACCTGGAACACAAGGTGAGTGCAATTAACTACCAGGTAGAAACAAAAAACAGAAGTGTTTCGGCCCTCCAGGACCTGAATTTGAACAGCCCGGCTTTAAACGCAGGCTTCTTGCCATACTGGCTCGGTCAGAATTATGTTTCTCCTGTGTTTTGTATCATATTGTGCAACAGCTGATGAAACGAACAGTGCAAAAGCGTGAAAAAAATTATATTATTTCCTGATAGTTGCTGGTTGAAAATACAATCTACCAAGGACCTTCTAATCAGCATGTTTTGCATGGGTGGAGTTTTGGCTTGCCTGGTGACATCACCAGGTGGTAAATAGGTTAATAGATGAATAACAGAGTTCCAAACCTCTCTGCCAATAACAGCTGGTTTTCAATTTCCCCCTCCCCACTCAGACAACTCCCAAACAGTCCTAGCAAAATTATTGCTTGAGAAATACGGTAGTTTTTTGCTAAAAAGCTGTTTTTGTTTATTTCTACTACAGTAAGCTACTTAATTGTTACCCAGAAATGATTCGATATTGATATACTGTACAAATGGCTACATTGGGCCTATAATCCCAGGGGAACAGCAGAGAATGTAGGACATGCAGGGGTGTTTTGCAGAGGCAGGTCCGTGCTATGCCACATTAGTGGTGGTGATGCCTGGTACGAAGGCCCATGGGGGGGATAAACAGCACAGCAAGGTAAAGCACAGCGGAGAACAGACAGTGAGTGGGCAGGGCTGCAGGAGGCAGCCAGCGAGCCGTTCACCGTCTTTAATAAGGAGATACGGGCCGGGAAGCAGTGGGAAATTAGAAGGTTTAATAGGTTGCGCTGCTAAACAGCGAGAAATAATAAGGCTTGACACAGTCAACCTGTGGGTGAGAGTAATATAAAGACGTTGGGCTAAATTATTGTCTGTTTCTCACTTTAAGTCTCAGCCGTATATACTTGCCATCTCCACTCTGCCTTTCTGCCATATCTCCCTCCTGCAATTCTAAAATGTTCTACACATCTTATCCATGCTCTCTTCATCCCCCTCTGTCTTCCCTGTCACTATCTCTTTCCGCACTGTCCGCACAGTGCTAGATTAAGAATAGGAAGCTCATGTGACACAGACTTTGTTGGATTTTGTCTCTCTTCTTCAGACTATGTCTCTCCCTCCAAACCCAGCAGCTGTGGACTGGGCTGTGAGGCTGTGGACGTTGATTATTTGAATCAGCTGTGTGGTGCTGTGGCAAAAACCAAAACGTGCACCCAGGAAGGGCCCAAGGAGCGAGTTTGGGAAACCCTGACTTACTGCAGCATCTGCAGACATCTTTACATCTTCACAGTACGACACACTAACTATGCATCGTGTTGAGACTGTCGAGACTGCAGACTGAAGACTGTCCTACGCATGTGCATGTGGCGAAAAAAAACATTGAAACTTGACACTTGAAAGTTCTACTGTATCCTTTCTCCTTTGTTTCCCATTCAAACACACACGCACACACACACGCACCCCCTCCTCTGTGAGTAACACATGCACACACGCACACACAAAATGTCTTCCAGCATTGAATCGAGTGCTAATACTCGAAAGCAGCCATAAAGTGAAATGGAGCCACAAACACGTACACACACACACACACACACACACATCCTATGTTATTTACTCCAGACCTTAACTTGAGAATGTATGCTAAGCACGTCTACCTAGCTCAACAAGTTCATTAAAGCTCTAAATATGTACACCCCGTTGTAATTACATTCTGGAATGAATGACAAATAAGCCTTTACTTTCATAATGAGCCCCTCATTAACCCCTAAAGACCTGATGCTGTCACACTGCAACCACACACACACACACAGATCAGTCTTTACCACCAAGTGTACACTCATTAAAGGCCTCAGGAGCTGTGTGTAGGCTGACGCTGACCCCCCTTCAAAGAAACCCCTCCACCCCCAAACTCATTTGGCAGCGTTGGCACAACAAATCTCCGTGTAAAAATAACCTTAGTAGTCTTGTTTATATTAAACCAGCAAATTCAGACAGAGTTGTTTAGAGGACGACTTGAGCATTTCTGCCTCGTGCAACCTTCCTATCTCTATCGCGCCATCACGGTGTACCGCAAACACAATTACCAGCACTCACACACTGACGCAGGCATGCGCAGCCCCTCCCTTCTACCCTGTCTCTCCTCTATCCTGTATTCCTGTCCCCCTCCTCTGTGAGTAGATAAGTAGATATGTACCTATGGCCATGAAGTCCTCAAGGTCCCAGGGCTGTAGCTGGGCCAGGGGCCCGCTGTAGAGCAGCAGACCATCTGCAACCTCCGTGACGAACTCCAGGGAGAGACGGCTCTCGAAGCAAGGCCTTATGGGAGGAAACCAGGCATAGCCGTTGCCATGGAAACTGTGTTTGGTCTGCTGGCACTCTGGCCCCTCGAACTGCGCAGGGCACTGGCATCTAGGGCAAAATAACAAGGAGGAGGAACATCACAAAAAAAGAATAACACAAAGCAATTGAGTTATTCCCTCATCTATCACGCAAGACTGCTCTATCAGGGTGTCCCTGCTGAGGCCGGGATGGGATGGACTGCTTCTGCTTAACCACACTTGCAGTCGCACGCACGCACGCACACACACTTGCAGTCGCACGCACGCACACACACAATTTGCTTCTAATTGTTCTCAATTGCATAACAACTAAAGATTGTGAGTGTACATCCCAACTAAGCATCTAGCAGTCTATATTAGCCCCCAAGGACTGCTCACAATCTGGAGAACACTATATTTCAGCTTTCTCGCTCTCTCTGTCTGTCTTGCTCTCCCAACTACTGTTTTCGCCTCTAGTGATTTCCTTCTGAGAGACACTCCACATCTCATGCAGATGTTCTCATTATCAGCCGTACCATAGGGAGAATCCATCACTATTAACAACATAGCAACTGAGCACAGCTGCACTCCTCCCTTAGGTTATTCTGTCATCCCTTTTCCTTCATTCAGTCTTCCTTTGTCACACACAGACACACACACATACACACACTACCCCACTGTATCCACCTGTTGTAGAGACAGCTAATATAGCTGGCACACACACACACACACACGGGCAATCCTGTGGCATCAATCAAGTGTGGCTTTCTCTAGTTAGTTTAGTCAGAAGCCCAGCTATTTTCTCAGCCGGTTCCCTCTCCATCACCCTACTCACAGCAGCCTAATAATAGTCTTCCAGGCTGCCATGCTCCCTTCGTTTCGTTCCTCTCTCATTTGTGTGCTGCGAAGAGAGAGAGAAGAGCTCCTGGCTGCCTGGCTGCCACATCCGACACTCTTGCATTTAGTCTTTCCCATTTCCCAGTCTGTGCTCTGAACCCAGATTGAAAAGGAGAGACTGTCAGAAATGATAGTCCCCCCCTGGCACCTGGCAGACATGCAAATGCGGGAGGAGTGAAACAGGCAGGCGGGCCGTGCGCTAACACAATAACATGCTTCTTCTAATAACCAGGCGCAGTAATCAAAGCTATACACCCCACGTTCAGAAGGCACACCGTAGCAAAAAGGGAGAGAGGAGAGAGGACTGTATGCACGCATAAGTCGCTTTGGATAAAAGCATCTGCTAAATAGCATACGTTATTATACTATAGGGGAGAGGACAACAGCGTTGCAGAACAGCAACAACATGGTATCCCGACCATGACGCAGAGGAATGAAAGTACGTTTGGTCTAGGAGCTCTAGGAGCACTGGTTCTGATGAAGGTCCTATAGGCTCAGGTTGACCAAACAGGATCCTATAGTGACACTATAATGCCATCTCACTGTGGAGAGGCAGGAAGTTGAGTCCAGTGATATCTGGATGTGGTTACAGCCTGGAGCCATGCGTCTACCTGACCACTATCACATGGAATGGGAGGTAGTGTGCACGCACGGTCAGGAAGTTGAGTCCAGTGATATCTGGATGTGGTTACAGCCTGGAGCCATGCGTCTACCTGACCACTATCACATGGAATGGGAGGTAGTGTGCACGCACGGTCACGGCTTAGTGGGACTAGGCCCCGAGCAGCAAACAAGGCTTGTATTACACCATCAGACCATCTGACCATCAAAGACATCAACATATCTCCCAGAGTGACAGACAGTAATGCACGACGGAGGGATCACTTATAGAAAAGAAAGAGGGAGAGATAAGGCTGTAGAGAGAAGGAGATGTAAAGATAGGGGGATTGAAGTCAATACACTGGAAACTTGACCTACCTTATCTCTCCATTTGGAAACAATTTACCCAGTCTTAGGGAATAATCTCACTCATTTATCCCATCAGAGATATCAGGAACATGATTTCAGCCCAATCCTCTTACTGTACTCAAGATTTTTTTTCCTTTGCTCATTTCCTGTTCTTTGCGTGCACATGGGAATGTTATTTGTTAGCGTTCGAAAGGGACCGAGTAATCTCCCCTGCCCTCCATTTTCAAATCCTGCTATTAATCCTGGCCCCACGATTATCTACATGTTGTTTCTTAATTCTTAAATCTTAAATCTCTGCGCTGCGTCGCTGGGGATCTCTTACGCATCTGCGCAGTTCTACATCTGTGTGCTCAACCCCGTGATAAACCAGGCCAGGGCTCTGTGCTCTGCTCAGCAACCGTCCACTGCCTCTGTCTCATAACTATTACCAGGCTTGCGTTTGTCTTTGAACGGTTTCACATACCCAAGCCTGCAGAGGTTGACATTGACCTCTGCCCTATTCAGTTATAAAGACATTCTCTTGTGGAAACAAAAATCGTAGAAATGTCATAATTGAATACGTATAATGTGAGGAATTTCTATTAACATTGTTAATTATTTGCTACATTCACAGACTCAAAATGCTTTACAGCTTTTTAAGTTCTTGGCTTTTCAGTTATAATATAAGCTGAGGAATGTGAGTTCTACAAGGACAACTTGTCATCAACAAAGAGGCTCTTCTGTTCTGACACATCAACAACTTTATCCTGTGTTTGGGCCAAACTGGCAATGTTAGTTCAACTGTTAAAAGCCAATATGTGTCTGCAACAGAGAGAGAGCTGGGATTAACTCTGGGTTGGCTGCGTAAATCATTCTGGTACGGACCAATGGCGAGGCACATTACACGCTTAGTACGTCCAACTAGACACAAATCCTGGGTTTACTTTCTTCTTTTAATTAAACAGCAGAGAACCAAATTAAATTTCTCCTCCTTTCGTGTTTCAAAGGGAAGCTGGATGGACAATTCCAGGAAGAGCATTTGGGCATATGTTCAAATTTTGGGCAAGATGTGTGGCAATTTTTTCAGGAACATCTGTATACACCTCCTTTCTAGACATGAACTCCAAATCAGCAGCAGATTACAGCTGAATATGAACTCATAATCCTAGTGGATTTCAAACGAGGGACTTTCGATGTGTGTGTTTGCACGGGGTGTGTGTGTGTGTCCCTGTCATCCTCCTTCATCCTCTCTCTCTCTCTCTCTCTCTCTCTCTCTCTCTCTCTCTCTCAGTCAGGAGACTAACGTTATAGGTCTGTCAGCGTGCTCCAACTGAAGTATCATCTGTGGCTGTGTTGACGTCCGTGGGATCGTAAGTCTGCACAAGTGAAATCCACAGGAGGAATGGCCAACACCTCCCCAGAGCAGTGCCTTAGTAAATATGGTGATTTTGATTCTGCTCACAGAGTTCAGGCCAGACACACAGCTGTGTAGTAGTGTGTCTCCACCAAAAGGGGTCAGGCTTCTGGTCTAGAAGCACGGTTTTGACTGCTCCTACAGTTTTGCTTCGGTACTGCAGTTTAACTGACTCCTGGCCCAGAAAGACCATTTCTATACACGGCCACATGGAGAAGTCAGATTTGGAAATTCCTAATAAGCCACTTTAGGTCTTTGTGCACAAAACCATCTATTGAATTACTCAAGGAATTGTCGCTAAGGCCACATTTTCTTTCATCACCAAAGATAAATCATTGTTAAATTTGTCCAATGTCTGCCATGATTTTGGATGACATCGTCGCTGCTCGTGCTGCTCCCAGTGCGCACTGGGTGCGAGCGCGCGTGTGATGTTGGTCCGTATAAACCGGATGCAACCCGGCATATGTGAACGTGAGTAGATTCATTTAAAAACAAAGGTCGGACACAGTCTCCAGTTTTTATTGTACCTAAGTGGTCTCCACAGTGCTTGTGTACAATCTGGTTGACACATAATTCCATCAGAAAAGAAAATGTTGCATGAATTCTCAGAGATGAAATATATATATTTTTTAAATGATCTCGAGCTCTCATTAAATAGTTTGTGCACTTTTATTTAAGTGCACTTCCACATTGCAAACACCCTAACAAAAACATACACAGACGTATGATAAAACATGCATCATTCCCTTTTAAATACCTCCTTTCGTGTAGCGGCCAGGTTGGTAGTTTTGATGTGTTCATTTCCGTTGCATTTTTAATCACAAAGATCATTAGATTAAAGAATATTCCCCCCACATCACCGGCGGCGTTTAGCCTTCCTCCTCAACACGATCCCAGAAGTATTTAGCTTGACGTTGAGCTCGCTCAGACATTCAGAGCACAACTATGAAATTCATTCAGGAGGACCAAGAGGGAACCAAAAACAGAGAGGCACCGGGGGAGAGAGGTAGAGGAGGTGAGAGGAGCAGAGAGGAACACGAGGCACCAGACATATGGCACTGCAACAAGGCTGTTGTACTGTAGAACACAGAGCTCAGTACTGAAGCTAAAGCTTCTCTCCTAAACAACCACTGCTGGGATTACAGCAGTGAGCTGAGCCCAGGTCGGAAAGACATCAAAGGCCTGGCCGGCGAGAGAGAGAGAGAGCCAGAGAGAGAGAGAGAGAGAGAGAGAGAGGGAGGGAGAGAGAGGTGAGACCTGTGGACATGGTTTAACTCTGTTCAATTAGAAATGAAGCAGAATAATCGGGCGTGGCTAATGAGGTTATTTAAACCGCCTCGGTTATGTTTTCTGGTTGTCTAACCCTCACCCCTCACCCCCACCTCACCTTCCAACCCCCGTACCAAATGACTCTGCTGCGCTCTTTCCTCCTCACCATTACCCCCCTCGCCCCCCTTGTAAAATGGATTGTTAGTCCCCTTCTCTCTGTTTAGGCATTGTGACTCAGTGAAGAGAATCAATAGCATTATTGGCTCTGGATAATTGGAGAAAAAGGCTAAAAGCTGTGTACCTCATATTTGTGAGAGGTCTTGGAGGTAGGTTAAGTGATAAGACTCACAAAGAGGGGCTTGGATCCTTTCGAAAACTTCACTTGATCTATCATTCAGCACCAGCACAGCATTTGTGTGAGCGAGCAAGCGAGCGCACGGCGCCACTTGCCTGTTTTTGGCCAAATACTTTCAAAGAGTTTCATCCCTCTAGCAAGATTGAAGCATTAGTTGACTTATTGATTCCTCTTCCACACATAGCCCTGACTCTCATTTATAAAGCATTCTCCTACCAGGTATTCATTCTCCTCTATCTGTTGCAGACTCCAGGCAACCATCACTATCTCAACAGGGAAACAACAGATCTGAGCCTTCCCTCCCCTATCCCCCACCCTGGTGACTGCTAAAAGGTCAGGCTGCCAAAGGCTATTTGCTGCTTTTTGATACCTCCGCTCACCCGTACACAACTGTAAACACAATTAAACCGCTTCTCCTGTGTGAACATTTCACTGCAGGTGGTATGACTTCTTTCTCACCTGTACCCGCTCTGAGTGTCGACACAGATGCCCCCGTTGAAGCAGGGGTTTCTGGGATAGGAGGAACAGATCTTGTGGACGTGTTCTCTACCGGAGCAGCTGCATACTGCCGTGGACTCCACCGTCACCGACACCAGTGACATGCTCCCAGAATCCACCACAGTGGGCGTGTCACTGACGCTCAGCACATTGGAGCAGCCGCCGCTGCCGCCACAGTCTGTGTTGGCACACTCATCCACGTGGACCTGGCTGACGTTCACTTGCAGGAACGACTGCAGCTGTGGACAGAGAGAGAGAGAGAGAGAAAGAGAGAGAGGAGGAGAGGAATGAAGGGAAAGAGAGAGGATCAAGGGAGAATTCAATTAGGAGGATTAAGACAGAAATAGGAGGCGAAAGGAGACAGAGGAACAACAAAGTATAAAGCTAAAAGGTAATCAAGGGACAGCCATGGAAGAGTCAAAGCGGAACAGTCTTGATTACCACCAGGGTTTATCCTAAAGCCTTCAGAAAGCACATAATGTCTGTTGTTTTAGCCATCTTTCTTTCATCCTCGACATAAGCATCTGGGTTGTGTGACACACTCACACATGCAAATACCCCTACAGCCATCCTATTAGCATAGAGAGTGTATGAATTCGTCTCTCAAACGACACTCCTTCTCTCTCTCACACACACTTACATAAATGCACATCCTCACACACACGGATATACACATGCAAACCCACACAATACACACAAAAACAACCCTCTCTAAATGGCCCTCCATGCATCTGATTTTCAAAGTGTGCTGATACTGTAAATAGAACATACAGTACACCATGACCTGTGTTTACATACATTTTCCGTATACCCTTTCCACACCATTTATTCACAGCTCAAGTGGGCCACATTGCATTCAGGCAGAATGAACTGGGAGAGACTGTGACAGTATATATATGCAGTGTTGGATAGTGATGATGACGAGGTCCTAGAGTGAAAATGTAATCTCTCTCTCTCTCTCTCTCTCTCTCTCTCTCTCTCTCTCTCTCTCTCTCTCTCTCTCTCTCTCTCTCTCTCTCTCTCTCTCTCTCTCTCTCTCTCTCTCTCTCTCTCTCTCTCTCTCTCTCTCTCTCTCTCTCTCTCTCTCTCTCTCTCTCTCTCTCTCTCTCTCTCTCTCTCTGTCTCTCTGTCTCTGTCTCTGTCTCTGTCTCTCTCTGTCTGTCTGTCTGTCTGTCTGTAGGGTGGAGCCCAATATAGTGACAGTGGTGAGGGGAAAGCAGGGAGTGGAGGGTGAGGAGAGCCGTCCAGAGATAATCTGTTTTCAGCGCTGCAGTACCACGGCACATTTCACTTAGATGGGCCACACTCACCACCACTTCCCATCTAACCCCCTCCCGACTCCCGCTCTGTCTGACTTACCAGCAAAGGGTTGACACCCCCTCCTTCCCCTCCTCCCACACAACCACAGTTACATCCCCCTCCTCTTCACTGTGACCACAGACACTATCAGGGCAGACAAAGACATGGTTTTCAGGCATATGTCATGCATGCACAGAATGTATACTGTATTATTTGTGCCAGAGTTTAATTGGGAAGAACCCCCAGTGGAACAGAGCTCCACTGCCTTAGGTCAGGAAATGTTAAAATGTCAAATGGAAAGCAGCAGTTCTACCACCTTCACGTGTCCAATTGAACTGTTGTTTCTATGCAGACTAAAGTGTCTAGGCTGGTACAATTTGATCAGTGACTGAGAGTGTTGTACCATCTGTATTTGAGTGGATGTGTGTAACACTCGTCGTTGAAGGGGGACCAAAACGCAGCGGGTAAAGTGCTAATCCTCTTATTTATTAAAGAAAACACTTAATCAATACAAAACAAATGACGAAAACAGTCCAGTAAGGTGCATAGACTATACTAGAAACAACCACCCATAAAACCCAGTGAAAACAAACACAACTAAATATGGCCTCCAATTAGAGACAACAACAACCAGCTACATCTAATTGGAGGTCATTGACAAAACTCACATAGAACTAGAAAAGCTAGATAAATATAGAAATAAGAAAACTAGAACCTAAACCCACAATACCCAACCACACAAAACAAACACCCCCTGCCTCGCCCTGACCAACTACAATGACAAATAACCCCTTTTACTGGCCAGGACGTGACAATGTGCTTGGAAAGGGAGAGCGGCAAGTTTGTTGAGTTCCTATGAGAATACACCAGTAAGTGCTTGTGTGTGAATATTGAAGAGAATGTCAGAATGTGTATGTGTTTATCTCTACCAATCCCACACAATGAGAGCACTTAAAGGAAAATGGGTAGAATGAGAACCCAAGGGAAACTTCAGGATGTGTATCAAAAGACATCCCTGACTCCCTTTCTCATCTCCACTGCTATCTTCCCCTTCCCACCCGTCCACTCAAGCTCTAGGACTCCCCAAATGTAACGTATGTGTCTGGTGCCCCTTTACCGTGCATGTACATCCCCAATGCCACGATACTGTGTAATGACTGCCTGAAAAGGTGTTTTACATTTCTTATCTGAGAGGTTAAACACTTCTGATATGGAACATCTCCTAATCCACTTGTGTAGAAAGACACACAACAAGCTCACCAGAGAAATATGGTGTGTGTGGATGTGAGTGTATGGGTGTGTGCCCAATGACAAACAATGCACACCCAGAATCCCTATACAGGCAGAAGAGACATTTTACATAAGACCAAATTACCTCTGGGAAGGGATGGCAACGTGATCGCTCTTTACGCTTTGCGCATGACTGTACTGTCAGCTTTATCAAAACACAGTTTGAGGCACCCATGAGGCTTCGACTACAATATCCATACCTCCCTGGGGCAGACTCTGTGGAGAAAACAGTAAAGGGCACCCTAGGGACTTGTAGGCCTACAAAGAATATGCTGAAAAGTGGGACATCGTTGGCCAGAAGGCGGGAGGGAGGAGGAAGAGAAATTATACAGGTTGGACCTGAAGCTAATTCGTTTGTTTTAAACTGACAAACGCTTTGCTGACCATATTGGATTTGAGTCCAAGGACTGGAGAAGTAGCACCTGAGGACAGTTTGTCTGAATTACAGTTGGAAAAGAGAGGGGAGGAATAACAGAAAGAGACGATGCACAAAGCTACAGTAACATGCTATTGGGGAATGCTGTGCTTTTTTTCCTCCAGGACTCATCTTTCCCCTATGTGGATCTGAGGCACAGTGTCTCTCTCTCTTTCTCTCAATTCAATTTAATGGCTTTATTGGCATGGGAATCATATGTTTCAATTGCCAAAGCAAGTGAAACACATAATAAACAACATTGAAATAAACAATAAAAAATTAACAGTAAACATTACACTTACAAAAGTTCCAAATGTCATATTATGTCTACAGTTGAAGTCAGAAGTTTACAAACACCTTAGCCAAATACATTTAAACTCAGTTTTCCACAATTCCTGACATTTAATCCTAGTAAAAATTCCCTGTTTTAGGTCAGTTAGGATCACCACTTTATTTTAAGAATGTGAAATGTGAGAATAATAGTAGAGAGAATGATTTATTTCAGCTTCAATTCTTTCATCACATTCCCAGTGGGTCAGAAGTTTACATACACTCAATTAGTATTTGGTAGCATTGCCTTTAAATTGTTTAACTTGGGTCAAACGTTTCGGGTAGCCTTCCACAAGCTTCCCACAATAAGTTGGGTGAATTTTGGCCTATTCCTCCTGACAAAGCTGGTGTAACTGAGTCAGGTTTGTAGGCCTCCTTGCTCGCACACACTTTTTCAGTTCTGCCCACACATTTTCTATAGGTTTGAGGTCAGGGCTTTGTGATGGCCACTCCAATGCCTTGACTTTGTTGTCCATAAGCCATTTTGCCACAACTTTGGAAGTATGCTTGCGGTCATTGTCCATTTGGAAGACCCATTTGCGACAAGCTTTAACTTCCTGACTGATGTCTTGAGATGTTGCTTCAATATATCCACATCATTTTCCCGCCTTATGGTGCCATCAATTCTGTGAAGTGCACTAGTCCCTCCTGCAGCAAAGCACCCCCACTTCATGATGCTGCCCCTGCTTCATGGTTGGGATGGTGTTCTTCGGCTTACAAGCCTCCCCCCTTTATCCTCCAAACATAACGATGGTCATTATGGCCAAATAGTTATATTTTTGTTTCATCAGACCAGAGAAAATTTCTCCAAAAAGTATCATCTTTGTCCCCATGTGCAGTTGCAAACCGTAGTCTGGCTTTTTCACGGCGGTTTTGGAGCAGTGGCTTCGTCCTTGCTGAGCGGCCTTTCAGGTTATGTCGATATAGGACTCGTTTTACTGTGGATATAGATACTTTTGTACCTGTTTCCTCCAGCATCTTCACAAGGTCCTTTGCTGTTGTTCTGGGATTGATTTGCACTTTTCGCACCAAAGTACATTCATCTCTGCAGTACATTCCGTCTCCTTCCTGAGCGGTGTGACGGCTGCGTGGTCCCATGGTGTTTATACCTGCATACTATTGTTTGTACAGATGAATGTGGTACCTTCAGGCATTTGGAAATTGCTCCCAAGATGAACCAGACTTGTGGAGGTCTACAATTGTTTTTCTGAGGTCTTTCGATGATTTCTTTTGATTTTCCCATGATGTCAAGCAAAGAGGCATTGAGTTTGAAGGTAGGCCTTGAAATACATCCACAGGTACACCTCCAATTGACTCAAATTATGTCAATTAGACTATCAGAAGCTTCTAAAGCCATGACATTATTTTCTGGAATTTTCCAAGTTGTTTAAAGGCACAGTCAACTTAGTGTATGTAAACTTCTGACCCACTGGAATTGTGATACAGTGAATTCTAAGTGAAATAATCTATAAACAATTTTTGGAAAAATGACTTGTGTCATGCACAAAGTAGATGTCCTAACCTGACTTGCCAAAACTATAGTTTGTTTTAACAAGAAATTTGTGGGGTGGTTGAAAAACAAGTTTTAATGACTCCAACCTAAGTGTATGTAATCTTTCGACTTCAACTGTATATACAGTGTTGTAATGATGTGCAAATAGTTAAAGTACAAAAGGGAAAATAAATAAACATAAATATAAATCTCTCTCTCTCAATCAGACAGGAGGGTGCTCAATGGCTCCGTTCTTAGAGAACACCAGCTGAACAGTCATTTAATGATACAGTCAGTCATACAAACAAACCATAATTACACACTAGACCTAAAATCATCATGCTCATTAGCAGTACTTAGCAACATGTTCAGTACAGCTGTTTGGTTGTTGCTGGTCTTTTGTGAAACAAAAGTGGTAAGCTGATCATGGTAAACTGAAATCAGCTTAACCCGTTCACACGTACCATCACACGGGGTGTGATCATTCTACAGTGGTCCCTGAAGCGTACGATCACACCCCGTGTGATTAGAACTCTCATTTAGAACGGCCAGTTTCGAATGACACAACAATCAGCATTTGAGCTGGCCACACTTTTTTCAGAAACTATTTACACAAACACAGTCCTTACAAAGTTATCTCCAGAATGTGAGCAGTTTATTTTTGGATGCAATGTTCAGATATTCACAGAAGTATATATAGCACAACACAATCATCCTAACCGGAAAAATGTAGGCTACATTTGTCCTAGCGCTAACTGAGGAAAGATTGACCCAACACAGTCTGTCACGATTCCCACCGACGGTGGCGCCCCCTCCTGCTCGGGTGGCGCTCGGCGGTCGTCGTCACCGGCTTATTAGCTACTACCGATCCCTTTTTGGTTTTCCCTTTTTTGGTTTTGGGCACCTGTGGCCAATTAGCTATTAGAGGGGGTATTTAGTTCAGCTGGCCCGTTTGTTGTTTGTGCAGGGTTAATTTGTGGTCTTTGACAAAGTGTTGTTCGTCGGCTTTACCTGGTCGTCTATTTTGTATTTTATTCCCTATGGTTGGGAACTTTTGTTTATCCTGTGTGATTAAAAACACCACTCCCTGTGTTCGCTGCTTCCTGCGCCTCATTCCTCCTACCCGACTACCGAGCCGTTACAGAATCCCGCAACACTGAAAAAGGCATGGAATCAGCGGGAGCAGCAGGCACTCCTCTTCCCTTGATGGAGGAACGTGTGCTTCACCACACTACGGTCCTACACCGCATCGGGTCAGCGATGGACCAGATGATGGAGAGGATGGACCGATGGGAGAGAAGTGGAATCCTCTCTCCACCACCACCTCCTCCGATACAGCCACCTTCGCCTCCCACTACGTCTGGCTCTGGCGCGCTTCGTTTGGCGCTCCCAAGGGAGTACGATGGTGCCGCGGCTGGGTGCCAGGGGTTTTTGCTCCAGCTTGAGCTGTACCTGGCCACCATCAGACCTGCTCCCACAGGAGAGGAGAGCGTGAGTGCCCTCGTTTCCTGCCTGACGGGCCGGGCTCTGGAATGGGCTAATGCGGTCTGGAACAGCCCAGACTCGGCGAGGGACCACTATCCAGAGTTCACCCGGAAGGAAGAGCGGCGGGTGAACGGCTGTTCAACCTCAGGCAGGAGACGAGGAGTGCTCAGGACTTCGCGCTGGAGTTCAGGACCTTGGCTGCTGGGACAGGGTGGAACGACAGGGCCCTCATAGACCACTACCGCTGCAGTCTCCGGGCGGACGTCCGCAGGGAGCTGGCCTGTCGGGACACAGCTCTGTCCCTGGACGAGCTTATAGACATGTCCATCCGTCTCGACAATTTGCTGGCTGCCCGCGGGCGTTCGGAGAGGGTCCTGCCCGTTCCACCCCCGCCCCTACCCCTATGGAGGTAGGGGGGCCGTGCCAAGGGGCACCGGAGGAGGTGGCTCCTCCTGCACCAGCTGTGGTCGGAGAGGACACACGGCCGACCGGTGCTGGAGGAGCCAGTCTGGGAGTCGAGAGGGCAGGCAGAACACTTCTCGGTCACCTCAGGTGAGTCAGCACCAGAGTCACCCAGAACCCCCTGTTGGTCACATGTTTTTACCTGTTTTGTTTACCAAATTTTTTCCCTCTTCCCAGCATAGGGCGCTAGTCGATTCAGGCGCAGCTGGGAACTTTATGGATCGTGGACTTGCCATCAAGCTGGACATTCCGCGGGTGCCGTTAGATTCCCCCTTCCCCGTGCACTCCCTAGATAGCCAACCATTAGGGTCAGGGCTAGTCAGGGAGTCTACGGTGCCACTGGACATGGTAACGCAGGGGAATCATAAGGAACACATTCATTTTTTCCTTATTGATTCCCCTGCGTTTCCGGTGGTGCTAGGGGTCCCCTGGCTGGCTGGTCACAATCCCCGTATTTCGTGGAAACAGGGGGTTCTCCAGGGGTGGTCAGAGGAGTGTTCAGGGAGGTGTCTAGGAGTTTCCATAGGTGCCACGTTGGTGGAAAGTCCAGACCAGGTGTCCACCGTGCGCATTCCCCCTGAATACGCCGATTTGGCGATCGCTTTTTGTAAAAAGAGGGCGACCAAATTACCACCTCATCGACAGGGGGATTGTGCGATAGATCTCCAGGTTAACGCTGCGCTTCCCAGGAGTCACGTGTACCCCTTGTCACAGGAGGAGACGGCGGCTATGGAGACATATGTCACGGAATCCCTGGGACAGGGGTACATTCGGCCCTCCATCTCACCCGCTTCCTCGAGTTTCTTTTTTGTGAAGAAAAAGGAGGGAGGTCTGCGTCCGTGCATTGATTACCGAGGTTTAAACGCTATCACGGTGGGGTTTAGTTACCCACTACCTCTCATCGCTACGGCGGTGGAATCATTTAACGGAGCACAGTTCTTCACAAAACTGGATCTCAGGAGCGCGTATAACCTGGTGCGTATCAAGAAGGGAGACGAGTGGAAAACCGCCTTTAGTACCACATCGGGCCATTATGAGTACCTCGTCATGCCGTATGGGTTGAAAAATGCTCCAGCCGTCTTTCAATCCTTTGTTGACGAAATTCTCAGGGACCTGCACGGGCAGGGCGTGATAGTCTATATCGATGACATTCTGATATACAGTGCCTTGCGAAAGTATTCGGCCCCCTTGAACCTTTCGACCTTTTGCCACATTTCAGGCTTCAAACATAAAGATATAAAACTGTAATTTTTTGTGAAGAATCAACAAGTGGGACACAATCATGAAGTGGAACGAAATTTATTGGATATTTCAAACTTTTTTAACAAATAAAAAACTGAAAAATTGGGCGTGCTAAATTATTCAGCCCCTTTACTTTCAGTGCAGCAAACTCTCTCCAGAAGTTCAGTGAGGATCTCTGAATGATCCAATGTTGACCTAAATGACTAATGATGATAAATAGAATCCACCTGTGTGTAATCAAGTCTCCGTATAAATGCACCTGCTCTGTGATAGTCTCAGAGGTCCGTTTAAAGCGCAGAGAGCATCATGAAGAACAAGGAACACACCAGGCAGGTCCAAGATACTGTTGTGGAGAAGTTTAAAGCCGGATTTGGATACAAAAAGATTTCCCAAGCTTTAAACATCCCAAGGAGCACTGTGCAAGCGATAATATTGAAATGGAAGGAGTATCAGACCACTGCAAATCTACGAAGACCCGGCCGTCCCTCTAAACTTTCAGCTCATACAAGGAGAAGACTGTTCAGAGATGCAGCCAAGAGGCCCATGATCACTCTGGATGAACTGCAGAGATCTACAGCTGAGGTGGGAGACTCTGTCCATAGGACAACAATCAGTTGTATACTGCACAAATCTGGCCTTTATGGAAGAGTGGCAAGAAGAAAGCCATTTCTTAAAGATATCCATAAAAAGTGTCATTTAAAGTTTGCCACTAGCCACCTGGGAGACACACCAAACATGTGGAAGAAGGTGCTCTGGTCAGATGAAACCAAAATCGAACTTTTTGGCAACAATGCAAAACGTTATGTTTGGTGTAAAAGCAACACAGCGCATCACCCTGAACACACCATCCCCACTGTCAAACATGGTGGTGGTAGCATCATGGTTTGGGCCTGCTTTTCATCAGCGGGGGCAGGGAAGATGGTTAAAATTGATGGGAAGATGGATGGAGCCAAATACAGGACCATTCTGGAAGAAAACCTGATGTAGTCTGCAAAGGACCTGAGACTGGGACGGAGATTTGTCTTCCAACAAGACAATGATCCAAAACATAAAGCAAAATCTACAATGGAATGGTTCACAAATAAACATATCCAGGTGTTAGAATGGCCAAGTCAAAGTCCAGACCTGAATCCAATCGAGAATCTGTGGAAAGAACTGAAAACTGCTGTTCACAAACGCTCTCCATCCAACCTCACTGAGCTCGAGCTGTTTTGCAAGGAGGAATGGGCAAAAATGTCAGTCTCTCGATGTGCAAAACTGATAGAGACATACCCCAAGCAACTTACAGCTGTAATCGCAGCAAAAGGTGGCACTACAAAGTATTAACTTAAGGGGGCTGAATAATTTTGCACGGCCAATATTTCAGTTTTTTATTTGTTAAAAAAGTTTGAAATATCCAATACATTTCGTTCCACTTCATAATTGTGTCCCACTTGTTGCTGATTCTTCACAAAAAAATACAGTTTTATATCTTTATGTTTGAAGCCTGAAATGTGGCAAAAGGTCGAAAAGTTCAAGGGGGCCGAATACTTTCGCAAGGCACTGTATTCCGCCACCCGCTCCGCGCATGTGTCCCTGGTACGCAAGGTGCTTGGTAGACTGCTGGAGCATGACCTATACGTTAAGGCTGAGAAGTGTGAGTTTTCCAAACGAGCCGTCTCCTTTCTGGGTTATCGCATTTCCACCACGGGGGTGGTGATGGAGTGTGACCGCGTTAAGGCCGTGCGTAATTGGCCGACTCCAACCACGGTGAAGGAGGTGCAGCGGTTCTTAGGCTTTGCCAATTACTACCGGAGGTTTATCCGGGGTTTTGGCCAGGTAGCGGCTCCCATTACCTCACTGCTGAAGGGGGGGCCAGTGCGTTTGCGATGGTCGACAGAGGCGGACGGAGCCTTCAAGAAGTTGAAGACGCTGTTCACCGACGCACCCGTGTTGGCGCACCCGGACCCGTCTTTAGCGTTCATAGTGGAGGTGGACGCATCCGAGGCTGGGGTGGGTGCCGTGCTATCACAGCGCTCGGGCACGCCATCGAAACTCCGCCCCTGCGCTTTCTTTTCGAAGAAGCTCAGTTCGGCGGAGCGTAACTACGATGTGGGGGACAGGGAGTTGCTAGCGGTGGTCAAAGCCCTGAGGGTGTGGCGGCACTGGCTTGAGGGGGCTAAGCACCCCTTTCTCATCTGGACCGACCACCGAAACCTGGAGTACATCTGGGTAGCGAGGAGACTGAATCCACGTCAGGCGAGGTGGGCCATGTTCTTCGCCCGGTTTAGGTTTACCATCTCCTATAGACCGGGTTCCCTGAATACTAAAGCCGACGCGCTGTCCCGTCTCTATGACACGGAGGACCGGCCCATCGATCCAACTCCCATCATTCCAGCGTCTAGGCTGGTGGCACCAGTGGTATGGGAGGTGGACGCGGACATCGAGCGGGCATTGGTGTTGGAACCTGCGCCTGCGCAGGTGCCCGTGGGGCGCATGTATGTGGCGCTCGGTGTTCGTGATCGTTTGATTCGGTGGGCGCACACGCTACCTACTGCGGGTCATCCTGGTGAGGCGAGGACAGTGCGGAGTCTAAGGGGGAAGTACTGGTGGCCCACCTTGGCTAAGGACGTGAGGTCCTATGTCTCTTCCTGTTTGGTATGTGCCCAGAGTAAGGCTCCTAGGCATCTACCGAAAGGGAAGTTACAGCCCCTCCCCCTTCCACAACGACCATGGTCGCACCTGTCCATTGACTTCTTGACAGATCTTCCCCACCCTCAGGGAAACACGACGATTCTGGTGGTTGTGGATCGGTTCTCTAAGTCCTGCCGTCTCCTCCCATTGCCCGGTCTCCCTACGGCCCTGCAGACTGCGGAGGCCCTATTTACCCACGTCTTCCGGCACTACGGGGTGCCGGAGGACATTGTCTCTGATCGAGGTTCCCAATTCACATCCAGGGTCTGGAGAGCGTTTATGGAGCGGCTGGGGGTCTCGGTCAGTTTGACCTCCGGTTATCACCCCGAGAGCAATGGGCAGGCGGAGAGGGTGAACCAGGAGGTGGGCAGGTTCCTGAGGTCGTATTGCCAGGACCGGCCAGGGGAGTGGGCGAGGTATATTCCCTGGGCTGAATTAGCCCAGAACTCACTTCGCCACTCCTCTACTAACATATCACCCTTTCAGTGTGTGTTAGGTTACCAGCCGGTCCTGGCACCATGGCACCGGAGCCAGACCGAGGCTCCTGCGGTGGAGGACTGGGTCCAGCACTCCAAGGAGACCTGGAGAGCCGTCCAGGACTCACTAAAGGAGGCCAGTGCGCGGCAGAAGAGGAGTGCTGACCGCCACCGCAGTGAGGCACCAGTGTTCGCACCGGGAGACAGGGTCTGGCTCTCGACCCGGAACCTGCCCCTCCGCGTGCCCTGCCGGAAGCTGGGGCCGCAGTGTGTGGGGCCCTTCAAAGTCCTGAGGAGGATAAACGAGGTGTGTTACCGGTTGAAACTCCCTTCCTATTACCGCATTAACCCCTCGTTTCATGTGTCTCTCCTTAGGCCGGTGGTAGCTGGTCCCCTTCAGGAAAATGAGGTGCCGGAGGTCCCTCCGCCCCCTCTGGACATCGGGGGGTCCCCGGGCGTACAGCATTCGGGCCATTCTGGACTCTAGACGCCGGGCGAGGGGCCTGCAGTACCTCGTGGACTGGGAGGGGTACGGCCCGGAGGAGAGGTGCTGGGTGCCGGCGGAGGACGTCCTGGACCCATCTATGTTGAGGGATTTCCACCACCTCCGTCCGGATCGCCCTGTGCCTCGCCCTCCGGGTCGACCTCGAGGCCGGTGTCGGCGCGCTGCGGGAGCCGCGCGTCAGGAGGGGGGTACTGTCACGATTCCCACCGACGGTGGCGCCCCCTCCTGCTCGGGTGGCGCTCGGCGGTCGTCGTCACCGGCCTTTTAGCTACTACCGATCCCTTTTTGGTTTTCCCTTTTTTGGTTTTGGGCACCTGTGGCCAATTAGCTATTAGAGGGGGTATTTAGTTCAGCTGGCCCGTCTGTTGTTTGTGCGGGATTAGTTTGTGTTCTTTGACGAAGTGTTGTTCGTCGGCTTTACCTGGTCATCTATTTTGTATTTTATTCCCTATGGTTGGGAACTTTTGTTTATCCTGTGTGATTAAAAACACCACTCCCTGTGTTCGCTGCTTCCTGCGCCTCATTCCTCCTACCCGACTACCGAGCCGTTACACAGTCATATTTTCTAACTCTCGGCTGACGTAAACTACAATATGAATTAGCTAATAGCAATTACTATGTATAATTAATCACATCACGGGTGAGCTCACCATTGATCGAAATAATTAGGTAAAACACTTTCTAGAAATCGAAAGTTATCCGACGATTAGTTTCAGCGCACAGCCATGCATTTTTTCCTCACAGAAACCGAAGATAATAAGAGAAGACAAGATGAGTTTGGTCTGTTTGCATTTTGAAGGGGTGTGTCATCTACCGTCTTTCACATCCCACCATTCATTTCTGGAAGTCCTCAAAAAATGAGTTAACTCTTACTCACCTCATTTTGTCATAACATCTTTGGTCAAACAGACGATTACGTGAAACCCAGAATGCATTGTATGTCAACAAACATGGCTCCATACACATAGCTGGAATTAGCTTAGCTCATCATAATCAGTACAACCTTCAAAACATTATTTTACACACATACTATGCGCCCATTACAATTTATGCAAAAATCGGAACGCATGATTTATCACGAGTAATTGAAAAACGTGAATAAAATACTAAATATATCAATAATACCACACAAAACATTTTATGATAGTGATTTATTGATACAAATGGCGCGTGCAGGCAGTCAATCACGGTAACCTCTCACTCCCACTCTGAGCCATTCAGTGTTGTTGTTTATGTAACAATCACATTCTGGAATGGAGAGAACGTTCGAACATCACGTGCATAAAAAAACTCACACTGGGGCGACCGTTAGAGATATTTGGAACTCTGACCTGAAAGGGTTAAATCAGTTATACCAAATTTCTATCAACATGTTAAATGTGCAACCAGAGGGAAAAAAATTCTAGATCACCTGTAATCCACACACAGAGACGCATACAAAGCTCGCACTCCATTTGGTTAATCCGACCACAACTCTATCCTCCTGATTCCTGCTTACAAAAAAAAATTCAAGCAGGAAGCACCAGTGACTCGGTCTATAAAAAAGTGGTCAGATGAAGCAGATGCTAAAGTACAGGACTGTTTTGCTATCACAGACTGGAACATGTTCCGGGATTCTTCCGATGGCATTGAGGAGTACACCACATCAGTCACTGGCTTTATCAATAAGTGCATCGAGGACGTCGTCCCCACAGTGACTGTACTTACATACCCCAACCAGAAGCCATGGATTACAGGCAACATTCGCACTGAGCTAAAGGGGCGGGACTCTAACCCGGAAGCTTACAATAAATCCTGCTATGCCCTGCGACGAACCATCAAATAGGCAAAGCTTCAATACAGGGCTAAGACTTAATCATACTACACCAGCTCCGACGCTCACCTTATGTGGCAGGGCTTGCAAACTATTACAGACTACAAAGGGAAGCACAGCCCCGAGCTGCCCAGTGACACGAGCCTACCAGATGAGCTAAATCACTTCTATGCTCGCTTCAAGGCAAGCAACACCGCACCTTCTCCGCTATGCAATCTGGTTTCAGAGCTGGTCATGGGTGCACCTCAGCCATGCTCAAGGTCCTAAACGATATCGTAACTGCCATCGATAAGAAACAATACTGTGCTGCCGTATTCATTGACCTGGCCAAGGCTTTCGACTCTGTCAATCACCGCATCCTCATCGGCAGACTCAATAGCCTTGGCTTCTCAAATGATTGCCTCGCCTGGTCCACCAACTACTTCTCTGATAGAGTTCAATGTGTCAAATCGGATGGTCTGTTGTCAGGGTCTCTGGTATTCTCTAAGGGGTTGCCACATGGTTCAATTATTGGGCCAACTCTTTTCTCTGTATACATCAATGATGTCTCTCTTGCTGCTGGTGAGTCTCTGATCCACCTCTACGCAGACGACACCATTCTGTATACTTCAGGCCTTTCTTTGGACACTGTGTCAACAACCCTCCAGACGAGCTTCAATGCCATACAACTGTCCTTCCGTGGCCTCCAACTGCTCTTAAATACAAGTAAAACTAAATGCATGCTCTTCAACCGATCGCTGCCTGCACCTGCCCGCCCATCTAGCATCACTACTCTGGACTTAGAATATGTGGACAACTACAAATACCTAGGTGTCTGGTTAGACTGTAAGCTCTCCTTCCAGACTCACATCAAACATCTCCAATCCAAAGTTAAATCTAGAATTGGCTTCCTATTTCGCAAGAAAGCATCCTTCACTCATGCTGCCAAACATACCCTTGTAAAACTGACCATACTACCGATCCTCGACTTCGGCGATGTAATTTAGAAAATAGCCTCCAATACCCTTCTCAATAAACTAGATGCAGTCTATCACAGTGCCATCCGTTTTGTCACCAAAGCCCCATATACTACCCACCACTGCGACCTGTATGCTCTCGTTGGCTGGCCCTTGCTTCATACTCGTCGCCAAACCCACTGGCTCCAGGTCATCTACAAGACCCTGCTAGGTAAAGTCCCCCCTTATCTCTGCTCACTGGTCACCATAGTAGCACCCACCTGTTGCACGCGCTCCAGCAGGTATATCTCTCTGGTCACCCCCAAAGCCAATTCCTCCTTTGGCTGTCTCTCCTTCCAGTTCTCTGCTGCCAATGACTGGAACGAACTACAAAAATCTCTGAAACTGGAAACGCTTATCTCCCTCACTAGCTTTAAGCACCAGCTGTCAGAGCAGCTCACAGATCACTGCACATAGCCCATCTATAATTTAGCCCATACAACTACCCTCTTCCCCTACTGTATTTATTTATTTATTTTGCTCCTTTGCACCCCATTATTTCTATTTCTACTTTGTACTTTCTTCCACTGCAAATCTACCATTCCAGTGTTTTACTTGCTATATTGTATTTACTTTGCCACCATGGCCTTTTTTGCCTTTACCTCCCTTATCTCACCTCATTTGCTCACATTGTATATAGACTTATGTTTCTACTGTATTATTGACTGTATGTTTGTTTTACTCCATGTGTAACTCTGTGTTGTTGTATGTGTCGAACTGCTTTGCTTTATCTTGGCCAGGTCGCAATTGTAAATGAGAACTTGTTCTCAACTTGCCTACCTGGTTAAATAAAGGTTAAATAAATAAATAAATAAAAGAAATAGAGAGAGAGATTTCATAATTACAGCTAGCTAGTTGAGCCTACTGAAACACCCTGCTTAAAGAGAGGATGCTATGTTAGCTAAAACTGAGGGATGCTATGTTAGAGAGATTTCCTCAGTTTTTTTCACTTTCAGCTAGTTTAGCCTACTGAAACACCCCGCTCAAACAGAGGGATGCTATGTAAGCTAACTGGCTATGACTTTCCAACACAACACTGGAACTCTTCCAAGTCAAGGTCAGCTTTTGATATTACTCATTTATTGCCACCAGGTCCCACTGGTGTAACTGCTCACTGACTGTACACTAACGTTACTGCATGATTGTAGCGCGTTTACTAACGCGTTAGTTCTGTTAGCTATGCTGACTATGATGTTACTTTAGCTAATATGGTGACAACGATGTAGGCTGTGTGTAGCGGTTTGGTTTGGAAAGGTTATTTTGCCTGGTCATGTACAGCTGATGTGTTGTGCATTGAAGTCCACAAGCGAAGGGAAGAGGTGAGAGGAGGTAGACCACATGAATGCGAGAAGGAATACAACGTGGCTGCTATGAAAGTGAACTGTGTTTACGCGAGATCAGGGGTGTATTCATTCCGCCGATTATGCTGAAAACATTTTTTAAACGGAAGCAAATGGAACAAAACGGGGATGAACATACCTGAATTTGTCCAATATAAACTCCTGTTTGCAACTGTTCGACAAATGATTACACCCTATATCATCTACATCCAGGCAAGAGTGTGCAAGGTGGTACTGAATGTCACTGTCTGTCACCTCACATTTGTCTCTCGACCTGTGTGCACCTATGCTGTAAACTGTCATTCATAAGCTAGGTTGTAGCAACCTCATTATGGGTATAGGGACAATTAGAGTATCATGTCCTCCCTGTGGCTTAGTTGGTAGAGCATGGTGATTGCAATGGTGTTTGCAACGCCAGGGTTGTGGGTTTGATTCCCACGGGGGGCCAGTACGAGAAAAAAAAAATGTATGAAATTAATTGAAATGTATGCATTCACTACTGTAAGTCGCTCTGGATAAGAGCGTCTGCTAAATGACTAAAATGTTTAAAAAAATGTAGTAGCTTAAACCTATCGCAGTTACATTGAACTAGGTGAATGGAATTTGAGTGACAGTCATCCAACATGCTGTAATAGAAATAAGGACATGCTCATAATCCCCCCCAAAATGTCCTCCCTAATCTTAAACAGCACTGACCGCCACGGGTTTATACTGCATTATTACTCTACCAGAGTGCATTATGAGAACATGGGTAATGCTTTATAATGCATTATGAGAACAAGTATAATGCTGTATAATGCACTATGCATATGGACTTCATAGAAAGTGTTACCAGAAAAGTTTTTTCCTGCTTCACCCTGCCCCTGGGTGTCTCTCACCTCATGTTTTTTAGGCATTGTTTGTTTCTGTCAGTGTGTCTCTGCCTTTGCCACATCACAGGGTGTGTGTATGGGAGGGGTTGAGGGGAAGATGAGGGGGGGGACAGCAGGGCATAAGGGATATGAAGAGGAAAACAGAGGGGTAAACGGGGAGAAGAGAGGAGAACCTTTGGGGTTAGGAACATACTGAGATGTCCACTTCCTCAATCCCAGCAGGCTGCAGGGGGATCTTGAGTGTTCAAATCCACAGACACACACACACTGGGAGAGAGCGGAAAGAGAAGGGAGAAGAGCATACATGGGGAAATAGGGTAGGGATGGGCTGTCAGAGATCAGGGGCAGTAAATAAAACACTGTTTAAAAGTAACAAAGGGGCTCCCTCTCCCCATGCCTATTCCACCACTACACTCACAACTCAACCAATATCACATGCCCTATTCACAATCCACAGACCCCCAGCCGATCAGCAACAGAGCTACAATATACACTATAAAGTGCCTTGCAAAAGTATTCATACCCCTTGGTGTTTTTCCTATTTTGTTGCATTACAACCTGTAGTTTAACCTGGATTTTTATTTGTATTTCAAGTAATGGACATACACAAAATAGTCCAAATTGGTGAAGTGAAATGAAAAAAATAACTTGTTTCAAAAAAATGTATTTAAAAAAGATTGAAAAGGGGTGCGTGCATATGTATGCTATGAAGCCCCTAAATAAGATCTGGTACAACCAAGCCCCTTTGCTATGAAGCCCCTAAATAAGATCTGGTACAACCAAGTACCTTCAGTAGTCACATAATTAGTTAAATAAAGTACACCTGTGTGCAATCAAAGTGTCACATGATCTCAGTATATATACACCTGTTCTGAAAGGCCCCACAGTCTGCAACACCACTAAGCAAGGGGCACCACCAAGCAAGCAGCACCATGAAGACCAAGGAGCTCTCCAAACAGGTCAGGGACAAAGTTGTACAGATCAGGGTTGGGTTATAAAAAAATATCTGAAACTTTGAACATCCCACGGAACACCATTAAATACATTATTTAAAATTTGAAAGAATATGGTACCACAACAAACCTGCCAAGAGAGGGCCGCCCACCAAAACTCACGGACCAGGCAAGGAGGGCATTAATCAGAGAGGCAACAAAGAGACCAAAGATAACCCTGAAGAAGCTGCAAAGCTCCACAACGGAGATTGGAGTATCTGTCCATAGGACCACTTTAAGCCGTACACTCCACAGAGCTGGGCTTTACGGAAGTGCAGCCAGAAAAAGCCATTGCTTAAAGAAAAAAATAAGTAAACACGTTTGGTGTTCGCCAAAAGGCATGTGGGAGACTCCCCAAACATATGAAAGAAGGTACTCTGGTGAGATGAGACTAAAATTGAGCTTTTTGGCCATCAAGGAAAATACTATGTCTGGCGCAAACCCAACACCTCTCACCACCCCGAGAACCCCATCCCCACAGTGAAGCATGGTGGTGGCAGCATCATACTGTGGGGATGTTTTTCATCAGCAGGGACTGGGAAACTGGTCAGAATTGAAGGAATGATGGATGGCACTAAATACAGGGAGATTCTTGAGGGAAACCTGATTCAGTCTTCCAGAGATTTGAGACTAGGACGGAGGTTCACCTTCCAGCAGGACAATGACCCTAAGCATACTGCTAAAGCAACACTTGAGTGGTTTAAGGGGAAACATTTACATGTCTTGGAATGGCCTAGTCAAAGCACAGACCTCAATCCAATTGAGAATCTGTGGTATGACTTAAAGATTGCTGTACACCAGCGGAACCCATTCAACTTGAAGGAGCTGAAGCAGTTTTGCCTTGAAGAATGGGCAAAAATCCCAGTGGCTAGATGTGCCAAGCTTTTAGAGACATACCCCAAGAGACTTGCAGCTGTAATTGCTGCAAAAGGTGGCTCTACAAAGTATTGACTTTGCGGGGGTGAATAGTTATGCACGCTCAGTTTGTCAAGAGTCAATGTGCAGCAGGTGGGATGGAGTAAGGCGCAGGACACGGAGAATGAGTAAAAGATCTTTACTCAACAAAAGAACAAAATATTCCACGCAGGGAAACAAACTCAGCTCACAAATACGCGCGACAGCTTAACACAGAACAAACACGCACAAAACCAATGGGGAAACCAGAGGGTTAAATAGGGAACAATAATTAAGAAATAGAAATCTGGATATCATAAGGTGAATGCACCAATTTGTAAGTCGCTCTGGATAATAGCGTCTGCTAAATGACGTAAATGTAAATGTAAATGAAATCAGGTGTTTACAATGAAGACAAAACAAATGGAAAAAGAAAACGTGGATCGGTGGCAACTAGAAAACCGATGACGACGACCGCCGAACGCCGCCTGAACAAGGAGAGGGACCCACTTCGGCGGAAGTCGTGACACACTTTTCTGTTTTTTTTCTTATTTCTTGTTGGTTTCACAATAAAACATATTTTGCATCTTCAAAGTGGTAGGCATGTTGTGTTAATAAAATCATACAAACCCCCCAAAATTCATTTTAGTTCCAGGTTGTAAGGCAAAAAAATAGGAAAAATGCAAAGGGGGTGAAAACTTTTGCAAGCCACTGTATATACAAACGTATGTGGACATCCCTTCAAATTTTGGGATTTGGCTATTTTAGCCACACCCGTTGCTGACAGGTATAAAACCGAGCACACAGCCAATCTCCATAGACAAATATTTCTGTAAAAAAGTCAGCACAAGACCTGTTCGTCTGTAACTTCATGAAATGGGTTTCCATGGCCGAGCAGCCACACACGAGCCTAAGATCACCATGCACAATGCCAAGCGTCGGCTGGAGTGGTGTAAAGCTCACCACCATTGGACTCTGGTGCAGTGTAAACGTGTTCTCTGGAGTGATGAATCACTGCCCGAATGCATAATGCCAACTGTAAAATTTGGTGCAGGAGGAATAATGGTCTGGGGCTGTTCTTTTATGGTTCGGGCTAGGCCCCTTAGTTCCAGTGAAGGGAAATCTTAACACTACAGCATACAATGACTGATTGGTGTGGAAGAACTTCACTGGCCTGCACAGAGCCCTGACCTCAACCCCATCGAACACCTTTGGGATGAATTGGAATGCCGACTGCAAGCCAGGCCTAATCGCCCAACATCAGTGCCTGACCGACCTCACTAACGCTTTTATGGCCGAATGGAAGCCCCGCAGCAATGTTCCAACATCTAGTGGAAAGCCTTCCCAGAAGAGTGGAGGCTGTTACAACAGCAAAGGGGGGACCAACTCCATATTAATGCCCATGATTTTGGAATGCTGTGTCCACATACTTTTGGTCATGTAGTGTACTTCAAAATACCGTTTTTATTATGGGACTTAGGGGAGGCATTTTCCTTCACAATATCATCTACCGGCAAGACGCTGACAAAGAGTATGTAGGGCTATGTTTGGATATTTCGATATAACTTACTTATAATTATTTTTGGATTGGCCATGTACCCAGACAACCCATTTTACATTACAGGATCCAGAAATGAAGTCTCACAACAAAAGGCCTGGAAGCAGAGATCTATAACACAAAAGGGTCCCGTTTCACTTTCCAAAATCAACTAGAACATCCCTTCTCTCTAGACACTTTATTACTTCTACAAGAGGAATATAGAACTTGGTCTACATATCAATGGATTTAACCACAGCAAACCAATATGTTCTTTCTTAAAACTGTCAGGGGTGCACTAAGAATTGAAATGCTCTACCAGCAAGGGAAATCTCTATTGCCGTGAAAGCAACAGCGAGAGAGAGAAAGAGAAAATACCATTTTGTCTCATATTTCTGAGCATTACTGTAGAATTGCGAACTTTAATAACCGCAGCCGTCCCCCATCCCTATTTCCCTCTCATCTTCACTCGCCACGCTTCACATCTCATTGTGATCAATGTCTTTTCAGAGGGGCACACAAAATCCAGATGAAAGAGCACAGACCAACCACAAACCACACCTGAAGCATCCCCAACCTCTCTTTCTCCTTTCCTTCTCTCTCTCCCTTTCTCTTTCTTTCTATCTCTATCTCTCTCTTTCACTAATTTCCCTCTCCTTCTCTAACTCTGTATATCCCCCTCTCTCTCTCTTTCTCTCCCTACACTATTCCTCTCTAGCTTTCAACTGCATGAAAGAGGAAGTGAATGTGCGCCTCAATGAAGAGATGTCAGAACAGGAGGAAGCAGAATCTAAGTGTAGGGTAAGGAGGATGATTACAATTTTGAAATTGTAAATTTAGTAATTTTACAGACTCTCTTAACCAGAGCGACTTAAAAGAGCAATTACAGTAGGGTTAAGTGCCTTGCTCAAGATTTTTCACCTAGTCGGCTCAGGGATTCAAACCAGTGACCTTTTGGTTACTGGCCCAACACGGTTAACCACTAGGCGATTTAATGGTCTGGTTTAACTTTAAAGATTGTCCCTGTGTAACAACTACACTGTAAGGCTCAACAGCCCACAATAATCTATAGCTGGTCTGGTGAATACAGTCCAATACTGCAATAACTAATGTATTCAAAGTGACAGCACCATAATAGCAGCTTCAGATATATTATACTGTAATTGACATTGCAATGTTACATAATCCATTCGTAACATCCACTCAAACCAGCTCAAAAAAACTAGAGGGTTACATTTTTCATTATGTGGAAAACACAAGGCTACACAAATACATATTGCATCTTTTTTTCGATTGAAATCCCCCTCTCTTCAAAATAGGCTAGCAACAATCCTGAGTGACTGTATTTTCCATAATTGGACCATACATGTAAATGTCTTCTGTCCAGTAATCCTGTGTGTATTTTCAGTGGGGTCAAGTTAGGGTTGCATCTTCTAATGCTTAACATTGAGTGAGGCTCATTAAAATAATCACACCATCGTTGTTTTATTACAATTTGTTTTACTCACAGAAAATCACAGTAGGGTCATCATTATACAGTACCTTTTGTTTGTGAGCAGCGAGGTATCCCTGTAGTTTCTCTGCTCTGAGGAAGGGACTGCTGTGCACCGCGAAGCGCACGTCCAGTGTCCTCTCCCTGATGTCCATCAGGCCGAAGACGTTGATGTCATCAACGCCCACCGCCAACATCTCTGACAGGAAGTCCACCAGCAGTTCATAGCGACTCTTCACGCTGCCACGCTGCTCAATAAACTCCTTCGCTGTGACGTCTGCAACACACACACACACACAGACACGAAAACAAACAAAGTTATACAAGATCAGAATAGAAGCCAACATATGCCAGAGGACTCGTCCCTCTCGTTTTTCGAGGCTAAATCGATGCATCCCCCAAATCTCTTCAATGAGCAGGAGAAACATACAGGCAATAAACAGAATGTGTTCCCAGACCTGACCAGACAGGCCCTGTCAATCCCCTCCCCTCTCCACACCCAAGAGCCACTGGCCCTGCCACTGGCCCTGGCCCTGGCCCTGGCCCAGCAAGACAGACACCACCCAGCCCTGCTACACAATGTCACAGCCAACACTTACACAGAAAGACCACTCTGGCCATGTCGGGGATATTGAGTGGGGGGGGTGGGGACGGAACAGCCTTCAACCTCAATGTGGAGCATGGCAGCTTTGCCAAGGAGAGGGTGCCAAGGTGAGAGAGCTCCTGAGCCGAGGCCGTCTCTCCCCTGAGTCAAGGATGCCTCTAATTGAGCCGACACCTTCTAGCATGGGATTAGGAGAGAGAGGGGAGCTGGAGCTGGAGCAGGGGCCCTGGGCTTTACCTCTGCCCACCCCCACTCCCCTCAGTCCCCTGGGCCCTGTTTGACACAGACAGTGTCCCCCTACTGCTCCAATCGAAACTCTTCAGCACACAGGAGACAGGTGGAAAGGAAAGAGATTTCATCCAATTTTAATGATATCAGTGACATAGTTATAAATAGTTAGAAGGGAGAAGGCTCCAATAGTCATATCTGATGAATGAAACGATTAATAAATGCATGTTTTTGAATTTGGGTGTTTCTACAAAGTTTAGTGTGTGTAACTGTGTGACTAAATATGTGAGTGTGTGTGTAACTTTCTGACTAAATATGTGAGTGTGTGTGTAACTTTCTGACTAAATATGTGAGTGTGTGTGTGTAACTTTCTGACTAAATATGTGAGTGTGTGTGTAACTTTCTGACAATGTGTAGTGTGTGTGTAACTTTCTGACTAAATATGTGAGTGTGTGTGTAACTTTCTGACAATGTGTAGTGTGTCTGTGTGCTCTCATCTCTCCCACTCTTAATCTCCAGGCTGACGGCAGGCTTTAAGTGCCATGCTGGGAACACCTGAGCTGTGTCAATCTGGGATCATTAGGTCCCGAGGAGTGTCAGTGTTGCTCAGTGTGATTAAGGGTATGGGAGCAGACAGAGGGAGGAATCCTAGATTGACATTAAGAGAATGGAAATGGAGCTCAGTGAGGGGATGCTGTCGCCATCTGTCTGGTCTCATTACCAGTGCTGTGGGAGACGGGCAGGGACTGTCTTTAACATGGAGGGACAGATTTACACCTGGCTTTGATCAAATGCAATGATCACATTGACTCTCCTTCCCACGGGCATTAGGGGGATACACACACACACGCACACATGCACACAAACATGCACACACACGCACACATGCACACATGCACACACACGCACACATGCACACAAAACAAAGACATACACATACACCCCCCTAAGTTTTTATTTGGACACTGAAGCTATTGGATATTAGATAACAAGTTCTATATTTAAGGGTATGGTAACACTTGTAGAGCATCTACCGATGGCCTATCTACAGACTATCAGTAACATGCCAACTGCATGTCTGCTGACTTTCAACAATAAATTGTCTGTAGTCCATCTACAGATGTTCAATTCTTTAAAACTGCTTAGGGCTAGGGTCTATTTTCCTGAATTTCCGCCTGACTGACGTGCCCAAAGTAAACTGCCTGTTACCCAGACCCAGAAGCCAGGATATGCATATAATTGGTAGCATTGGATAGAAAACACTTTGAAGTTTGTAGAAATGTTAAAATAATGTATGAGACTATAATACAATTGATATGGTAGGCAAATATCCAAAGATAAACCAACCAGATTTTTTTCTTTAGGTCCTAGGCTCTTATAATGGAAAGCTATGGCTTCCACTAGATGTCAACAGTCTTTGTTCAAGGTTTCAGGCTTGTTTCTTCCAAAACAAAGAAGAATTTGGAGTTTTGGTACAAAGAGTCTCAGTGGAAAATCAGTTTGTTCGCGCGCCTGCTAATTTTACTTTTCTATTGAACATACTTCTTTCCGTATGAAATATGATAGTTTATTTACATTTTAGGGTACCTGAGGATTAAATAGAAACGTAGTTTGACTTGTTTGAACAAAGTTTAGCGGTAGGTTTTTGGATTCCTTTGTCTACATGTTGAACGAGTGGATTACTGAAATTGATGGCACCAACTAACAGACTTTTTGGGAAATAAAGAAGGATTTTATCTAACAAAACTACCATTCATGTTGTATCTGGGAACCTTGGGATTGCAAACAGAGGGAGATCTTCAAAAGTAAGTGATTTATTTAATCGCTATTTGTGATTTTATGAAGCCTGTGCTGGTTGAAAAATATGATGATGTGGGGCGCCGTCCTCAAACAATCGCATGGTATGCTTTCGCTGTAAAGCCTATTGTAAATCGCACAATGCAGTTAGATTAACAAGAATTTAAATTTATTTGAATAGCGCTAATTCACCAACGTTTCTTAAAATGGATAGTATTTTGGAATTCAACTCTTCAAATGAAAACACTTTATGTATCTAGTTCCCACATTTGAATGTGTCATAAGTATTTGGACAAATTCCCTTACAGTATATAACATTAATTCAAAAGTTTAGTATTCGGTCCCATATTCCTATCATGCAATGACTAAATCAAGCTTGTGACTACAAACTTGTTGGATGCATTTGCAATTTGCTGTGGTTGTGTTTCGGATTACGCTGTGTCCAATAGAAATGAATTGTAAATAATGTAGTGTCATTTTGGAGTCACTTTAATCTGTAACTTTCATGATTAATTCATTATGATCCATAATCATGGTAGCATCCACATTAATGTAAAAGTGTTCAGAAACATATTCTAGTCTTATTTCCAATAAAAGTGACTCCAAAATGACACAATACATTATTAACCATTCGTTTCTATTGGGCACAACAACCCGAAACACAACCAAAAAAAACTGCAAATGCATCCAATAACTTTGTAGAGTCACACGCTTGATGTAGTCATTGCATGCTGGGAATATGGGACCAAAATACTAAACTTTTGACTAAACTGAATACCATATAAGTGAATTTGTCAAAATAATTATTACACCTTCAAATGGGGGGACTAGATACATGCATTGATGCATTGATTTGTAAATGGTGCAACAGATATGTATGAAAATACCCTCAAATAAAAGGTGACATTCTGTACTGTTTCCTCATATAAAACATTTGATCTCAAATCCAAAATCGTGGAGTATAGAGCCAAATGAAATGTTTTAGCTTCACTGTCCAAATAAATACATAAGGCACAGTAAATACAAACTACCTCCATTAAAAGAGACTAGCATGCCCCTGTCATGTCAGGTCAGCAGACAGACACACTGATGGTGACAGAGTAGAGGGTCTCAGTTGACTGGGTCAATAGGACCTTGAGACAGACTCAGAGGTTAGTATTGGTGTTAATCCCAGAGGTGAACTGAAGATATTTTTTCCAATTTCTATTTTTATTGATCGCATGAAACAGGACCTTAGAGAGATGCAAACAGGTGAGGTGGGCCCCGGAGTTAGACAGAAGGGAGGGAAGGGGGAGAATGGAATGAAGGATTAAACATTAAACTTTTTCTAACTAATCTCACAGACCGAAAAGGACACACTCAAGCCGTTTCAAAGTTCTTTATCCAACATACTAGACATTACCCAGAGGGCTGTGCGTTTGAGCAAGAGAGCGAAAGAGAGTCAGTGTGTGTGTGTACTTGTTTTCCTACCTTTTTCCTTCCTTTACCAGGACCCTAATGTCCTAATAATTCACCCGAATGTCCTGACAAGGTAGGAAAACAATAAAAAAAGATTTCTTCATTTTCTGAATTTGCTATTTTAAGCTTAAGGGTTAGATTTAGGGTTTTGGGGTTAAGGTTAGGGTTAAGGTTAGGGTTAGGTTTAGGGATAGGGTTTTTAGGTTAAGGTTACATTTAGGGTTAGGTTAAGGGTTAGGGAAAATAGTATTTGTAATGGTCAAACATTATTACTCCCCAAAAATTTCACAGAAATAAAGCTGTGTGTGTGTGTGTGTGTGTGTGTGTGTGTGTGTGTGTGTGTGTGTGTGTGTGTGTGTGTGTGTGTGTGTGTGTGTGTGTGTGTGTGTGTGTGTGTGTGTGTGTGTGTGTGTGTGAGTGTGTGAGTGTGTGTGTGTGTGTTTCTTTGAAGATGTCATATATGCTTATGTGAACTGGTGTGGGCATCTCAAGGATTCACTATTTATCACACATTTCACATTTCAATCATATTCTCCTGCAAGTTTTCCACAAAGAGCCTTAATCTCCCAGAAGAAGCTTTAACAGTACATGTCCTTATTGCCTTCCACATTTGTTCTTGAAATGGGATTTAAAATGTCAAGGAAGCTATGTCAGTAATACAATAAGTTGAATTTTTCATAATCCTTCAGACTTGGAATCCATGGGAATGTTTACAGAGTGCTTTATTTGTGAAATAACCTGAAAATGGCTTCCACAATCCCAATTATCTTCAGGTAATTGCTGTTTACAAACGCATTTGGATTGGGGGCAGTCTTGGTGTTGACATTTAAGATTTTCTGGGTTGTGGCTACAAATGTATATTTAACCCAATGAGTCCCACTGTAACGCAGCAAGTTTTGGACTTCTAACACTGTTTAAACATTGTGTGTTTCAGCTACAGACGTCGGGGTTGGACCATTGGAATTGCCTACTTCTTCTACGTCCGTAGATACCAACCATGTCTGTGTGATTAATGGTGTCTGAGCTAGATCAGTGTTTGTGAGACAAGGGACTCTCACGAACACACACATTGCTCTATGATGCTCACAAGCTACACAAGAGTCATTAGAAGGTAAGGGGTTCTTCTAGGGAATCCCAGGACATAGTGTATGTCATACTGTAATAAGCTCACATAGATGCTGTCATAACTCCAAACGCCACACAGTCGAAACTGACTAGTTGGATAATCATTTCCCACTGAGGAAACCATTTATGTACTTACAATATTCATATAAATTCATTTTTATCCGTTTTTTTATTTGGCAGACCTTATTTTTTTTTATTGACATCTGTCAATAAAACTCATGAACGCAACTGTTCATGTCAAATTCTTCTACATGGAGCCCTGGTTTCCCTAAAAAGAAAATGGTAAAACACTTAATTGTGAGGATAGATATATGAGCTGGGCTTGCAGATAAGTCAGATGAATACATTTCTGCTGGGTTCTCAGGACTGATTAGGGTTAGTGTAATTGCACTCTAGGTTGAGCGTCTGAGTGTGGTTCAGTTCTCAGCACTACAGCAGTTGTTACCATACTGCTTCCAGTAACACTCATCTTCAACAGACATTTTATGGCACGAGCCATTTCGATCAATACAAACTCTACAGCTCTCTAAATGCAGTGGATATTTTTGTCATTTAGAGGATGCACTCGAAATACCCGGCTAAAAATTTACAAAACCAGTCGGCACTACTGTAGATGAAATGGGCTGAAGCAGAGAGCAAACAAACATTCATTACGGAAGATTTTGGTTCCATTTTCATCACTTACAGTAACATATTATAAAACATCCTGTTTACCCAGTTTCCTTTAAATAAATAATGTTACACAGTATATAACCACCAGCTGTAATGTAAAGGCTCCTGGTTGGTGTGACTACATTTGCCTGCTGCTGTTTTTTGAAGCAAATCCCTTTATCAGCTTATATGAGCCATGACTCCCTCCGCTATTATTCTCTCTCTCTCTTTTCATTTAAATATCTCAGAAATCATAAAATCCCCTCAGCCATAGACCATCTCTTCCAAAGTATATTTCCTTCTCATACACACAAGCAGTGCATCAGACTATACTTGACACCATAAAATGAAAGTGCTGAGGAAGCAAAACATTGTCTAATTATAATTCAGAATTACATACTTCCAAGAATGACATATTTCCACTGTTACTAACCCATGCATTGTATCTTGAAAATATATATTCTTATAAACATAAGAAATCATCTTCATATGACAACATGAAACAATATAAAACATTCTGACCCCTGATGTGTCCCAGGTCATACAGTAGGTCAAAGTTCAGAGGACATGTGTACTGTACTGTACCTGCCAGGCGCAGGGATCCAGAATTGTAGATGGCCTCGTCCCGCAGCTCCCTCACATACACTGTTACCCCGGAGACAGAGTCTGGCCACACGCCGTCTGACACGCACACCTGAAACTCGTAGCTGCCCGGGGGAGTGTTCTCCTTAATGATCAGGAATCCCGTCCTCTTGTTCAGGATGAAGTAACTGAGGAGGCATCAAAAACCACATCAGCAACATCAATGCTTCATATATTGCATGTAAAATGAGCAGCCTGTGGTGCGTCTGTAGTTAGATTTGGTGGTACACCACTGTGAATGAATACTGGGTTGACATAAATGAGAAGAAATGACTGAGAGACTTTGGGAACCAGAACGAGGAGATTAAGACACAATGATTCAAAACAGCAGAATAAAAGAAGGAATAGATAAAAGAGAGCAGGAAGAGAGAAGATATAAGAAGAGAAAATAAGAAAATATGGGGGAGGAGAGAATAGAGAGGGAGGGAGGAGAGAAGAAAGAAGGGGAGGGAAGGGGAGATTATAAAAGAGATAAGAGAAAAAGATGAGAGGAAGCAACTCCTTGTGGTCCACTTCATACTTCCTTTGTGATTGAGCTCATTCAAGTTTGATTACACTGGGAATCAAAGCAAGATCCCAGGCACATCAAATAGTGAAGGAGACATTGAGATGAGCTGGTTTATCATCTTCAAATCCAACTGTGTTTAATATGAAGTGTCAAAATTAGTCAACTGGATTCCAACCTTTTCCCTATTGAGTAATGCAGAAGTTTCTCTACTCGAGTGAAGATGAGAGATGCTAGATTAAATATTAACTCCGTATAGATTCAACAACATACTGTAGCTACGTGTGTTGAAAGAACAGATTCTCTGGGGGGGAAAAAGCTACAGTCAATCTGAGGTTCTGTATGTGAGCGCAGGGCTGTAGCAGTGGTAGTCGTCATGCTTCTGGATGTGAGGCCGTCGAAGGTGTCACATGGTATGATATGTTCCGAACACCGCTGTAGCTGCTGAGCCTTCACAGAGATCTCAAGGCAACCGTCTCAAAAAACACCCTGTCGCTCAGGGCTCCTCTGCTCTGCTCGTCTCGCACCTTCGTCTCAGGTGCAGGTCCACAACATCAACGACAGAGAGGCTGTCGGGAGAGACATCACTCTCAAGGTTTATGGCGCGTTGAGAGAGGGTGACGGAGGGAGGGAAAGTGAGAGAAATACAAAGGAAGAGAGCTAGAGATGTCTTACTTGGGCACTTGTCCCTCAAAGGCATAGGTCTTGTTGTCCCAATCATCAGGATCCGGGGCGTAGACCTTCCCCAGGACAGTGGTCGGCATCCTCCCTGTCGGCAAAGAACATTGATTTTCTCAAGGGTGTGTGTCTGTGTGTGTGTGTGTGTGTGTCATAAAGAGGCATAGTCAAAAAGAGCACTGTTCACATGGATAAAGTGTTCTGAAAACAGCTAGCTAGAGAAACGCCATCATGGTCATTGCAAGGCAACAAGAACATGTGTCTGAAAGAAACGAATCAATACATATTACCAGCAACTCTCCACTGCGCTTCAGCAATGGGGAACATAATGTATTGACTCATTTTGTGAAAGGAGGGGTAAAACCAGGAATACATAGTTAACCCTGAAGAGGAGAAAAGGGAATAAGCTATACCTAATTGCTCGCTCCTACAGCGGCTCTTACTATACAAAGGTGCCAGAACAACAAAAGAGACATGGTTTCTTTTCATAAACTCCCGGTTGAAGCAAAACCTTCAAGCCCTGGAAAAGGTCAGACTGAGGGTCAAATGATTTGCTCCTCATTCATATATTTCTTTGTGAATTTGTTCTCTCGGTGCTGTGCTATGCATGAATACATGCGCTATAGTGTATTGATGATGGCAGTGATCTCACCTCTGTGACTGTTGACAAAAATCTCCTTCTCTCCCGCCTGGTGAGCATGGTCGTTCTCGTCTCCTATGGTGATGGTCAGAGTGTTGGTGACCGTCTTGGGCGGATGGCCGCTGTCACTCATGATGATCTGCAGGAGGAACTCTTTCTGCCTCTCCCGGTCGAAGGCCCTCAGGGCTGTGATGGTGGCCGTGCCGTTTCCGTTATCCTGCAGGTAGAAGTCGTTGCTGTGGTGTAGCTCTAAGGGAAGGCTGAAGTAGAATGGAGATCCGTTCTCCGCTGAGTCTCGGTCTACGGCCCGCAGCAGTGTGGAAGTCTGGTTGAGTCTGACCAGCTGGGGACCAGAGACGTTCTCCCACACCACTGGGGCGTACGTTGCCTCAAACTCCGGCCCGTTGTCGTTGACGTCCAGCAGGGCCAGCTGAATGGTGGCGCTGCCCGTCAAGGGTGGAGAGCCGTGGTCAGAAGCCAGGATGACCAGGTTGTGTTGTGCTGCTGTCTCTCTGTCCAGAGCGCTGGTCACAGTGACTAGACCAGTCTGGTCTACAGAGAACTGGCCCAGAGGGTCTGACTCCTGGAGGATTCTGTAGGTGATCTCCTTGTTTTGGCCTGAGTCAGAGTCGCTAGCAGTCAGCCTGGCCACGCTGCTGCCCACGGGCACGTCCTCGGGCAGGGGCGCCAGCGGCTGGGAAAGCGCGATGAAGATGGGTGCGTGGTCGTTACAGTCCTCTACCTCTATGACACAGTGGATAAAGCTGGAGAAGTCCAGATCTTCGACCTTCAGGGTGAGGTTGAAGCGCTGCTCACTGGGCCTCTCGTAGTCCAGCCTCTTCTTCAGCCTCAGGGTGCCACGCTGCTCCTGCCGTTGGCTCACCATGAAAAACTTCTGCTCTGGGTCTCCTGCCACCACACTGAAGGTGAGCTGGGCGTTCTCGCCTGTGTCCCAGTCCTCAGCAGACAGTTCCAGCACAACTGCGTTGGGCTCACTGCTCTCAGGAACCCTGGCCAGGCAGGATCGCTCCGTGAACCTGGGTGCGTGATCATTCACATCTGTCACCCTGATGGTGGCGGTACCCGTGCCCGTCATGCCACCCCCGTCCCTGGCCTCCACCATCAGCAGGTAGGTCTCTGCCTGCTCCCGGTCCAGGCTACTCATTGCCACCGAGATGGTGCCCGTGGACGGGTTAATGCTGAACATGTCAGAGCCGCCGCCGCCACCTGTACCCGTATTACCCACAATCCTGTAGGACAGCACAGCGTTCTGGCCCACGGCCGAGTCATCCAGGTCGGTGGCCGTCATCTCCATGACAGACGTGCCGGGGGCAGAGTTCTCTGGCACGTTGCCATGACAATCGGGGGCGCAGGTGAAGATGGGCGCGTTGTCGTTGATGTCCCACACGTTGATGATGATGTCAGTGAATCCGGTCAGACCCTCGCCTCCCTCATCTGTGGCAAGGACCACAAACCTCCACACGGCCCGCTCCTCCCGGTTCAGAGTCCTCTGAGCGTAGATCTTCCCCGTCACCTCATCAATAATGAACTCACTCTCGGCTCCCTGGCCATGGAGGGAGTACCGTAGGGCCTCCTGGTCAGCATCCTTATCTGGGTCAGTAGCAGTTACCTACAACATCAAAGGGAATGTGCTTGTGAAGCTTTTTAATCTGCAGCCTGCAAACTTTTTTTAATGGAGTTCAGCACTGTTTAATTATTGAAGCTTGCTGACTTGGTGTCATCCATCAGGTTGGTTGAAGTGCTAACTTCACACCTACCTGCTCTGCACAGTGATCAACTCTAGTTTATCGGCTATGTGCACAACTTTCACTCTCCTGACCTCAGCCCCAATCAATCCTCAGGCAGAGCAACATCTACCATGAGAATTTAAATCTACCATGAGAATTACAGAGCGTCCGGTACTGTAGGTGAAATGAAACCAATGAGTGGTTGGGGGGGAAACTGCTAATGGTCTAAAGCTAGTACCAGATGTCCCGTCTGAAGAACCTTATAAAACAGCATGATGTCATCTCATGCAATTCAGTCTGAGGACATAAAGGCTTGGGAAATAGAGTGCCTGTAACCTCCTGGTGCACAATGACTCACATTCTGAATGACAGAATTGTGTGAACTTGGAATTATAAGGTTCCATCTGCAAAAAGATGAGTCTGAGATAATTGGTTGGAATGATTGTTATCTTGTATTCTTTTGAACTTGAATTGGGGAATGCAGTGGGTACAGAATATTTTACAATATTTTACGCTATGCAAGTAACTCAGTTTTGACAGAAAATGCAGATAGAGCCTTTTTAAGCTCTTGAGATACTGAGGGAAAAGCATTCAAATGATAACAGAAAGAGAAAATGTCAAATCCTCAGTTTTTCACGCTGACAGAGTTGTATAACACGGTTGAGTTGATGCCAAAATACTCTCACGAGATTTCAGACGTCTGATACTGTATATCATACTATTCTCCCTCATTTTCTGCTAACACATGTGATGACTTAATAGATCACTTGTATCTGTTGTCATAATAACTTGACAAATTAAGATGACTGTATGAGTGTTTCACACATACCTGAAGCACAAACACAGGCGATCCATCCAGCTCTTCAGTCACAGAACCATAGTACTCGTTGACCGTGAACACTGGCGCCTCGTCGTTCTTGTTCACCACGTTGACCATCACATCCGCATAGTCCTCCCACTTCCCGTCCGACGCCAGCACCAGCAGCTTGTAGCCCTTGTTCTGCTCGTAGTCCAGAGGCTGGGCGATGAAGATGGTGCCCACCTCTGGTTCCACGTCAAACACCCCGCCAGTGTTGCCAGACGTGATCTGGTAGCGTAGCTTAGCGTTGGCGCCTAAACAGAGCGATGTGGTAACTAAGATATGTGTAGTCAGCAGAATGGAACACCATGAGCATCACATACATATCATTTAACATATATAGCTAACATTTTCAGGAATCAAAGTTTTGTTTTTCAAATGAGTTGTAACTGAATCCAGGTAATAGTTCTGCTTGACATTTCAGGAAGTTTCTCCGTTTTTTTGCTTCACAAAGCAATTGTAATAAGGTCTATAAGCTGATCAGGAGTTATATACAGAATCCAATAATTGAGAGGAGACTCTACGGAGTCTCAGTCAGATTCAATACATTACAACTCAAGAGAGGGAGAATGGAGGAATCTCCAAAGAAAAAATATTCATAGGTTATTTGCAACATGAAAGTGAGGACGCCAGAACAGAGCAGAGCAGTAATCCCTAATCCTGAGTATTTTGTTGTGTTGGCAGTGCTAATGAAACATTAGAATGACTTGTGAATAGATATGTTTTCATTTGAGCTTCCTTCCCCCTTCAAACTGCTGAGTTCAAATCCCAGTGGAGACCATGCATGCACAGAGCGAGCAACGCAGTGTAAACAAACAAAATGAAAAAACAAACAGAAGAAATCCTATTCCCACTTGTACGTGTTAAAAAAAACTTCCCACTTTCCCTGGCTATAAGCTGTTATGCTGACAGGAGGAGAACAAAAAGAAACAATCTGATTCCACTTCCAGGAACTCTTATCAGCACAGTAAAGGAAAAAGACCTCTCTGTCTCTCTCTCTCTCTCCCACTCTGTTCTCTCTCTTTCTCTGTGTTCCTAGCTCCCTGGCTCCCTCGGTGGTGATAATCTGCTTGGGGTGTCGGCCCATCAGCATAGCTGGCCCCGCGTGTGTGCTTTATTACCCAAAGTGGCCCGGAGACTGTCCCCTCACGCGGGGCGCTGTGTGTTGAGATTGCCGAGATGGAGCTGGCGGCGCGGCCGAGCCCATTCATCACAGAGAGGTGGTTGCTGCTCCACAGGCCTACGCGCTCCGACATGATAAATGTCTGATAATATGAAGCTACGCCCCCCTTCTCCCCTCCTCTCCTATTCCCGTAGCGGACTGATAAAGAGCCCTCACCGTGCTAGCTAGCTGCCGCAGCACCAAAGGAGATGATATGCTTCACAATGGATTTATTGTAGCGGGCCGTGTGAGCTAGAGCCGGCTGAATGAGGGTGAGTCAGGTGAATAAATGGCAGTGTGTTAGTATATGATGAGATGGATGGGAGAGGGGTATGGATGGTGCCCATAGGAGGAGAGTTATTATAGGCTTGCTGCAGGAGAGAGAGAGTAGAGTTGCTCTGTGCTGTGTGTGTGCAGTCCCTGGCCTGTGAGTTGATGAGCCTATTGGGATGTTAAGGATGTCCTTTCTGAGCTATGGTGAAGCCATATGGAGATTTATGCAGATTGTATGAAAAAAAAAGCTGATTTATATTCTGTATACACTGCAGTACCTTGACAAGTTATATGACACACCAACAATCTATAACAGGAAATCGATGTGAAACAGTCAAATGTTTGGACACACCTACTGTACTTATTCTAGAGTTTTTCTTTATTTTTACTACTTTCTACATTGCAGAATAGTAGGGAAGACATCAAAATTATTAAATAAAACATATGGAATCATGTAGTAAGCAAAAAAGTGTCAAAATATCAAATCAAAATATATTTTATATTTGAGATTCTTCAAAGTAGCCACCCTTCGTCTTGATGACAGCTTTGCACACTCTTGGCATTCTCTCAACCGCCTTCATGAGGTAGTCACCTGGAATGCATTTAAATTAACAGGTGTGCCTTGTTAAAAGTTAATTTGTGGAATTTCTTTCCTTCTTAATGAGCCAATCAATTGTGCTGTGACAAGGTACGGGTGGTATACAGAAGATAGCCCTGTTTGGTAAAAGACCAAGTCCATATTATGGCAAGAACAGCTCAAATAAGCAAAGAGAAACAACAGTCCATTATTACTTTAAGACATGACGGTCAGTCAATGCGGAACAATTTCAAGAACTTTGAAAGTTTCTTCAAGTGCAGTCGCAAAAACCATCAAGCGCTATGATGAAACTGGCTCTCATGAGGACATGAAAGGAAGACCCAGAGTTACCTCTGCTGCAGAGGATAAATTCATTAGAATCACCAGCCTCAGAAATTGCAGCCCAAATAAATGCTTCACAGAGTTCAAGTAACAGACACATCTCAACATCAACTGTTCAGAGGAGACTGCGTGAATCAGACCTTAATGGTCGAATTGCTCCAAAGAAACCATTACTAAAGGACAACAATAAGAAGAATAGACTTGCTTGGGACAAGAAGCACAAGCAACGGACATTAGACTTATGGAAATCTGTAGGTGAGTAGGTGAACGGATGATCTCGGCATGTTCCCACGGTGAAGCATGGAGGAGGATGTGTGATGGTGCTTTGCTGATGACACTGTCAGTGATTTATTTGGAATTCAAGGCACACTTAACCAGCATGTCTACCACAGCATTCTGTAGCGATACGTTATCCCATCTGGTTTGCGCTTAGTGGGACTATCATTTGTTTTTCAACAGGACAATGACCCAACACACCTCCAGGCTATGTAAGGGCTATTTGACCAAGAAGGAGAGAGATGGAGTGCTGCATTAGATGACCTGGCCTCCACAATCACCCGACCTCAACCCAATTGAGATGGTTTTGGATGAGTTGGACGGCAGAGTGAAGGAAAAGCAGACAACAAGTGCTCAGCATATGTGGGAACTCCTTCATTCCAGGTGAAGCTGGCTGAGAGAATGCCAAGAGTGTGCAAAGCTGTCATCGAGGTCAAGGGTGGCTACTTTGAAGAATCTAAAATCTAAAATTAATTTTGATTTGTTTAACACTTTTTTGGTTACGACACGATTTCATGTTTTATTTCATAGTTTTAATGTCTTCCCTATTATTCAACAATGTAGAAAATTGTAAAAATAAAGAAAAACCCTTAAATGAGTAGGTGTGTCCAAACTTTTGACTGGTACTGTACATTATAAAAATAGGGCATCTCAACCGTACTGTGTTTTTTTCAGGGTCATGACCTGAGGATAGATGGAGGGCCCTCTCACACGTTCACTGAGCCCAGGGAGAGTGAGAATGACAGGGATGTATTTTCTCCCTCTCCACCACTTACCTTCATCCTCGTCATTAGCACTGACAGTGAGGATGGCAAAGCCCACGTCTGCATCCTCATCCACGTCGACTTCATACACAGTCTGAGCAAAGACAGGCTTGTTATCGTTCACATCGCTGATGAAAACCCTCACGTACGCCGTGTCTGAAGGAAGGAGAGAGAGAGCACAGAGTGAGAGATTAAACGCCAGGCCCGCTCTTATTCTGTCAACCTGAACATATCCTCTCCCTCTTTCCCTCTCTCTTCTTTATCCCTCTACGTCTCCCTCCATCCTCCTATCTTCATCCTCTGTTATTCCTCACATCTCTCCATCTTGCTCTCCCTCTCTCTCGCCATCTGACTTTCTTTTCTGAAGCAATCCGTTGGCAGATGTGAAAAGAGACCCTTGAGGGGGTGGGGCCCATCCTAATATAATATGCTCCCTTTGATATGAGTATGAAAAGGAACATCATTTGCAATACACTCTTCAAGATAAGATCAATTATGTAAGCTGGTTGCAAAGATAGCTTGCAGTTTAACACAGAGATAATGCAGCCTAGCAGCAAAACAAGCCACAACCTCCAACTTTTTACGCCTTTCTGAGTCTGACGGAGGAGAGGAGAACGAGGACATATCTGTTGAGCAGATACAGCCATCGTCGATTGATTTGTCTCCTCCTCTCCTGTGTTCCAGACACACACAGAGAAGTGTGGCAAGTACGCAGCGTCAACACCGTGACAGATTGCTCTTTCCCCATAAACACTGCTATTGCATCAAGGTTGTGTTTACGACCCCTCCTCAATACTCCTCTATCCTTGTGTCTAGTCTTCTTTCTTTTCTTTTTTTTAACATCTGTCATCGATCACAACATCGCCCGAGAGATTGAGAACGTGTGTGTGTTTGCATGTGTGTATGTGTTTTTTTCCCCACGATTCACACCACCATGTCAGTGTGTTGTATAAGACAGGCTGTAGGTGCCTGTTGCTGGGCGGGAGAGGGGATGGAAGGATAGTGAGGGATGGAGGGTTGAAGGCCCTATAGAGACTCCTTCTACATGCTAAGCAACAGAGCAGTGTTCTGGAAGGAGTCTCCATCCCGCTGAAGCCCCTATTCTCCAATCCTCTTTATTTTTTATATATATATATTTTTATTTAACCTTTATTTAACTAGGCAAGTCACTTAAGAACAAATGCTTATTTACAATGACGGCCTACCCCGGCCAAACCCGGACGACGCTAGGCCAATTGACTCCCAATCACGGCCGGTTGTGATACAACCTGGAATCGAACCAGGGTCTGTAGTGACGCCTCTAGCACTGAGATGCAGTGCCTTAGACCGCTGCGCCATCCTCATCTAACATTTACAGCACTGCAAAATCACACAGATCATCTTTTTTACTCCCTGGCCTTTTTAATATTTTAGTGGTGTTTACGCTGTCAGAAATGTCATATAGGGCGAAGCCGACTGAGAGCAACTTTTAATAATCTATGATAATATGAATGAAAAATACATTCTCCATAAGGCCCTGTCTGGTTGTTCATCAGCGGGTGAGAGTCCCCTCTGGGGAGAGATACGTATATTTGGTAGAGAGAGAGAGAATCCCTCCCCACCAAAGAGACAAGCCGCAGTGCAGACATAAATGACGTCTTGAAACTGCCATCCAAACCCCAGCTCTCCTACTGTAGTACCAAGGCTGGTCAGAAAATGGGGTCATTTTCAAATGTATTGAAATGTATTCAGACAATGCACACAGTGTATTCCCAAGTCGTCACAATTTGATAAGGCGTGCTACTGTGTGCATACTGCATGCATTGCTGTTCTCTCTCTCGTCCTCCACTATCCTCCGGCCCTGTGGAGCTGATGAGCTGATCTGAGCTGGCCTCACCTGAGTTGGGCTGTCCATGTTTCCCGGGCCGTGCTGACTCCCAGCCGTCCACCGACTTGACCTCCAGCAGGTAGGAGCCTTTGGTCTCACGGTCGAACACGGCCTCTGTGTAGATGGAGCCCAGCTCAGGATCAATCCGGAAGTACTGGTAGTCCCCACTGCGGTCGTTTAGCAGGGAGTAGGAGATCTGAGACAGACAGAGGGAGAGAGGGAGGAGGAAGAAGCGGAGGGAGAGCAGGAGGCCAGGGTAGAAGAGAATGAAGGATGAGGTTAAAGAGAGTGGCATGGAGAAGGTGAAGGATATGAATGGAGTAAGAGTGGAAAGAGAGGAACGGATGTCGGAGATACACGAGGGATGAGTAAGAAGGGATGGACGTGAGAGAGAGACAAGGAAGACAGAGATACAGAGTAAGGATTACCAAAGATAGGTGAGTGAGACGGGAGAGAGAATAATAGTTTTATTCAAACAATAGATTATTCCAAAAATAGTCTATAACACCATGCATATGATTCATTTATTTCTCTATTGGGATGGATGTGGGCACACATACCTATTTAACCAAACTTGAATGAACTACTCTGGAGCAGAGAGATCTCATTCAACCCAACCACATGTGACCCGCCGTGACAATTTATTTCTATATCATTAAAACAAAGCTATGTCGTTATAATTTGGTTCAAAGCAGGAGCCTGAAGTCTATTCACCAAAGAAGAATGAACCTAATTTTAATATTCAAACTGAACAAAAGCTGTGTCGATGAGCTATGAATGGCATTCAACAGCCGCAGGAAGTTATTCAGCGAAATTCATTGAGAGAGAGGATTGAAACGGCATGGGGCAAAAAAAAAAATGAATTGGGTCGTACAGGGGAAGAGCAAAAATGAAAGGCTGAATTAAATGTAATGCCATAATAAAAAGATTGGCGGGGTCAAGTTATTGGTAAAAATAAACTGACAGGCGTGAAACAAAAATAATATTCATATTCACGCCCATCAATGATCCTCATTATCTAAACGTGGGCCCGCAAAGTATCTATGATTCAGCCTGCCTCGGCGAGAGCAAGCAATTAAGCAGCCAAGGACACTGTGCCTGCAAAGAACTGAGTACATTTTATGCACCCCTGTGTCGATAGACATGGTGTCCTCGTACTGGGAATTCAATTATGAGTAGACTACCCGTACTGTTGGTGTGCGTGTGTGTGTGCGTGTGTGTGTGTGTGTGTGTGTGTGTGTGTGTGTGTGTGTGTGTGTGTGTGTGTGTGTGTGTGTGTGTGTGTGTGTGTGTGTGTGCGTGCATGCATGATTGTGTGTGTATAGAGAGCAAGACAGAGATCAAGAAAGAGATACACAGAAAAGCAGCAGGAAATGTAGACAATGCTGTGAGTGTTTGTGTATGCGTGTGAGAATGTGTGCACTCAAGCGTACCTTCTGTTTGCGTGCGTGCGAGCAAGCGTGTGCACGTGTGTGTGTGTGTCTCCTCAACACTTGTGTTCCTTAATAATCTTTTACTGCAGTGGGTTAAATCCGGGTCACACAGAGTGTTTCTTGGTAGTCTTAAACTAATTTACTTTGAAACCAAAGTATACACCTCACACACATGGTTATGGGCTTAAACAAAGAAGACCCCTGTACCATGTCAGATATAGAGTTTAAATGTATTACACTTTGAGTTTACATCTCAATATTACACTTTATATACATCACAGATGACTGAAATATAACAAAACCGTTTGACATAGAAACACTGGATTTTCGGTGTGTATTAAATGTGTATTAATTATGCAATTATGAAAAATCTGAATACCGGTAACATTCCACCCATGAGGCCACAAGGTAATTTACCTGCAGGAAAGGGGGAAGCTTCAGTATGTGTGAAGTGCCGTATTGTACGTTTTATACAGTGTGTTGCTCTCAGCTCAGGAAGCCAAACCGAAGTACAGATTTTATGGCCAGGCTACAGGAAGCAGACCCTTGTGGAGGAATACTCTCCTACATAACCATGGATGGGTTTCTCCATTTTCTACCTTCAGTATAAGACTCCAAGGTGAAATTAAAAGGGGAATTGCTACTGTGGGTTTACACTTGAGTGGTTTCAGCTTATCCGGTTACATACTGGTGGGTTGTTCACAAGGATTTAAAGTAAAAACAATGGTCAACAACACTACGGCTGGAGTTCCCCAAATACTCCAGCTTTTCTGAGAAATTGCTAAGAACCAGGACCTGTATCCACAAAAATGTCTCAGAGTAGGAGTGCTGATATAGGAGGCTTGTTTGTATTTCCATTATTCCAAAGCGTTCCGTCACCTTTCCGTTGAGTCCCAGGTCCAGGTCGTTGGATGACACCTGTGTGACAAACGTCCCCACCTCCGCCCCCTCTGTGACCGACGCTTCGTAGATGGACGAGGTGAAGAAGGGAACATTGTCGTTCACATCTAGCAGAGAAAAAACACCAGCATTATCCGTCATCATTTGGCTCAGTATTTCCTCAGTGAAAAGGGTTTTATAAGGAGTAGAGCGTCTTTCTGTAAAACAGGGTGGCAGCAGACTCTATTCTGCGTCCGGTAGTCTCTGTGGCTAAACATTTGTTGACAGAGATTCATAGAGACCTTCAAACTCCTGGAGATGTATTGAACAATTTCAAAGATCTCTTTGTGACACTCGAGAGCTCTCTCTATTTTCCACCATTCAACCGTTTCCACAGAGAAATGATACAAACAGCGTGTTAGAGTCGTTTGAACTCAATTACCTCTTTCTTAGCTATTATAGAGAACTATCACAATAACTTTACAATAAACTTCAACAAAAATGGTTTTCTTCAGAAGAGGACATTTCAGGATAGTTAGTCCAAAGTCCAAACCCCAAAACCATAATGGCTCGGATGTATTCAGAGTAACGAGGCACTTCCATGTTGTATTTTTTTTTTTTACAGCAAATGTCTTAATCTATGAATTAAACATGGTTCTTAAATCCATTACAACTCTCCCTTCCTCTTTCCAGCCCTCCCTGCCTCCCTCCATCCTGTGGAGAAGAATGAAGGCTCACTTATTAAGACAGATAAGGGAGAGGAGAAGGAGAGGTGAAGGAGTGAGGAGGGTCTGGCCAGATTAATTATGTCTCTCTGGTTTAAGACTAACTCTCATGAATGATAGAGGGGGAGATGAAGTCTGGTTAGAGGGAAGGGGGAGGATAAGAGGAGGGGGCCTGGATCTGGGCTACGGTGGGAATGAAAGCTATTTTGGGACAGAGGGTCATGGGTGGGCTGAACTGCAGTAATACGCCGCGGTAATGGGAAATTAAGCTCGGATCGGGAGACTGGAAATCAACTTGATTTTAACAAAAAGGTTGAATCCCAGTACATAATGCTTTCTGGGGTTAGTCTGGAGGAGGGAGAGAGTCGGGAGGAGAGAGAGAAAGAGCAACAGAACGAGAGAGAAAGAGAGAAAGAGAGAGAGATAGAGAGCGATGGTGGTATACATTGTTGAGTCAAGGCTGCTGGGATGGAAGTAAAAAGGGATAGTTAAGTAGTATGGGTTGTTATATGAGCAGGTTGTACTGATCTGTCTTACCTGTGATATTAAGATAGACCGTAGTGAAGGCTGCCAGGGGGACTGCAGCCACATTCTGAGCCCGGACCCTCAGTATGAAGTTCCTGGTGGTCTCATAGTCCAGGGGCTCAGCAACCAGGATGGAGGCAGAGCCGTCCTCACGGTTAGGGGTCAGATAGAAGCGTACAGGCATGTTGGTCTCCGGCACCATCCCGTCCTCCAGGTTATAGGTCACTCTAGGGTCCCCCAGCGGAGAGGTGGCCTTGATAGTCTGGGGTTCAGAGAGGAGACCGAGACAGGGGAAACGGAGGACCATAGCAGTCAATTCACACCTCTGTGACTGCCTGTACTCTCTACTCAGCTTTAGGCTTCAGGCGAGGCCACCTGCAAAACAAGCAGCTCTACAGATCAACTACAACCTACTGTGGCCCATTAAATCTTCCCTGAAGAGTAAAAATGTATCTTGCTGATCCCTTAGAACTCCAAAGGAAACCTTCACTCTCGCTCTCTCTCACTCTCCCTGTTCATTTCCCCTCACTCACGCTCTCTCGATCACTCTCAGTGAAATATTCATCTGCATTTTTAATAGCCTTAATAGCTTCTAAAAGATCCAGAGGAAATTCAGCAAATTCATTTTCAATGCGTTAGTTAAAAAATAAAAGTAAATGCCTATGAATAATCCAGCGCTCGTGATTGCCAGAGCCTGGCTCGTAGAAGTAATGAAGCAGTTGGCTTAAAATAGAGGCGATGGAGGATGAGTCTGGACATGGGCAGGGAGAAGGGGAGCAGAGGGAGGAGGGTGTTGGCTGGAGTAAGTTGCCATGGGGATGTAGGGCTATCCCAGGGCACAGCAAGTGCCAGAGAGAGGGAGGATGGGAGAGTAGGGATGGAGGTTGAGCCCTGAGGGAATGATCTACTCTCGTTTTTTTGCCGTAGACTATAATAGCTGGGTGTCCATAGAGTACGTCATAATACCCATCACTGTGCATTACTGTAGAGAAATGGTAAAGGCAGCTAGTGTCACCCAGCTTTGAGGTGTTTGTAAGGTACAGTATAGTAAAGCCGTAAAGAAACAACTTTAAATGTTAGATCAAACAAGTCTACTCCATGATGCTTTTATTTGCTTTGAAGCCCTGGGAAAATACTGGCTCCCAGCTCAATATACCCCTCTCAAGTTACCAGCCCCATTTCTGTAATATGTACCTATCCTACTGTGTCATCATGTCTCAACCTCCCCTTAACTCACCTTTCTCTAACCCCATGCACCTCAGAATGTCTGTTTCATGTTATCTGCCATACTCATCCTAATTTGTATTCCATCATCATTCATGTTCAACTCTGCCCTATGATAACCCCTATGTCCCTCTACTTCCCCCAGGACATATAACCCCATGTGTATGTTAAAACATGATGACTTCATCTATTTCCACCCACATTCAACCCGTACAGTACCTCTGCATCCCAAATGTCACCCTATTGCCCTACTCGGCGCATTACTTTTGACCAGAGCTCTGTAGTGCACTACATAGGGGATAGGATACCATTTGGGACGTAGCCTGTTGGTCCCGGTCCCATCTTACCACTATGGGTGTGTCCCTGACGGTATTCTCCGGGATGACCACGTCAAAGCTGTCCCTGTCCCACTGCGGAGGCTGGTTCTTCACGTTGGTGATGGTGACGGACAGCTCCACCGAACTGCTCCGGTTCCCCCCGTCCGTGGCAACTATTTCCCGGGTGATGTAGGTCCTCTGTAGTCATAGCAACAGTATGGCAGTGGCATGACACGTGAAATAAGAGTTTAGACATGGGTGAAGAGGCAGGACAGCTAAACCCTCCCTGTGATTGTGAAGACTAGATTACAGTGAGAGGCCTGTCACGCAGGGTGACAGTGTCAGGGAGTGCCAGAGGGACAGGGACATATGCTGGTTGTACTGTATTTGGCTCATGCTTCTGGACATTGGTAGAACATTGGTAGTAACGGGTGAACGTAAATGACGCTGTCTCATCTGACAGAACGCTTCCAACAGTGTTCTGCTGACAGAGGAACTCTGTAGTCATAGCAACAGCTTCCCTAGGAGCACTCATAATAACACCTCCTCGCTACACCAGCCTTCCCATTTCCTGCTATGTGATAAAACATTCTCCCCCGAGGAGGGACATTTACAGACTAGCCAGCGAAGAAGAAAACAGCTAAAAACCTCTCAAACATTAGCTTGTTAGATTTGTGCTGGCTTACGAAGACTTTTTAAAATATTGAGTTAGTCTTCCTCTACAGTCTCACTGAAGTGAGAATTATTCTCTGTAATGAGTCTCATCTCAACCAACAGAAACCTGGGGCAGGACGACTTAACGTCCAGCTGAGATGGGTGAAGGTTGTAGTAGGTTTAGTGTTAGGGGTTAGGGGTTAGGGGTTAAGGTCGTGTTCCTGACCTGTGAGATGGGCTGGTTGACGTAGACCCAGCCGGTAAGGGGGTTTACCCTCAGGTACTCTGGCTGTTCTTTAGACATGGAGTAGGTGACGGCAGCATTGGTGCTGTAGTCATCGTCGTGGGCCGCCACACGCAGGAAACTGGTGCCAATCATTGTGTCCTCCCGTAGGAAGTCTGTGGGGAAGACAACACGTCATATTCAATTGGCTGAAAGCATTATGAGCCTTAGCTCTGCTGATTAAACTAGACATGATCTGCAAATACTACTGGATCGATAGTAGGACTGGATTAAGTGCATATGTGTGTGTGTGTGTGTGTGTGTGTGTTTGTGTGCGTGTGTGTGTGCATGTGTGTGTGTGTGCGTGCGTGCGTGTGTGTGATCCCCAGCACTCACACTCGTAGCGTAGGTTCTCAAACTTGGGGCTGTTGTCGTTCTCGTCGAGAATGAGGATGTTTAGTTGACAGATCCCTATGAGGGGGTCTGCTGCCTGGTCCGTAGCGGTCACCGTCACCGCGTACTCCCGCTGACGCTCGCGGTCAAACTTCCTGGACGTCACTATCACACCTGAGGGAACAGTGTTATATAGTGGTTGCTAGGGCAACGGACAAAGGCAGACCGGACACAACATTTTCTCTCAAATGCTATTACTGCCAGGGTGTAGGCTACTATTTATGCATGTTCAGCTCATCTATGCCACTTAATGAATCAGATGTATTATGTTTAGCGAACGTAATGCTACGTAATTACAGATATCAATTTACTAATGAAGGACGTGAGTGCACTGTAATTGATGTGCTATTAAAGTTTATGATGAAATGTTTGGTGTTTTTGTAAATTGCACTTGAATTCTATCAAAGTCATTCTGAAGATTCCTCCCAGTTCATGCAAAGCCAATCCCTCTCCTTTCACTCCTTTCTCTCCTTAATGATTGACGTCTACTGAACAGTTACATTTCATAAAGCAATTCCTTTTTAAAAGAGGACTTGTGCATTTTTTTTGTTGAAACGCTGTCTTTTCTTCCCCTTTTTGAGTGCTGGCACATTTTGAAAGGGTGTCATTAAAGTGAATTAGATTGAACTTTGGAATTCGTGAAAGACTTCAAGGTAGTTCCAAAGCGATTCAGAGACTTGTAACCCTTTCAGTACCAGATGACATAAAGCCTAAACACTATGGGGATGCTGCTAGTGTCCACAACCGAACAGTGATGTTGGACTATACGGTACCTGTGTCTGGATGGACACTGAAGGCAGGCACAGTGCTGTCTTTGTGCATGAATCCATAGGTGACTCTCCCATTAGAGCCCTCGTCTGCATCCACGGCGTGGACCTGGAGGACGAACGTTCCCGCAGGCTGGTTCTCCAGCACCGTGGTCCGCTCCCGGTACTGCTGGCACTGAGGGGGAAAGGGGGAGACGGACAGGGATAGTGGGATAGAGTGTGAGAAAGAGTGAGAGAGAGAGAGAGAGAGAGAGAGAGAGAGAGAGAGAGAAGAGAGAGAGAAGAGGGCGGGTAATGGAAGAATGCCAGTTACCAAATGACAGAGGGATAGAAATTAGGATGCATAGAAGGGGATGAAATGAAAGAAAAAGGTAATTCAGTTTATTAAGGACGTGTGGAGGGAATGGAAGACAGAGGGATGGGAGACAGTTATGAAATAGTCCAAGACAAGGGAAAAGGGGAGAAGGACAGTGGAACGAGGGCAGAGAGATAGGAGTGAGTGATGGAAAGGAGTTATAGAAAAGGAGGAGAAAGGGAATAGAGTATTAGAAGAGAAGAAGTAGAGAGAGTGAGAGAGAGGGGGAGAGAAGTAGAGAAAGGGGTTTGAGGAAGGAACTGTCTCTCATTAATCCCTCTATGTTTTGCTCTGTAGAGATTCATCTGTGTTTTATAATTAAAGCGGCCTTGAATCAATTCCATCGAAGCAGATCCACAGAGATACTGAGTAAGCCTGGATAATTCGGATGTGCTCCGACGCCTACACACCTTGCTTCCTTCCTCATCGTCATCTGAGCGCTTGCTCGGTGTGTGTGAAGGGAAAACAGTCAAATCTTCCAAATCCCGTCTCTCTGCCATCATCAGATGGCTCATTTTGGCGTGCCTCAGACAGAGACAGCGTTTCAAATTAAAAAAAGATCCCAGATCAATTCAGCAGCTCGTCTTTGATGCTTAGTTCTGACATCTAATTAATGACAAGGGAGCTCATCTTCCACCCTCCTCTCCCCCCTCTCCTCTGCCACCCCCTCCTCTAACCAATAGTCACAGTCTTCCAGGCCCAAATTCAATGTGTTTTCAGAGGTCAGGTGTCCGTAAGGGAGTCCCAGTTAGGGATGAGAAGGCTGTGGTGGATCTCAAATGGTGCCCCCTCTTCCCCCCCTCTCCCTATCCAGTCGCATTTACCCCCCTCTTAGGAAGCTTCAGGGACCTGGCAGTCTCACAGACAACCCATTGGCCCAGGAGGGGCACTTCTCTTAGGAGTCCCTGAGTCACTGATACTCACAAATCCACAGGAACTGCCTGAACCTCAGCCAAAAACACAGGAGCAGGAGGGCCAAGGGCACAAAACAACATAAAAGCCACTTCTCTCTTCTCTCCGCCTGCAGTTTGCTGCTTGCACAGAGGAGGAAAAAACTGAGCACACAGGAAAAGTGATCCAGCTGTGTTTTATTTTTGAAACACTTTGTCTTTGGCCTTTTTTCTCCCTTTTGAGGAAAAGTCTTGTCCACACATCAGTTCAACTATTGTTTGAGCATGTTAGCAAAAATAAGTACAAAATAAAACAATTAAAAAAACTAAGCATGAGGGAGTCCTGAGGGAGCTGTGTGAGAGCACTTGAAAAGGTTGACGCTCATCTGGCAGCCTAACATGTGAAACACGCATCCGTATAAAATGCTCCCAGGACTACGGGGTGTAAGCTAGCTTTACTGTGCGAGGCACAATTAGCTTCAAATATCTCAAAGGCAAAACTCATGTAATTTAAAATTGAAACTTCGGCAGAAAACAGGTAGGGCTGTGATGATTCGGCATATCTTTCAAACACTTCATTAAAAACCCGTAGCTGATCTAGAAATAGAGTGGGTCGCCCAGCTAATCACACCTCTGGAGGACGGAGATGGAGAGGTAATAAATAGAGGCGATAGACAGAGAGAGGGCCCTGCAATAAACAGATAAGAGAGACTGAGAAACAAGAGCGATTTGGAAGGAGAGAGAAAGACTAAGGTGTAGAAGTCAAGCGGAGAGTACTGATGCTCATCTCAGAACTCCGCCAAACACCTTTATTTAACTCTAACAGTAAGCCCCCATAGTAAAGGCTGAGAGACAGAGGCTGGGAAACACAATGAGCTGTAATGACATGTATGTTCAGAGCCAAACAGATATCAAAACCATGACAGTGAGAACAAAGCTTACCTTCCCAAAGACAGGTTTGTTGTTGTTGACATCGTCCACGCCGACGATGACCTGGGCGGTGGACGAGAGGGCCTGGGGGCCACCAGAGGCGTTGTCATCGGTCGCTGTGACGTTCAGGATGTACTCTACCCCCTGGAGTCTGGGAGGTGGGCTGGAGCGCAGCCGGATCAGACCTGCAACAACCAATCAGAGACAAGTTATGACCTCACCATGAATGAGTGAACCTCTGCGTTCGCAAGGTCTCCTAACTGATTTATATATGGCAGCAAATGCAAGAGCATGCTGTTCTATCAGCTTTGGACATTTCGTGCCTTTGGTTTTCCCATATACTCTATACATAACAGCATAATCTGAATTCAACCCTGGAGGGTCTGCTTGTGCTCCTTTGTTCGTGACTGACATATCTGGTGTGTAGAATAGCCGTGTCGCTCTCTTCCTCAACATCTCTCCCAGTGTCTTTGACACTTGGCCAGCGCGTGACTGCATCCAAAAAAGGAGGTTGTCAATCCCACCTTCGGTGATGCATAAAACAACAAAGGATGGTGTACATCTGTTGTCTGTGTGACTGAGGTTCCTCTCATCTCTGTGGTGACCGTCCCCCTTTCCTCGGTGCCTTGGTGACTTTTTCTTCACTTCCTATTGGCTGTAACCCTAATGTGGGCGTCAGATTTCCATCCTTCTCTCTCCCCCTCTCTCTTCCGAGTGTTTTTTGTTCTTCATGTTGCATTCATCAGGCCTTTGGTGTTTGCTAACCGTGTGTGTGGGCTGCGGACACACTTAATGCATTCTGTCTTATCTTCTAAGACTCAAACAGGCACAGATGCAACCATTGGAGATGCACTGGGTACTGGATACATTTCAATGGCTTTCACAGGGTCTGCGTTGGATGGAAGCATATTACACCTTAACAGTGTTTCTCTTTAGAGACCGGCGCAGTCCGTCTATCTCTGCCTAACATGGTGACATGAAAGACACTGAGTGTCAGGAGAGAGGAGGGGGAGAAGAGGGGTGAGAGGAGGGTGAGAGGAACGAGAGAGGAGGATGAGAGGAGGGGGAAAGGAGGTTGAGAGGAGGAAGACAGGAGGGGGAGGGGGAGTGGAGGGGGGAGATGAGGAGGAGAGGAGGGTGAGAGGAGGTTGAGAGGAGGAAGAGAGGAGGGGGAGAGGAGGGTAAGAGGAGGGTGAAAGGAGGGTGAAAGGAGGGGTAGAGGAGGGAAATTGGAGGGGGAGAGGAGGGTGAAAGGAGGGGGAGAGGAGGGTAAGAGGAGGGTGAAAGGAGGGTGAAAGGAGGGAGAGAGGAGGGAAAGTGGAGGGGGAGAGGAAGGTGAAAGGAGGGGGAGAGGAGGGTAAGAGGAGGGTGAAAGGAGGGTGAAAGGAGGGGGAGAGAAGGGAAATTGGAGGGGGAGAGGAGGGTGAAAGGAGGGGGAGAGGAGGGTAAGAGGAGGGTGAAAGGAGGGTGAAAGGAGGGAGAGAGGAGGGAAAGTGGAGGGGGAGAGGAAGGTGAAAGGAGGGGGAGAGGAGGGTAAGAGGAGGGTGAAAGGAGGGTGAAAGGAGGGGGAGAGAAGGGAAATTGGAGGGGGAGAGGAGGGTGAAAGGAGGGGGAGAGGAGGGTAAGAGGAGGGTGAAAGGAGGGTGAAAGGAGGGGGAGAGGAGGGAAAGTGGAGGGGGAGAGGAAGGTGAAAGGAGGGGGAGAGGAGGGGTGAGATGCTGAGGGCCATACCATACCAGCCATTGGGGAATCAGGAGACATCCTGTCTATGAATTGAGGCGTGGTGCAAGCGCTACAGTAGCACAGCCGGGCCATGAGGAAAATGTAATCAATTATAATATGACATGACAGCAGGGATAGGGGCAGGGTGTGTGTGGTGAGTATGGGGCACTAGCTGCCATGGAGGAGGCTGCCTGGGAGAACTTGTCAGAATGACTGGTTTCATCAGGGTAGATGACCTGTACTAGCAGTACCATAGGCCAGGGAGGTCGTCCTTTAAGAGACTGACTAGCTGCACTACAGGACAGGGAGCTGGTCCTATAAGAGACAGACTAGCTGCACAACAGGACAGGGAGCTGGTCCTATAAGAGACAGACTAGCTGCATCACAGGACAGGGAGCTGGTCCTATAAGAGACAGACTAGCTGCACCACAGGACAGGGAGCTGGTCCTATAAGAGACAGACTAGCTGCACCACAGGACAGGGAGCTGGTCCTATAAGAGACAGACTAGCTGCACCACAGGACAGGGAGCTGGTCCTATAAGAGACAGACTAGCTGCACCACAGGACAGGGAGCTGGTCCTATAAGAGACTGACTAGCTGCACCACAGGACAGGGAGCTGGTCCTATAAGAGACAGACTAGCTGCACCACAGGACAGGGAGCTGGTCCTATAAGAGACAGACTAGCTGCACCACAGGACAGGGAGCTGGTCCTATAAGAGACAGACTAGCTGCACCACAGGACAGGGAGCTGGTCCTATAAGAGACAGACTAGCTGCACCACAGGACAGGGAGCTGGTCCTATAAGAGACTGACTAGCTGCACCACAGGACAGGGAGCTGGTCCTATAAGAGAGAGCCTGTTGAAAGAGAGCATGTAGCCTCAGGAGGACATGTCACATACTCCCAGCAGCCCAGGGAGAGAAGAGCTCTGCACACACACAGAATTATCTTGTACAGGCCTGCCACATGGTGTAGTATTCACACATAGCCACGCACGAACACGCACACAGTGAACGCACACACCTGGGTGTACACTCAGGAACATCAAACCAATACTTTGTGGAAGAATGTGACAAATTGATCAAAAAGCTGCCTGCGAGGCCTACCGTACATCAGTATCTATCTGGAGGAGGATGTGTTAAGATGACATAATCATCTCGACTTGACTTCAAAGACTGCTCAGAAAAAGGGTCAGCCAGAGTTGAGAGAAAGAATGAAAAATGCATTTTAAAACATTCAAAGAAAAAAACACATATTCTGTGTCCCTCCCATTGGATAAGATATGTGTCCCGGCTGTATGGATGGAATTGATGTTTGTGCGCATGCACGTGTGTCAAAGAATGCATACGTGTGTGTGCTTGCATACATGTATGTACATACGTGTGTGTATGTGCATGTGCACGCATGTGTGTGTGCTTGCGTGTGTCCAAGCATCTGTGTGTGCGCGCGTTTGTGTTTGTGTGAGTGTGTGACAGTGCTGGGTCAGGCAGGCCGAGGCATGCAGCAGTGTGCGTCACAGCCCTTGCTTAATCTGCTAAACATGGCCGATGAGACCCGGCCAGCACATATCATTGCTCGTCAAAGATGGAGAAGATGTTTCTCCAGGGGTCACTGAGCACACGTCACTTCGTATGATGGAGGGGAGGTGGTTGGCAGGGGGGAGGGATGGCGAGCCGATGCCCCTCTCTCAACGCCAACTCTAATCATCGTCTGGCCCCCAAAACAGCGGGATGGAGCCCTGAAAGGCAGAGAGACTGAGGGAGGAATGACTACATTCGCCCCCTCGGGAGAAAGGGGTGCAGTAGGCACTGGGGGAAGTTATATAAACCTCACATCACAAGCATGACAAAAAACTCCCACTAAACTAGTGACACTGAGGGAGGACAGCAGGATGAACCATTACTACTCCTACACCAATGGGATTTCTTTATCAGCCTGCAGATGAATTAGAACACTTCTTCAATATGGACTCTTCACAGACAAACAACGATCCAATAACAAGGAAAAGGAGAAGGGTCGTTCACATTAGCTGTAGACATGATCTACCTGTTTATTGGAGGAAACATTTTGCCTGTCGTCTTGGTAAATACTTCCCCCGTGCTGAGAACGGAGGCTTTGTATTTATGTCTTTAATACAAAGAGGGTGATCATCTTATTGACTTTGCTGTTTGAATCCTTAAAACGGTATTAAATCTCAGGAAACATATTCTATGCTGAGTTACAGTCAAATTAACACAGCCCATCTGTCCCCGAGAAAAAATCCCATGAATGAACGATCCGTGGAGTAATAAAATACTTTGATATCTAAAAGAGAGAGAGAGCGTGACGAGATGGGGTGGGGCTTGTGTGTGTGTGTGTGTGTGTGTGTGTGTGTGTGTGTGTGTGTAATATGTTCTTCACCCCTAAACTAATGACTGCTAAAGTAGAGTTGAAGTCAGAAGTTTATATACACCTTAGCCAAATACATTTAAACTCAGTTTTTCACAATTCCTGACATTTAATCCTAATAAAAATTCCCTGTCTTAGGTCAGTTAGGATCACCACTTTATTTTAAGAATGTGAAAAGTCAGAATAATAGTAGAGAGAATGATTTATTTCAGCTTTTATTTCTTTCATCACATTCCCAGTGGGTCTGAAGTTTACATACACTCAATTAGTATTTGGTAGCATTGCCTTTAAATTGTTTAACTTGGGTCAAACGTTTCGCGTAGCCTTCCACAAGCTACCCACAATAAGTTGGGTGAATTTTGGCCCATTCCTCCTGACAGAGCTGGTGGAACTGAGTCAGGTTTGTAGGCTTCCTTGCTCGCACACGCTTTTCCAGTTCTGCCCACACGTTTTCTATGGGATTGAGGTCAGGGCTTTGTGATGGCCACTCCAATACCTTGACTTTGTTGTCCATAAGCCATTTTGCCACAACTTTGGAAGTGTGCTTGGGGTCATTGTCCATTTGTGACCAAGCTTTAACTTCCTGGCTGATGTCTTGAGATGTTGCTTCAATATATCCACATCATTTTCTTTCCTCATGATGCCATCTACTTTGTGAAGTGCACCAGACCCTCCAGCAGCAAAGCAGCCCCACAACATGTTGCTGCCACCCCAGTGCTTCACGGTTGGGATGGTGTTCTTCGGCTTGTAAGCCTCCCCCTTTATCCTCCAAACATAATGATGGTCATTATGGCCAAACAGTTCAATTTTTGTTTCATCAGACCAGAGGACATTTCTCCAAAAAGTACGATATTTGTCCCCATGTGCAGTTGCAAACCGTAGTCTGGATTTTTCATGGCGGTTTTGGAGCAGTGGCTTTGTCCTTGCTGGCCGGCCTTTCAGGTTATGTCGATATAGGACTCGTTTTACTGTGGATATAGATACTTTTGTACCTGTTTCCTCAGGCATCTTCACAAGGACCTTTGCTGTTGTTCTGGGATTGATTTGCACTTTTCGCACCAAAGTACGTTCTTCTCTAGGAGACAGAATGCGTCTCCTTCCTGAGCGGTATGACGGCTGCGTGGTCCCATGGTATTTATACTTGAGTAATATTATTTGTACAGATGAACGTGGTACCTTCAGGCATTTGGAAATTGCTACCAAGGATGTCCCAGACTTGTGAAGGTCTACAATTTTCTTCTGAGGTCTTGGCTGATTTCTGTTGATTTTCCCATGATGTCAAGCAAAGAGGTACTAAGTTTGAAGGTAGGCTTTGAAATACATCCCCAGGTACCTCCAATTTACTCAAATGACGTCAATTAGCCAATGAAAGGCTTCAAAGGCCATGACATCATTTTCTGGCATTTTCCAAGCTGTTTAAAGGCACAGTCAACTTAGTGTATGTAAACTTCTGACCAACTGGAATTGTGATACAGTGAATTATAAGTGAAATAATCTGTCTGTAAACAATTGTTGGAAAAATGACTTGTTTCATGCACATAATATATGTCCTAACTGACTTGCCAAAACTATAGTTTGTTAACAAGAAATTTGTGGAGTGGTTAAAAAACAAGTTTTAATGACTCCAACCTAAGTGTACGTAAACTTCCAACTTCAACTGTATATGGGTATGAACCATGAAGAATTTTAACCAAATAAGAAGCTATGAGAAATAGTTTGAAATCGGGGCTTTTTAAGCAAACCATCAGCTTAATGATGTGAGGTAATACTAGGGTTAAACCCCACTAGTGAGCCCAGGCAGCTTCATAGGTGAGTGTAAGAGATAATAGGGTCCAATAATAGTGTGTAAACTTGTCATACAGTAGCAGCAGGATGTATACCCTGATGCAAAGTCGGACCGGTCCGACAGTTACTTGACTGTGAAAAGTAAGGAGCGGGAAGCCTATCCTAGGGGCTTCGTGGAAGTGCATGATAACATTTGTACATGTATAATAGGTATACATTCAATATGCATGCTGGAGGAGAAACAAAATGCCAGCCAAATATGTGCGAACAGTCGTTTTAGAAGAGCGGTTCTACAACCTTTTAAAGCAATTGAAGTGACATGGATGAATAGCAGGTTATTTGTTTTGTACCAATCAGGGTTATATGGCTTTTATTTTTTTTATTTATTTATATGGTTGAGAAATCTCCCCTTTCGGCTGACAGTTACTATCAGTGGAAATGAACAAAGGAAATTGCACCTTGAAGTTCCAGAGTAATTGAATTTGTCAAAGTAATCTTATTACCCTTTAATGTGATATGCAGATTCAATGGTGCAATTTACCCAAGGTGGGGAGGGCTATGAAATTAGTTTAGGCCTTTAACACATTTTCGATTTCAAATTGCTTCCTTGGTGGGCTAAACGCGGGACATTGGAGCAAACCTTTGATGACATTTGTAATGACAGAATCAGCCGCACTAAAAATAAACCGCAGCCAAAGCGGATCGCATGACAATTCATTTCACCCATCTAGTGTAATATCTACAAGAAGGGATGGGGAGGAGGGAGAGCAGCGGGACTCACTGAGGAAGAGGAGGGGTGTAAACAATATGTCTCACCTTTCTGGCTGTCGATAACAAAGTTGCCTTCGTCGTTGCCCGTTGTGATTTTGTAGGTGATTCCATCACCGTCGGGGTCCTTGGCAAGCACCGTGGCAACCAGTGTGTTAGGGCCAGCGTCCTCCGAGACGAATGTCCGGTAGCTGTTGACAGAGAGAGAGAGAGAGACATCCCAAAATCAACACCTCTCCTTGCGTCTCCCCAGCGACAATGCAGAGTGTGAGAGTGAAAATGAGTGAATAACACACCATGCCTTGTCACATTTTAATCACAGATTTCTGAATGCATTATGAAGCTGTTTTTGGGAGGGTAAAAACAGAGTTGGTTGAGTGTCTGATATGGTGGGCCTAGGTGGAGACAATTTGAGTTCTAATTCCTAATTCAATGGAGACAGCAGTCAGTAAACAGCTGTTGGCAGCCTGTCACAGTGGGGAGACAACACTAAGTGGTTGGGATGGAGTGTGAAAGAACTAGTGAATTGGATGACAGAGTTGTGAGGAACACAGGAGAGAAGCAACCAAGCCCAGCATGTCATACAAACACACACAAACATACCCCTACTGTATACTGTAGATGTACCTAAACTCAGCAAAAAAAGAAACGTTCTCTCACTGTCAACTGCGTTTATTTTCAGCAAACTTAACATGTGTAAATATTTGTATGAACATAACAAGACTCAACAACTGAAACATAAACTGAACAAGTTCCACAGACATGTGACTAACAGAAATTGAATAATGTGTCCCTGAACAAAGGGGGGGGGGTCAAAAGTAACAGTCAGCATCTGTTGTGGCCACTAGCTGCAATAAGTACTGCAATGCATCTCCTCCTCATGGACTGCACCAGATTTGCCAATTCTTGCTGTGAGATGTTACCCCACTCCGGGCTCTTCAATGGCCATGGCAGAACACTGACATTTCTCACACACAGAACGAGCAGTATGGCTGGTGGCATTGTTATGCTGGAGGGTCATGTCAGGATGAGCCTGCAGGAAGGGTACCACATGAGGGAGGAGGATGTCTTCCCTGTAACGCACAGCGTTGAGATTGCCTGCAATGACAACAAGCTCAGTCCGATGATGCTGAGACACACTGCCCTAGACCATGACGGACCCTCCACCTCCAAATCGATCCCGCTCCAGAGTACAGGCATCGGTCTAACGCTCATTCCTTCGATGATAAACGCGAATCCGACCATCACCCCTGGTGAGACAAAACCGCGACTCGTATTGAAGAGCACTTTTTGCCAGTCCTGTCTGGTCCAGCGATGGTGGGTTTGTGCCCATAGGCAACGTTGTTGTCAGTGATGTCTGGTGAGGACCTGCTTACAACAGGCCTACAAGCCCTCAGTCCAGCCTCTCTCAGCCTATTGCGGACAGTCTGAGCACTGATGGACGGATTGTGCGTTCCTGGTGTAACTCGGGCAGTTGTTGTTGCCATCCTGTACCTTTCCCGCAGGTGTGATGTTCGGATGTACCGATCCTGTGCAGGTGTGGTTACACGTGGTCTGCCACTGCGAGGACGATCAGCTGTCCGTCCTGTCTCCCTGTAGCGCTGTCTTAGGCATCTCACAGTACGGACATTGCAATTTATTGCCCTGGCCACATCTGCAGTCCTCATGCCTCCTTGCAGCATGCCTAAGGCACGTTCACACAGATGAGCAGGGACCCTGGGAATCTTTATTTTTGTGTTTTTCAGAGTCAGTAGAAAGGCCTCTTTAGTGTTCTAAGTTTTCAGAACTGTGACCATAATTGCCTACCGTCTGTAAGCTGTGTCTCAACGACCGTTCCACAGGTGCATGTTCATTAATTGTCTATGGTTCATTGAACAAGCATGGGAAACAGTGTTTAAACCCTTTACAATGAAGATCTGTGAAGTTATTTGGATTTTTACAAATTATCTTTGAAAGACAGGGTCCTGAAAAAGGGACGTTTCTTTTTTTGCTGAGTTTATATAGAACATATGCCAAATATAGAATACACAAATAATTCATGAACACCTTGATCTCACACTGCCAGCCACGTTCATTCCCCCTGGGAGATTCACTCATAAAGACGCTCACAGACGGGCCGCGGTAAGCGGCGAAGGTCTCATGGACTTCAATTGGAGTAGGGTGCTAGGTCGGCAAAACACAAGCAGTTTTGCACGCGGCGCTCGAGGCGCCAAAAGATGAATTTGCTGAAGTCTTCAGCGGCCACCACGCACGGTTTGACCAATGAGCATCGTTCGTCTTGTCAACCAATCAAACAACGTTTTAATGACAACACGTGAGCTGACAACAACGTGGTTCAATTTCCGTTTATCACGGCTCACCTGTAAGCGCCTTAATGCAATTTACACATCATGTACATGCAGTACATGTCACCTAAACAAGAATCATGAAGCTCAAACCATGTGCATCCTAACAGAGACATACGCATTGTCAAGTTAGAGGACTCCTGTCATGCATGTACATTAAAACAGATAAAAGTAAGTAAGCCTTGTCCGAGCCAGAACAGCCAATAGGGGCAGCAGCCTATCTCATGTTTCTCTAGCGTGAGGCAGTTTGATGTACAACTACACTCCCTAAACAAGACGCTAGTCTGTCATAAGGCCTTACCCACAATCCATCTGCTGACTGCTGAGTGCCAAGAAGAGAGGCATCAGGTCCCATTTTCTTTTGTATTTGGTATGACCCCCAACCTTGCAGTTTCAGGGCAGACACTCAAGGCCACCGATTATGCACATGCTGTATATTACAATCCACAAAATGACAATGAAGACACAGAGCCATAGGAAACCGGGATTGTGCACGATGGAGGGCAATTATGTCTGTTCTCAGTCTATCCATTGGCTAACGCTTGGCCTGGGACCGCTAGACTGGGAACCCTAGAGCAGGCTCCAGGACTGGCTGTGATAGAAGCTCCCGATAGCAGTGACAGTACAGAATATAGTCCATTACTGCTGTTATGTAAATGTGATTCAATTTATACCTACAGTAAACTGACTATAATGTACAGTTTGTGGCCTTCAAATCTAGCAGGCCTGTATTGTAAAGAACTGTCACAACCTGATCAGTTTCACCTGTCCTCGTTATTGTCTCCACCCCCCTCCAGGTGTCGCTTGTTATCCCTGGTGTATATATCCCTGCGTTTCCTGTCTCTCTGTGCCAGCTCGTCTTGTATGTTTCAAGTCAACCAGCGTGTTTTTTTCCGAGCTCCTGCCTTTTCTATTCTCTTTTACTAGTCCTCCCGGTTTTTGCCTGTCCACGACCATTCTCTTGCCTATCCCTTTTGGATGTAATAAATATCACAGACTCATCTGCCTCCCGTGTCTGCATCTGGGTCTCGCCATAAGAACCATTCCAAACATTTTTTTTTTTACTCTCCTCTACAAAGGAACACGCATAAAGGTACACAGACGGCCACTCTCCCACTCCCACTCATCCCTCATTCTCAGAATCACTGAGAATGAGGGATTGCTGTAAGACTGTACATGAAGAAAGAACTGTAGTTTATTTCAATGCAACAGTCACAGTGATGCAAAAACAAACACATTCACAGAGATATAAGCACCACGGTCTTCCCAGCTGTCTCTTTCACCATCACCCTCTCGCTTCATCTCAATTGAAATGTTCCCGTGGATGTGAGTGCGTCTAACAGAGGAAAGACAAACAGGGCCTCAATGTGGGCACAGTATGTTGTCGCTCATCGTTCCACCCACGCTCCACTCAGCTCAGAGCTAGTGGACGCAAAAACAAGACAGAGGAGAGACTCACTCTGACAGACTGGCAGAGACGGACTCTTCTACTGAGCTAGCATGCTCTGTCCGTCTTGTCTGTCTGTCTGTCTGTAGTATGTCTGTCTGCAGTCTCTCGGTCTTGCCTTTCTGTCTGCTACCCCCTCCTCCACAACTCTTTCAGTAGAAAAGGAGTGATTTTGCTGGGTGGGGAGGAGAGGGAAAAGGCATCCACAGCATGTCCTTTGTGTTCCTTTCTGCCTGTGCCAGTGGATGGAAGCTTCTCAGAATTTCTCTACAATGATGATCTACTGTATATTCTCCAATGAAAATATCATTTTTTTAGGGCAGAAATGTTGCAAACCTTTCATGTGTCATACTGAGCGACGTGTCATATTCCCGGTATATTGTTTACACAAGAGCATTATGCACTTTCTATTTCCATGGAAACCAATGTTCCAGTTTCATTCGTATGATTTGAATTGATTAGGGCCCTGTCATTCACGTGATTAGCGCCCTGTCAAGTTGTCTTTCAATAGGCACGCAGGCAAGACCGTATGGAGCGCCAATCTTGATAACTTATGCAGAACAAACGAAGATGACAGTCTTCTAAAAGGATTATCAACTACAATGATACTTTTCTAAATGAAAAAACTAAATTCAACTGATAAGTGTTCATGTCAAATCAGTTGACAGATGGAGAGAGGTTTGGGAAAGGGAGGAAGAAAAAGGGAGAGAATGATTGTGAGAAGGAAGCCGAGAAAGATGGGTGGAGGTTCAGAGAGTGACAGAGAGATAGAGAGTGAAGATCAAGGGAGAGGTGGAGAGAGGGGAGTGGTTGTACTCGACATCAGGTCCTTTTCCACACAACTGATTGATTGGTAACAGAGGGGAGCCGACAGGCATTTCACGCCTGTGATTTATGTCCCCGATTGGAGATGACCCCCTCAACCCCTTCACCCCTCCCCATGTCTTCCCGCCTGCTCCAACACCCACTGCCACGGTACAACTGACACCGGAACCTTTAATCTGTCACCAGCCTCAAATGGCCGTTTCCCATGACGAGATGACACCCTCGTTCACACGCACACACACACACACACACACACACACACACACACACACACACACACACACACACACACACCCCTAAAAGGCCTTATTTTCACAGGCTCCATTTTCTGTAAAAGAATAATGAGAGGATCCACCACTCCACAGAGCCTCTCCATCACCTGCCTCCGCCGCTCAAAGGTTACCCATCACAGACTCAGGCTGCTGTCCCTCTCTCACCTGTCGCCATGGACTTTGGCCCAGGTGACGGGGTCCGACACAGGACTGACTGACAACTCCCAGTCGGGGCGGCCATTTTGTGGGAGAGGCAGTGGGTGAATGGTGAACGCGGCAGGCGCCTGCCCAGGCAGACGGACAGTGGTTGTGTATTCACCTCACAGTGCCCACTCTCCCTCTCATTATCTACCCCATCAATCTCATTTCAACACAAACTCCAGCTACTGCTCCATCAGAGTCTGCCAACATTCTCCCTCCCGTCGGCCAACCAGCCAGCCCGCCTCTACCACACCAGACACACAGATGCTCTGTCACCCTTAACCCCATTTCCCTCCACAATGACTGACATCAGCCACAATATAATTAGCCAATTTACCCAACACATCTATTACATATTAACGACTGACAAAACACACAGCGCCGGCCCGAGACCGAGACTGGCTCGTTGTTTGTGCTCATTAGCATCTCTCCATCTTCTGTAATGTCAACAGATTGCCAGGGCTCTGTGAATACATGTATAAATATCTCTCTGCCTATCCAATTCACTCATCACTCAGGTTACTGTCGGCCACCAAACAATCCCTGTAATGATCTACTTAGTTTACACCGGGTGTCACGGTTGTCGTAAGGATTGGACCAAAATGCAGCGGGAATATGTATACTCATCTTCTTTTTATTTGAAGAAGGAGAAACAACTAAATACGTATACCAAAAGAACAAAACAAAACAGTCCTGTCAGGTGCAACAAACACTAAACAAGGAAGCAACTACCCACAAAATCCCATAGAAAAAACACCCCTCTTAAATAGGACCTTCAATTAGAAGCAACTAGGAGCAGCTGCTTCCAATTGAAGGTCAACCCAACAAACACCACATAGAAATAGACATACTAGAACTAACATAGAAATAGACTAACAAGAACATAGCCCAACAAACCCCGAAACACTCTAAACAAACACACCCCTGCCACGTCCTGACCAAACTACAATAACAAATAACCCCTTATACTGGTCAGGACGTGACACCGGGCTGAGTGACGAGACTCACTTTGTCGATTTCACCAGCAACACGTCACTGTCGAATGAAATCCTCGGAACTCCATTTCTGCCTTTTTTAAAAATATATACTGCTCAAAAAAATAAAGGGAACACTAAAATAACACATCCTAGATCTGAATGAATGAAATAATCTTATTAAATACTTTTTTCTTTACATAGTTGAATGTGCTGACAACAAAATCACACAAAAATAATTAATGGAAATCCAATTTATCAACCCATGGAGGTCTGGATTTGGAGTCACACTCAAAATTAAAGTGGAAAACCACACTACAGGCTGATCTAACTTTGATGTAATGTCCTTAAAACAAGTCAAAATGAGGCTCAGTAGTGTGTGTGGCCCCCACGTGCCTGTATGACCTCCCTACAACGCCTGGGCATGCTCCTGATGAGGTGGCGGATGGTCTCCTGAGGGATCTCCTCCCAGACCTGGACTAAAGCATCCGCCAACTCCTGGACAGTCTGTGGTGCAACGTGGCGTTGGTGGATGGAGCGAGACATGATGTCCCTGATGTGCTCAATTGGATTCAGGTCTGGGGAACGGGCGGGCCAGTCCATAGCATCAATGCCTTCCTCTTGCAGGAACTGCTGACACACTCCAGCCACGTGAGGTCTAGCATTGTCTTGCATTAGGAGGAACCCAGGGCCAACCGCACCAGCATATGGTCTCACAAGGGGTCTGAGGATCTCATCTCGGTACCTAATGGCAGTCAGGCTACCTCTGGCGAGCACATGGAGGGCTGTGCGGCCCCCCAAAGAAATGCCACCCCACACCATGACTGACCCACCGCCAGACCGGTCATGTTGGAGGATGTTGCAGGCAGCAGAATGTTCTCCACGGCGTCTCCAGACTCTGTCACGTCTGTCACGTGCTCAGTGTGAACCTGCTTTCATCTGTGAAGAGCACAGGGCGCCAGTGGCGAATTTGCCAATCTTGGTGTTCTCTGGCAAATGCCAAACGTCCTGCACGGTGTTGGGCTGTAAGCACAACCCCCACCTGTGGACGTCGGGCCCTCATACCACCCTCATGGAGTCTGTTTCTGACCGTTTGAGCAGACGCATGCACATTTGTGGCCTGCTGGAGGTCATTTTGCAGGGCTCTGGCAGTGCTCCTCCTGCTCCTCCTTGCACAAAGGCGGAGGTAGCGGTCCTGCTGCTGGGTTGTTGCCCTCCTACGGCCTCCTCCACGTCTCCTGATGTACTGGCCTGTCTCCTGGTAGCGCCTCCATGCTCTGGACACTACGCTGACAGACACAGCAAAGCTTCTTGCCACAGCTCGCATTGATGTGCCATCCTGGATGAGCTGCATTACCTGAGCCACTTGTGTGGGTTGTAGACTCCGTCTCATGCTACCACTAGAGTGAAAGCACCGCCAGCATTCAAAAGTGACCAAAACATCAGCCAGGAAGCATAGGAACTGAGAAGTGGTCTGTGGTCACCACCTGCACAACCACTCCTTTATTGGGGGTGTCTTGCAAATTGCCTATAATTTCCACCTGTTGTCTATTCCATTTGCACAACAGCATGTGAAATTTATTGTCAATCAGTGTTGCTTCCTAAGTGGACAGTTTGATTTCACAGAAGTGTGATTGACTTGGAGTTACATTGTGAGGTTTAAGTGTTCCCTTTATTTTTTTGAGCAGTGTATATATACTTTTACATGTATTGAAAGCAATAACTCCCCTCAATATTCGCTGGACATTTCATGAGTCTATGCCCACGAAAATGTCTACAAAATATCGTCTGAAGTTTTATTGTATGTTCATTAATAGGAAAATATTTATCTTTTTTTCCTGAAAGGTTTCTGTTTTGGAGATGAGGTTTTCATCTGATAGCGATGAACAGCAAAGGGGAGCGAACCGAGTGGCAAATGAAACAGGCTGATCCAATTGAGCCCGATAGAAATAACAGTCTGGCGGCCATCACAAAGTTACTCAAATAATACCAGACACCCTGTTTCCATTGTGTTACCCATTAGAGAATATCTGTTTTGTTTTCCGCATTGTAGAGTAACAATGATGATTCACTGAAGATCTCTGTAGATTGAACATCACGAGGGGAAACTGGGGATGCTCCTGCTGACAGGAAATCAATTCTTCCCACAAAACCCCCAACAGATACACACAGCAATAGCATCATAACACACACTTAGACACACACACACACAGCCTCCCATCACCCATAACCCCGCACACAGACCAACACGCAGCCTCCCATCACAGCACACATAACCCCATTCACCTACCCACACCATAACATTAACCCAACAACTAAAAGCTAACTCATCTACATACTGTAGTGCATCCATATCAGCAACTCATATCCAGCCACACCCACACACTGGTTCCCTGCCACTGTTCATCAGAATGATTCAAACAGACATCCCTGGTGGGCAGTTGGTTCTCCCTCTCCATCTCTCTATCCCTCTACTCTCTCACTCTGTCTGACTCACTCACCCCATCTCTGTCTCTCTCAACTCTTTCCCTACCTCTCCATCTCTCTCTGAAAAGCAAACCTGTACTTCAGCACACACACACACACACACACACACAGACACACACAGACACACACAGACACACACTGCCCTGGTGCTGGCGTGATTCTCTCCACAACAAACTAAAGGCATGGCTGATTGAACCTGCCTCACCAATTTGCAGAGCTAGCTGCCAGAAAATTGTCCAATTAAAAGAGCCATAGGCCAGAGCGACGCCAGAGGGAAAAAACAACAGCTCAATGCATCACTACAGATCGGACCGGAACAGCAGGGTAATGCGGCATTTAAAAAAAGGAATGTGCGGGTGAGCTAATACAGGGCAGGAAACATGCCCAAGAGGAACAGGACAGATAGAGATGTTGAAATCCCAGTTTGTGTTTCTTTTTTGTTGCTGTGTGTTTTCTTTTGAAGGGGTTTGGGTTGTAGACCAGCAGCAGCTGTAAGGGATTTTGGGAATTGGCAGCCATGTGGAATTCTGGGAAACTGCAGCTGCACTGGATTGTGGGAGGAGGCAGCTGTGCAGAGCAGAGGAAAGTGAAATGGCATGGCCTAGGCTGACAAATAGGCAAGGGTGAGGGTTAACAACAAGAAGAGCAGGCAGGGTGGAAGGAAAATGGTGAATAAAGAAAAATATGAGTAGAGAATAATACAAATTATGAAATAGGCGCCCTGTTTAGATGTAGATGTTGATGATGATGATGATAATGATGGCCATGATGATGATTGTAATAACCACACTCTTACTTATGATGTTAATAGTGATGAAGAGGAGAAGCAGTACTGTACTCACACATGCTGGGAGAACTCTGGGACCTCATCGTTGACATTGGCCATGCGGATGCGGACAGTGGCTGTACCTGTCCGGGGCACATCTCCCTTGTCCACAGCCATCACCACAAACTCATACAGGTGGTTGGGCCTCTCATAGTCCAGTTGCCCTGCAGGGAAAATGGTGCCGTGGGGAGAGATGCTGAAGTCTGGGCTCAGAGTGTAGTAGGTCAACTCAGCGTTCAGGTCCGAGTCACAGTCACTGGCAGACACTAGAGTGAGGGAGAGACAGGGTAGAGAGGGGAGGTTGGACAAGGAGATATCTTTGTATTCTGCAACGTCATCTAACCAGAACAGATATGTCCAACATGTGACTCTAGTCTAGATGCTAGACTTAATTACTACTGTTTTTTCATGCATGTTCACACATTTCTGTATCGCATCAAATTGAAGGTTAGGAAAAGGCAAGCATTTTCCCAAATGTCTCTTTCGTTTGGAAAACTTACTGGAGTAGGGCTACGGTCAGAGTGATGGCCTTGCTGAAAGAGAGGGCTCAGTCTGGGACGGGGATCAGCCTTTCTTCCGCTAAATCGTCCTTTTCACCGTGAACTCCTGCATTCTGCTATTCTCCTTAGATTGCATTCGGTATACTCTCTACCTCACTGTATCATGTAGACCAACAGCATCCAAGACACAGGAGGTTGGTGGCACCTTAATTGGGGAGGACGGGCTCGTGGTAACGGCTGGAGCGGAATCAGTGGAATGGTGTCAAATACATCAAACTCATAGTTTCCAGGTGTTTGATGCCAGTCCATTTGCTCCGTTCCGGCCTTTATTATGAGCCGTTCAGCAGCGCCCACTGGTCCAAGGGAACCTCGCTTGGTGGATTTAAATGTCACCAATAACACTGTCAAATATGAGCATTATCCTTGACACATATCCATATACTGTGGAAGACTTCATACATCAAAGTCAATATTTCGTTTCCTCAATATGCACTTCCTGACTTAGCAATGAGAGTCATTTGAATATCCATCAATACTGAGCCAGTTAGGCTCTAAAGGATTGTTGGGCTAACTGACAGTACAAGACAACATCCGTTCTTGGCCTGAGCCCCAGATCTACAGGGAGTGAAGTCTTTGGCCAAATGGAGTATCTGATGAAACTGTCTCCTATGGTCTGTTTCCTCAGCCCTCACCACAGCACAGAGCTGTCGGAGACATAGATTCATAAATGATGTTGAGTGATGCTGTTTACCACGTTGCTACATCTACAACCAGCCTAAATGCCTAAATCCATGTATATCTAATCTTTCAGATCCACTTCAGCCAATCCCAGGGCTTGTTGCTGTGGCCTGGGCAGGCCCTAAAAAATGGAGCCAGATGATGTCCAGTGTAAAGTCTCTCTCTCTCTGTGACACAATCACAGCCTCCTGTTCGGACCCCACTAATCCCAGGAACAAGAGCCTAATCTCGGCTTCTTCACCTTAAACCATCGGATCAACATACAGGGAATAAAAATAAAACAACATTTCATTGAAATTTCATTGAAAGCTTACACGTCCCCATAGATGTGACCCAGACACGGTGTTCTCACGGCTGCTTAAAAGTCTGCATGAGCCATGTCGTTCTGTTCGCTCTAGATGCGCTCCGTTCTGCGGTGAAGTCCTGTTATGTTCAGATTCACAGCGATAATTGCAGCGTAACACATCTGCCGGTAGGTCGGTCCCGACGCACCTGTTGAGCATAGCAGGCACACCACACCTGCAGGGGCTCCTTTAACAAACACACCTGCCTCACCGCGGTCTCACAGCAGTGTCTGCCAAAAAAGGATGTTCATCAGCAAGAGGACACCTCTGGTACTATAAAAATCACAAGTAAGTGCACACCTATCCTTTCCTCACCCACCAGCATGGTGAACATAGCACTACTGAACTTCTGTGACTACACTACAGAGAATACGTGGAGCTTCGTGCGGTCTTCTCCTAGGAACAGAACTGTCCGTTGTCCCCGGACATGAGATGACCAATAGAGCAAGAGGGGGGATGGAGGGAGGATGGAGGGGGTGTAGGGTTCTGTAAGAGCTACACCGTGAGAGAGAGAGAGTGTATGAGTGTATGTGCACTCACCTTGTAACAGAGAGGTTGCTGTGGTTACAGTCTCCGGCACACTCTCTTTGCTGTAAATGGACTGCAGGAACTCAGGAACGCAGTCATTTTCATCTGTGATGATCACACGCACCTGTTTCATTAGGAGAAAGGGGAGAGAGAGAGAGAGAGAGAGAGAGAGAGAGAGAGAGAGAGAGAGAGAGAGAGAGAGAGAGCGTGGGAGTAAATTATTCTCCTCCTCCAGGTAATGTGATAGTTATCTTTAGGCCTTTGATAGATTAGTTGCTAAACCTAATTAACTGTCTTACTACGAATTGCTTTTAGCAGCTCAGCTAACACAATCTATTTAAACTGAGAAGAAAGTGAGCTAGAGACACAGAGTAAAATGTGTGTATAGTACAGTTGAAGGTAAAGTAGAATAAATCGCAGGGCAGAAAGGTTGAGCTTCAGGTGTGCCAGGGAGCAAGAGTCATTCATATCTGGGCTTCTGGAAGTGTCTGACTGTGGCCAGTCTGGGGAGAGAGCCAGTAATCATCCCTGATATTTATCGCAGGAGAGGAAAAGCTGCTTTCAGTAGATTGCCCTTTCACTACTAACAGTCAGAGCCAAACTCTACAGCAATCCCCCAAGAGAAGAAAAGGGCCAGGAAAAGAAGAAAAAGAGAAGAGATGCTCTGAATGCCGCTGTTTCTTCCCCGTTCCACCCCTCCTCCTCCTCTGCCCTTCCTCTCCTCTGAAAGAGGAACAGTGAGGTAACAGGGGATTACAGATTCCTCACTGTAATTCACACTGATACACCAGTCAAAGAGAGAGAGAGAGAAGAAAATCACACAAAATGAACATAATCCTCCATATCCACACCTTTCCCTCCCTCATTACACCGTGCAGTCAGCGCTTAGCCGTGTGCTCAAAGGTGTGCGTTCGTAAGCGCCTGCTCTTTGTTATCTGCCGTGAGCAGCAGTCACATCCCTATCCTGGCTCGGAGGGACACAAACCTCACAGATTTACATAGAGGCTAGGATAGCTTACCCAGGCCAATGAATAACCCGGCTAGCCGGCAGACGGAGACCTGTAGCGTGGCGACTGTCGATCCAGTGAGAGGGTCTCATAATCAATACCAGCGGTGAGACACAATGCAGTCTTAACTTCCTCCTGTGACTACCAGGAGAGAACCACTGACATGAAATACAGTGTATTGCTCTGCTCTACTATTCATTAGGGTGGTAAGGAGAGCTTTCCTGCCTGCATTAACAGCTGTTCCCTTCCAGTCCAGAGCCTGCAGCTAAGGAGGGGAACACTCGGTCAGACTCGGAGTGTTCTTCCACTTATCAGAGTCAGAACGCTCTCAGAAGAACAAAACAACAAGAACTGGAGAGAACATCAGCTGACCCCCTTTAACACACACCCCGACTACTGTGCCAAAGCATACAACTGTTCTGTTAGAAGAAGCGCGGTAATTTGAGCTCTGCCCATGCAGCTCCCTGAGAAGACGCGAGCCAGCAAGTGAGGAGAGAGAGGGAAGAGGAGAGAGAGCGCTGTGCCGGGCAGTGCAGTGGTGAAACAGAGGGCTGAATCTGACGTGAGAGCCAGTCAGCTCTGATAAAGCCGAAGACCCTGCGGCGTGTTGTGGAGGGGCTGGGCAGGTCACTGGCTGGTTCAGTAACTAATGGTGCTACAAAGTATTCGCTGCAGTAGGAGAAACGCCTGAAATCTGCCTGGAAATTAACAAAGCAGATTCCAAGTTCAGGACCTTTTCACAACTCAGTCTCTTTGGAGGCAGCTTTGACTCTTTGACTGTTTGACTTACTGGATTTACATTTGTTGAAGGTGTGTAATGAGAGTTCACAGCTGTGCCCTGTGGCATGGGCAGGCCAGCAAGGGCTAGACAGGGCAGTACAGGAGCATAGGCAGGCCAGCAAGGGTTAGACAGGGCAGGACAGGAGCATAGGCAGGCCAGCAAGGGTTAGACAGGGCAGGACAGGAGCATAGGCAGGCCAGCAAGGGCTAGACAGGGCAGTACAGGAGCATAGGCAGGCCAGCAAGGGCTAGACAGGGCAGTACAGGAGCATAGGCAGGCCAGCAAGGGCTAGATAGGGCAGGACAGGAGCATAGACAGGCCAGCAAGGGTTAGACAGGGCAGGACAGGAGCATAGGCAGGCCAGCAAGGGTTAGACAGGGCAGGACAGGAGCATGGGCAGGCCAGCGAGGGTTAGACAGGGCAGGACAGGAGCATGGGCAGTAACACATCTCTCTTCCTCCTTTCTTCCCCTCCCTCCAGCCTCCCTCCATCCCTCTCTACCTCCCTCCCTCTCTCTCTCTGTCCCACCGCCTCCCTCCCTCCAGCCTCCCTCCATCCCTCTCCCCCTCCATCTCTCTCTCTCCGTCCCACCGCCTCCCTCCCTCCAGCCTCCCTCCATCCAGCCTCCCTCCATCCCTCTCTCCCTCCCTCTCTCTCTCTCCGTCCCACCGCCTCCCTCCCACCAGCCTTCCTCCATCCCTCCCTCCCTCCCTTTCTCTCGCTCCGTCCCACCGCCTCTCTCCCTCCAGCCTCCCTCCCTCCATCCCTCTCTCCCTCCCTCTCTCTCTCTCCGTCCCACCGCCTCCCTCCATCCAGCCTCCCTCCATCCCTCTCTCCCTCCCTCTCTCTCTCTCCGTCCCACCGCCTCCCTCCCTCCCTCTCTCTCTCTCCGTCCCACCGCCTCCCTCCTTCAATCCCTCTCTCCCTCCCTCTCTCTCTACGTCCCACCACCTCCCTCCCTCCAGCCTCCCTCTATTCCTTCCTTCGTCCAGCGTCCCTCCATCCCTCCCTCCCTCCAGCCTCCCTCCATCCCTCTCTCCCTCCCTCCAGCCTCCCTCCATCCCTCCCTCCCTCCAGCCTCCCTCCAGCCTCTCTCCATCCCTCTCTCCCTCCCTCCAGCCTCCCTCCATCCCTCTCTCCCTCCCTCCAGCCTCCCTCCATCCCTCCCTCCCTCCAGCCTCCCTCCAGCCTCCCTCCATCCCTCTCTCCCTCCCTCCAGCCTCCCTCCATCCCTCTCTCCCTCCCTCATCCACTGCTCTAGGCATTCACTGAGGACTCTCTCTGGACAGAAAGCTCACAGGATTGGACAGATTTTAGGAGCAGCTGCCAGTCTTTTCTCTCTCCCCCTCATATTTGTTCCCACATGTTGTTTGGCTCTGTGCTCTACTGTTGTGCCTGAGGACAGGGAAGACCAGTGGATGGCTGAGCAGTGAAGATGTCTGCCTTTCTGCTGACGTTAACTGAGGCGGGGCACCACAGAAGAAAAACACTAGAAGCCATTCTCTAGTCTCTCCCCCAGGTCCCCCAACCATGTTGAATTAGCAGTGAAGGCTGGGACAACAAACTAGACCACACAACATCATACATGTTCCCGTTCCTTTTGTTCATGTAGCTCTATTAATTGATATTCCTAATTAGAACGAACCCTGTGAGAGGCTTTACATTCAGTGTGTGTGTGTGAGAGAGAGAGAGAGTGAGAGACAGAGAGGTTCAAAGGCCGGCCTGGACCCATATACACACACACACACAATCACAAACAGAAAGATGCACCATGCAGAGGCAGAACACTTGCAGGTGGAACACCACAGTGATGTTTTCACAAACAGCCACATTATAACAGATCATGTCTCTCTTGGACCCACCTCAGCAGCACTGCTCAGCCTATCTTGGTCCTCGCTGGCCCTGACCATGAGCAGGAAGCTGTGCTGGTCCATCTCAAAGTCTATGGTCCTGGTCAGAGTGATCTCCCCCGTGTCCGCCTGCATGCTAAACAAACTGCTGGGATTGATGAGCAGGCTGTAGCTGATTGGCTGCTTCTGGAAGGACACGGCTGGAGTTGCCAGGAAGCTACCGAAGAGAGGGGCAGGAAAAGGAATTATTATTTTATTTATTTATTAGGATCTCCATTAGCTTATGCTCATGCAGCAGCTACTCTTCCTGGGGTCCACACACAACATGACATAATATAGAACTTTAATAGATAAGAACAGCTCAAGGACAGAACTATATAAATGTAAAATAAAAAATGTCTGTACTGACAAAACAGAGAGAGAGAGGGGGGGGGGGGTGGGGGGGGAGAGAGAGAGGGGAGAGGGAGAGAGAGGGGGGAGAGAGAGAAAGACAGAGAGAGTGTGTGAGTGAAAGTAAGAGAGAGAATGAGAAAGAGAGAATGTGAGAGAGAGAGAGAGAGAGAGAGAGAGAGAGAGAGAGAGGGGGGGGGAGAGAGAGAGAGGGGGGGGGGAAGAGGGAGAGAGAAAGAGAGAGTGTGTGAGTGAAAGAGAGTTAGAGAGTAAGAGTGTGAGAGAAAGTAAGAGAGATAATGAGAGAGAAAGAAAGAGTGTGAGAGAGAGTAAGAAAGAAAGAGTGTGAGAGAGAGTAAGAGAGAGAGAGAGAAAGAAAGAGAGAGAGGATGATGAACACATCTAGCAAGGCTATTCAGTTTAGTGATGAGACAGAGAGAGGGGAAATGTAGAGAAGGACTAATGTTTTCTGGTTTGTGTAATGTGTACCACAACGGCAATGGAGTTATGTTCAAGGTTTTTGATGAGTTCCCTCAGGCGCTCAGCAGGAACAATCACCACAGATGTTACACTCACTGATGGGTGAGTAATGTAAGTTCCTGTCAATCAAAATAGAGAAGCGATAGGAGAGAATACAGGAGGCAGGAGGCCAAAGATCAAATCCTTTCCAGTAACCGTCCCAGGCTATAATATAGAGTGTGTGTGTGTGTGTGTGTGTGTGTGTGTGTGTGTGTGTGTGTGTGTGTGTGTGTGTGTGTGTGTGTGTGTGTGTGTGTGTGTGTGTGTGTGTGTGTGTGTGTGGGTCATATATTGAATAACTATGTATGCCTGATTTATGTGAACCTATGGCTCAGTGCATAACGGTTATTGTATGAAAATGTCTGTGTGTGTGTATGTGCACTGTTAAAGTGTGATAATGCGTGCATATCATTCGCAATCGGTACTATATTTATGTATTCAAATTATTTGTGAATACTAGCGAATTATTTTCATGCAGACTTGTTTTTTTAAACTATGACCTTCATAACTTCTAGTTTTACATTATGTGTGTGTATGTGTGTGACTGTCCATGTTTGTGTGCATGTGTGCAATTGTTTGTTTGTGTGTCTGTGTGTGTATTAGCGTGTGTTTGCGCACGTGCGTGTGTGTGTGACTATGCATGTGTGTACATGTATGTCACGCTGGTAACAAAGATTCGGGAGACAGGCGCAGGAATGCGTAATAGGGCTTTAATTAAGCCCAAATTACGGAGTGCCGTGTAAAGGCACGGGGACGAAGACCAAACAAACACCATACAAAAAACAGGGTTGAAACCCAAACAAAAGAGCAAGGAGTACCTCGAATAAATAACCCACGCGCACAATGATTAACATACGGGACCAGACCCGTAATCATCTGAGCAATCCACAAGGGCACGAAAGCCCAAAACACACAGCACAGGTACTCACACGCACCAACGGACATTGGAACAATAATGGACAGCCCAATGGAAACCAAAGGGCACATATATACAAATACTAATCAGTGGGAATAGGGGACAGGTGTGCGTGATGAAAGTTCCGGAGGGATCCGTGGCAAAGTGTGTGTTTGTGTGTGTGCGTACATGGATGTGTGCATGCGTGTGTGCATGTGTGTGTGTACTTTGCGTGTGTGAGACTCAGAGGAGGCTGGTGGGAGGAGCTATCGGAGGACGGGCTCATTCTAATGGCTGGAATGGAATTAACGGAGCGGTATCAACTATGTGGAAACTCCATTCCATGGATTCCATTCCAGCCATTAGAATGAGCCTGTCCTCCTATAGCTAAATCCCACCAGCCTCCTCTGCTTTGCATGGGTGTATGTGTGACTGCATATGTGTGTGTGTGTGTGTCTGTGTGGTACTCACGGCTGTCTCTCTGGTGTGTTCTCAGGTAGTGAAATAGTGAAGGATGCATTGGAGAACTGTGGTGCTCTGGCTCCTGCGATGACTGACACTACCACCGGGGGACTACGGCTACCCAGCCGGTCAGCAGCCACCACTGTCAACAGGTACTCTTTGTCCCTCTGAAGTGGCAGCCCCGTGGTCCGGACATGACCACTCTTTCTGTCCACCTCGAAACGCCCGTCACCACCTGCAGTTAGGAGACAACAGAGGAATTTATTTTTGAAAATATATATTTGAAGGTGCTTTCTGACTAGATAAAGAGAGTTAGGATGACAGTGGGAAACATACTGCGATAAAAGGGCAGTAAGCCAGGTTGAAACCTATGCTGACATGTGCAGGGAGGCTGCAGTATTACTGCTAGGCCAGCCAGGCCACAACAAATGTATTTTCTGTCATTCATTCGTGGAACAGAACATATGTTCAATATTAGAGGGATTGATTGATTTAATGAGTCAAGGTGATTTTATTGCATTTAATAAGACAGCAGCGCAGCAATAATGAACCTTTAAAATGTATTGAAAGGAAAGTGCAGATGGAATCTAATATTAGAGTCATTGACGCACAGACTCACACATGTAATCCCACCCACTGGCAATTTCATTCTGCCCAACTTCCGCAATTGTACACAACATATGACATAAGATAAGACACATGCTTAACTTAATGAGATGAAAGGCTAGAAGTAAAAAAGTATAAAAGCATGTATAACACTGACTAAAACCATATAAAATAATGTTTTTTCTCTTTCTATTACAATGCTGCCAGTTCGTGTACTCAATGAAATTGTACTCAATCCCTGGACAGGAAGCACCTACCATCAGACAGGAAGTACTCCACCTCCCCGTTGTTGCCCTCGTCTCCGTCCTGGGCGTGGAGCTTGTAGACCAGTGACCCGGCCAGGGCGTTGGGAGATACCACTGCCAGGTAGGGGGAGGGGACCATGGTCCATTCTGGAACATTGTCATTCACATCAGTCACTGTCAGCTCCACCCGTACCATGTACCAGTCTGGACCTGTAGAGGAGTGGCAGAGATTGGTCCTCTGTAGCTCAGTTGGTAGAGCATGGCACTTGCAATGTGAGTATAGTAGGTTCGATTCCTGGGACCACCCATATGGAAAATGTATGCACGCATGACTGTAAGTCGCTTTGGATAAAAACATCTGCTAAATGGCATATACAGTGCCTAGTGAAAGTCTACACACCCCTTGCACATTTTTCACATTTTGCTGCCCTAAAATAAAATCTAAAAAGGGATTACATTTAGTTTTTTAAAAATCCCATACCGATCTACACTACCTACTCCATATTTTAAAAGTGAAAGAAACATAAAAAAAAAAAAATAATAATAATAATTTAAAAAAGTACAAAAAATACTTGGTGGAAGCACCTTTGGCATCCATTACAGCTTTGAATCATTTTTAATAAGATTCAACCAACATTGCATAACTCTTAGGGCAACATTTATACTTTGTTTTTGTGAAAATTGTTCAAGCTCAGTTAATTTGGTTGGGAATCATTGATGGACAGGACAGAGACTGGACTACTCAGGAACACTCAACACCTCTTTAGTCATTCTGGTGTGTCTTTGGTATTAAAATGTGTGTAATTGTCCCCCAGAAAAACAAAACTATCCAAGGTTCATGTTTTCAGAATTCAAACTTTTTACCTGTGTTTTGCTGCTTTCATATTTCTTTTGATCCTAAAAAACTCCCTAATCCCTGCTGATGACAAGCATACCCATAACATGATGCTGCCACCACAATACTTGCCAATACAGAGGGTTTGGATTTGACCCAAATCCTTCATTAATGAAAACCCGCCTTAGTCTTCTGAAAACTTAACCCTGGAATAGAGTTCATATTTTTCAGGTGGACAATTAGACACATTGTAATGCCTGACCAGTCCAGTCTCAGTCATGACTTAAATTTGCTTGAAAATCCGAGACAGAAACAATGGATGTACAGTATGTTGTGCAAAGTGTTGTGCAAAGCTGGTAGAATCTCATTCAGTCTCATTAAATCTTGCGTGTGAAGACATACGCAATCAACACATCTTCATTATTTATTTAATTAAATAGGAATATTTAACAGTGGCATGCGAAAGTGTTCACCACCTTGGCATTTTTCTTATTTTGTTGCCTTACAACCTAGAATTGAAATTGTTTTTGTTTGGTTTTTTTTGGGGGGGGTTGTAGGTATTTGATTTACACAACATGCCTACCACCTTGAAGATGTAAAATATTTTTTATAGTGAAACAAACAAGTAAGACAAAAAAAACAGAAAACTTGAGCGTGTATAACTATTCACCCCCCCAAAGTCAATACTTTGTAGAGCCACCTTTAGCAGCAATTACAGCTGCAAGTCTCTTGGGGTATGTCTCTATAAGCTTGGCACATCTAGCCACTGGAATTTTTGCCCTTTCTTGAAGGCAAAACTGCTCCATTTCCTTCAAGTTGGATGGGTTCCGCTGGTGTACAGCAATCTTTAAGTCATACCACAGATTCTCGATAGGATTGAGGTCTAAGCTTTGACTAGGCCATTCCAAGACATTTGAATGTTTCCCCTTAAACCACTCGAGTGTTGCTTTAGCAGTATGCTTAGGGTCATTGTCCTGCTGGAAAGTGAACCTACGTCCCAGTCTCAAATCTCTGGAAGACTGAAATAGGTTTCCCTCAAGAATTTCCCTGTATTTAGCAAAATCCATCATTCCTTAAATTCTGACCAGCTTCCCAGTCCCTGCCTATGAAAAACATCCCCACAACATGATGCTGCCACCACCATGCTTCACTGTGGGGATGGTATTCTCGGGGTGATGAGAGGTGTTGAGTTTGCACCAGACATAGCATTTTCCTTGATGGCCAAAAAGCTACATTTTAGTCTCATCTGTCCAGAGTACCTTCTTCCATATGTTTGGGGAGTCTCCCACATGCCTTTTGGCGAACATCAATTTTTCTCTTTAAGCAATGGCTTTTTCTGGACACTCTTCCGTAAAGCCCAGCTCTGTGGAGTGTATGGCTTAAAGTGGTCCTATGGACAGATACTCCAATCTCCACTGTGGAGCTTTGCAGCTCCTTCAGGGTTATCTTTGGTCTCTTTGTTGCCTCTCTGATTAATGCCCTCCTTGCCTGTTCTGTGAGTTTTGGCAGGCGGACCTCTCTTGGCAGGTTTGCTATGGTGCCATATTCTTTTCATGTTTTAATAATGGATTTAATGGTGCTCCGTGGGATGTTCAAAGTTTCTGATATTTTTTATATAACCCAACCCTGATCTGTACTTCTCCACAACTTTGTCCCTGATCTGTTTGGAGAGCTCCTTGGTATTCATGGTGCCGCTTGCTTGGTGGTGCCCCTTGCTTAGTGGTGTTGCAGACTCTGGGGCCTTTCAGAACAGGCGTATATATACTGAGATCATGTGACAGATAATGTGACACTTAGATTCCACACAGGTGGACTTTATTTAACTAATTATGTGACTTCTGAAGGTAATTGGTTGTACCAGATCTTATTTAGGGGCTGCATAGTAAAGGGGATGAATACATATGCACGCACCACTATTCCATTTAGAAAACTTACTTTTTTGAAACAAGTAATTTTTTTCATTTCACTTCACCAATTTGGACTATTTTGTGTATGTCCATTACATGAAATCCAAATAAAAATCTATTTAAATTACAGGTTGTAATGAAACATAATATGAAAAACGCCAAGGGGGACAAACACGTTTGCAAGGCACTGTATGTTGTTATAATTATAGAGATGAACTAGCACATTCACAGAGTCTTAGTCCTAACCCAGAGCCTTATTCCTAAACAGAGAGTAATCTGAGTATCCATTGAAAAAAAATACAATGAGGTTTGAGAGATGCTCGGCTTTCAGAAACAGAATAACCATACAATACTGGACAGTATCACAACACTATCATAAGGCTATGATGTACATGAACCAATCACTAAGCTCTGAAAGCCATTAGGCTACATGACAATACAATCATCAGCCATTAGTAAAATTTCACGTAAAGCCATGCTAAAGGATGCTAATGTGTTGTAATACCCGATACTACTTGTCACATTTAGATGGCACAACGCTTTAGAGCGTTTCAGTCACAATTTGCAAATTATGTGTTGAGTGTTTTTCCTTAATGCGTTGACTGAAAACAGCAATCACAATAGAAATCACACACACACACACACACACACACACACACACACACACACACACACACACACACACACACACACACACGCTCACACATGCTCACACGCTTACACAAGCACACACACATACACACGCATACACACATGACCACACAGAATCACAAACAGAAAGATGCACCATGCAGAGGCAGAACACTTGCAGGTGGAACACCACAGGGATGTTTTCACAAACAGCCACATTATAACAGATCATGTCTCTCTTATTATGTCCCTCTTCCAGTCTTAGATTCCCTTTATCCATCTCTCCACTGTTCCATCTACCCAATGATTCTCAACGATTTTCCCTCTAGGCTCTCTGTCTCTCTCTCTCTTTTCTCTCTGGCTCTCTCTTTCTCTCCATCTCTCTCTCTCCTTCCATACTGCAGCTGTCAGGTAGAGGAAAGCAGGTGTTCTGTCAGGGGCTATGAAAGGGCCAATCACCGGGGGAATCAAAGAGCCCAAGACGCTGTCATTCTGGTTCCCTCTCTGACAGCCTGCCAGCTATTTATACCAGTCAAAGAGAGACAGGGGGAATCAGAGAGAGAGAAACAGGGTGGATGGGAGAAGAGGAAAAAAGAAAAAGAGAATCATGAGAGAGAAACAGGGGGAAAGAGGAAGAGAGTGAGAGTGAGAGAGAGAGAGAGAGAGAGAGAGAGAGACAGAGAGAGAGAGTGAGATCGTGATCAAGATCGAGATCGAGAGATTGACAAGCGAAACATGGACAAGTGCAAGAGAGAGAGAGAATGCATGATACACAGTCACCTAAGTGATCCTAAAACGCACAATAGCCAACGAGGATAAGGCAACAAGGTCGGTTACGGCGCACAACCGCCAATTACAATCAACCGTGTTCCGTCTGCAAAAGGAAACTAACAGTACTCTAGTCTGAGATAAACAATGTCCTCTTAGATTATCTCTCACCTGATTATGTGTCTGTCTGGGAAACAAGACAGAGAAAGTCGCTTAACACCAGGCACCACATGCCTGGGATGTGCCCAGTGATGCCCACTCATAAAGGCAGACACCAGAATACCTGCTTGCCCAGGAAAATCTAATACGATTGGTAGCCTACCACCTGCTACCAAATGGTGCCTAGTGGTGCTTGTTGTCAAGGATCGCAAAGTGACAACAAGCAATTTATTCATACGTTATCGTCATGTTATTGCTATTGGGAAATACCAGGTACCAGATTATACTAATGGAAAGGAAGATAAGGTTGAGCCAAATGATCAAAATCTAATGACAGCGAAATATGTGGCAGCATGGCTTATGACACATTGAGCACACTGCACTCACAGACCTTCAGTTCTATAACTGTAACCATTCTCTAGTTAAATAAAAGGAAAAGATGGATTCAATAATGCCACCCGAACACCATTTTCATGGCTGTCACCACTGTTTTTTATGTACTCAAACTTATTATAGATTTGAAAATGGCTTTTCAGATAATTGAAAATGTTAAAGCAGCAATACAGGAAAAGAACGTGGCAACAGAGCCATTTAGACAGGGAGGGGAGTAGAGGTAAATTGAGAAGGGGAGGGAATAAGACAGAGGGGGGAACAAGGGAGCAATTTAGATCACAGGAGAAAAAGTCCAGAGAAAAATAAGAACGGAACAGCAGAGCAGGATTCAGACAAAACCCACAGCGTAAGAAATGGCCCTGAGGTTGTTATGGAAACAGACAAATAACAAAATCTGGAACGGGGAAAAAAAAACAGGCAGCAATTGCATAAATCAATGGAATTAAAGGGACAGAGACAGAAAGAAAGAAAAAGAGTACCACATCTATAAAATAAAGACAGAGAGGAAATACGAAGCTGGGACATTTTCAGAAACCGCACATAACGATCCTGCTGCACTTGAGTGTCCGTGGTTCATTGAGAGTTTCTAATGGCTGCTCTCCGCTGCTACAGCATATCCAGAATTAATTGGGAAAAAGACAAGAGGGGAACAGGGGTAATATGAAAAGCACAGCAGGGGGAAAGCATTACCTACATAATAAATCAGAAGGCTAATGGCCAACTTCCAATATGTCCATCCAGAGACAGAAACATCCGCACACGCGAATAATGGTCATTACAATAGATGAGATATCCTAACGAGGAAATGCTGGTACATGTCAAGTGTTTGTCTTCATTCATTGGAAAGCTGTCCACGATAATTGAATGATGGTTCAATAAAGCAAAACAATATGAATATGGTTAGGGCTACGTTAGGGAATCTATCTACTGGGAACACTGACTAATGAACTCAAAATGATGTAGCTGCTACTTACGTTCCAACGTAAAAATGACTTCAAATAGACATTGACACTGAGAATTCGGTTCCTCAGCTAGCCTAGTATGACTGGAGTCTAGCCTGAGAGAAACAAAAAGCCCAACAGCAACAATAAAAAGAAAGACAGCCTAAAAGAGTTAATAGAGAGCTCAGTGACCTAATCCACTGGCTGACCTGGGATCAGAAGAGAGATGACCACACGTGACAGGTGAAGAGTCTCTTTCCATTAATTGGCTTATGTGGAACAGACTCCAGGGGCCGTGCCGTGAATCACGCATGAGATGTAGGGCTCTCAGGAAGAGCCAACGCAAAACTTTTGACAGGGCCACGAATCGACAGGGCCACACTTTTAACTGGTTCTGAATAAATTACTGCACATTCTCCGCTTGTCACCTAGCTGTTTCTTCCCCTCTTCCCGGACGTTGTTAGCGAGGATGCTTAGCGTGACCCCAATCAGCACCTGGCTCCCTCTATCCTCTCTTCCCGGCTTACTGCTGACAGAGGGAACACAGGCACAATTACTGTCTCTACCAGTCTAGGAAGAAGGGGGGCTTTCTCATTCTCTCTACTCCCAGCACTACATGCTAACTACAGGAGTCCCTGTTCTCCCGGGAACACAGTTACTTTACAGCACAGCAGATGGAGAGAGAGAGACAGAGGGAGTGAAATAGTGTGTGTGTGTGTGTGTGTGTGTGTGTGTGTGTGTGTGTGTGTGTGTGTGTGTGTGTGTGTGTGTGTGTGTGTGTGTGTGTGTGTGTGTGTGTGTGTGTGTGAGTGTGTGAGTGAGTGAGTGAGTGAGTGAGTGAGTGAGTGAGTGAGTGAGTGAGTGAGTGAGTGAGTGAGTGAGTGAGTGAGTGAGTGAGTGAGTGAGTGAGTGAGAGAGAGAGAGAGAGAGAGAGAGAGAGAAATATTCCTCCACACTCGAGGAATACCAACGTAAGAACACTGTTCGTTGACTAAAGCTCAGTCTTCACAATGTTACCCTCCAAGCTCATCATTAAGCTCGGGGCCCTAGGTCTGAACCCCGCCCTGTGCAACTGGGTCCTGGACTTCCTGACGGGCTGCCCCCAGGTGGTGAAGGTAGGAAACAACACCTCCACTACCCTGATCCTCAACACAGGGGCCCTACAAGGGTGCGTGCTCAGCCCCTTCCTGTACTCCCTGTTCACCCATGACTGCGTGGCCACGCATGCCTCCAACTCAATCATCAAGTTTGCAGACGACACTACAGTGGTAGGCTTGATTACCAACAGTGACAAGACAGCCTACAGGGAGGAGGTGAGGGCCCTGGTGGAGTGGTGCCAGGAAAATAACCTCTCTCTCAACAAAACAAAGGAGATGATCGTGGACTTCAGGAGACAGCAGAGAGAGCACGCCCCCATCCACATCGATGAGGTCACAGTGGAGAAGGTGAAAACCTTTAAGTTCATTGACATACAGATCACTGACAATATGAAATTGTCCACCCACACAGACAGTGTGGTGAAGAAGGCTCAACAGAGCCTCTTTAACCTCAGGAAGCTGAAGAAATTTGGCTTGGTCACAGGGCTTTCCAGAGGGCAGGGTGGTCAGCCCAACGCATCACCAGGGGTACACTGCCTGCCCTCCAGGACATCTGCAACACCCCGTGTCACAGGAAGGTCAAGAAGATCATCAAGGACCTCGAGCCACCCGATCGACAGTCTGTTCACCCCGCTACCATCTAGAAGACGAGGTCAGTACTGGGACCGAGAGAACTGAAAAACAGCTTCTATCTCAAGGCTGTCAGACTGTTAAATAGCCATCACTCCACCCAGTACCCTGCCCTGAACTTATTCACTGTCACTAGCTACCACCCGGTTACTCAACCCTGCACCTTAGAGGCTGCTACCCCATGTAAATAGGCATGGTACACTAGTCACTTTAATAATGGAACACTGGTCACTTTAATAATGTTTACATATTGTTTTACCCATTTTATATGTATATACTGTATTCTAGTCAAGTCCATCCTATTAAACTATTGCTGTACATATACTATTCTATGCTACATATTCTTCAGATATACTAAATACACTACATGACCAAAAGTATGTTGACACCTGTTCGTCCAAAATCTCATTCCAAAATCATGGGCATTAATATGGAGTTGGTCCCTCATTTGCTGCTATAACAACCTCCACTCTTCTGGGAAGGCTTTCCACTAGATGTTGGAACATTGCTGTGGGGACTTGCTTCCATTCAGCCACAAGAGCATTTGTGAGGTCGGGCACTGATGTTGGGCGGTGAGGCCTGGTTCGCAGTCGGTGTTCCAATTTATCCCAAAGGTGTTTGATAGGGTTGAAGTCGGGGCTCTGTGCACACCAATCAAGTTCTTCCACGCCGATCTCAACAAACCATTTCTGTATTGACCTTGCTTCGTGCACGGGGGCATTGTCATGCTGAAACAGGAAAGGACCTTCCCCAAACTGTTGCAACAAAGTTGGAAGCACAGAATCATCTAGAATGTCATTGTGTGCTGTAGCTTTAAGATTTCCCTTCCTGGAACTAAGGGGCCTAGCCCGAACCATGAAAAACACCATCCTCCACCAAATTTTACAATTGGAACTATGCATTCGGGCAGGAAGCGCTCTCCTGGCATCCGCCAAACCAAGATTTGTCTGTCGCACTGTCAGTTGGTGAAGCATGATTGATCATTCCAGAGAACGCGTTTCCACTGCTCCAGAGTCCAATGGTGGTGAGCTTTACACAACTCCAGCCAACGATTGGCTTTGCGCATTGTGATCTTAAGCTTGTGTGAGGCTGCTCGGTCATGGAAACCAATTTCATGAAGCTCCCGATGAACAGTTCTTCGGCTGACGTTGCTTCCAGAGGCAGTTTTGGAACTCGGTAGTGATTGTTGCAACCGAGGACAGACAATTTTTACATACTACGTGCCTTAGCACTCTGCAGTCCCGTTCTGTGAGCTTATGTGGCCTACCACTTCATGGCTGAGCCGTTGTTGCTCCTAGACGATTCCACTTCACAGCACTTACAGTTGACCGGGGCAGCTCCAGCAGGACAGACATTTGACGAACTGACTTGTTGGAAAGGCGGCATCCTATGACGGTGCCACATTAGAAATCACTGAGCTCTTCAGTATGAGCCATTCTACTGCCATGTTTGTCTATGGAGATTGCATGGCTGTGTGCTCAATTTTATACACCTGTCAGCAAAGGTGTGGTTGAAATAGCCAAATCCACTAATTTGAAGGGGTGTCCACATACTTATGTATATATAGTGTACTCTATCCACATACTGTCTGTCCATAATGTCTATACATCCCATCACATATACTGTGTGTATATATATATATATATATATATATATATATATATATATATATATATATATATATATATATATATATATACACACACAGTTGAAGTCGGAAGTTTACATACACCTTAGCCAAATACATTTAAACTCAGTTTTTCACAATTCCTGACATTTAATCCCAGTAAAAATTCCCTGTCTTAAGTCAGGTAGGATCACCACTTTATTTTAAGAATGTGAAATGTCAGAATAATGGTAGAGAGAATGATTTATTTCAGCTTTTATTTCTTTCATCACATTCCTAGTGGGTCAGAAGTTTACATACACTCAATTAGTATTTGGTAGCATTGCCTTTAAATTGTTTAACTTGGGTCAAACGTTTCATGTAGCCTTCCACAAGCTTCCCACAATAAGTTGGGTGAATTTTGGCCCATTCCTCCTGACAGAGCTGGTGTAAATGAGTCAGGTTTGTAGGCCTCCTTGCTCGCACACACTTTTTCAGTTCTGCCCATAAATGTTCTAGAGGATTGAGGTCAGGGCTTTGTGATAGTCACTTCAATACCTTGACTTTGTTGTCCTTAAGCCATTTTGCCACAACTTTGGAAGTGTGCTTGGGGTCATTGTTCATTTGGAAGACCCATTTGCGACCAAGCTGTAACTTTATGACTGATGTTGCTTCAAAAATATCCACATAATTTTCCTACCTCATGATGCCATCTATTTTGTGAAGTGCACCAGTCCCTCCTGCAGCAAAACACCCTCACAACATGATGCTGCCACCCCCATGCTTCACGGTTGGGATGGTGTTCTTCGGCTTGCAAGCCTCCCCCTTTTTCCTCTAAACATAACGATGGTCATTTGTTTCATCAGACCAGAGGACATTTCTCCAAAAAGTACGATCTTTGTCCACATGTGCAGTTGCAAACCGTAGTCTGGGTTTTTTATGGCGGTTTTGGAGCAGTGGGTTCTTCCTTGCTGAGCGGCCTTTCAGGTTATGTCGATATAGGGCTTGTGTTCCTGTGGATATAGATACTTTTGTACCTGTTTCCTCCAGCATCTTCACAAGGTCCTTTGCTGTTGTTCTGGGATTGATTTGCACATTTCGCACCAAAGTACGTTCATCTCTAGGAGACAAAACGCGTCTCCTTCATGAGCGGTATGACGGCTCCATGGTCCCATGATGTTTATACTTGCGTACTATTGTTTGTACAGATGAACGTGGTACCTTCAGGCATTTAGAAATTGCTCCCAAGGATGATGTCTTTCTGAGGTCTTGGCTGATTTCTTTTGATTTTCCCATGATGTCAAGCAAAGAGGCACTGAGTTTGTAGGTAGGCTTTGAAATACATCCACAGGTACACCTCCAATTGACTCAAATGAGTCAATTAGCCAATCAGAAGCTTCTAAAGCCATGACATTATTTTCTGGAATTTTCCAAGCTGTTTAAAGGCACAGTCAACTTAGTGTATGTAAACTTCTGACCCACTGGAATTGTGATACAGTGAATTATAAGTGAAATAATCAGTCTGTAAACAATTGTTTGAAAAATAACTTGTGTCGTGCACAAAGTAGATGTCCTAACCAACTTGCCAAAACTATAGTTTGTTAACAAGAAATTTGTGGAGTGGTTGAAAAATGAGTTTTAATGACTCCAACCTAAGTGTATGTAAACTTCCGACTTCAACTGTATATATAGTCAGCTATTACTGTACTGTTGGAGCTAGGAACACAAGCATTTCGCTATACCCGCAATAACACCTGCTAAATATGTGTATGCAACCAATAGAATTTGGACAGAGACAGAGAAAGACGGAGAACTACAAGAAGCTTTGGCTAATTAAATATTCTCACAGATTACAAGGGGCTATTTGGCCCTCTCTGGAAATTGTGACTTTCATAATCTTACTAAAGAGGAAGGTACTGACTTTTTCACATTTCACATAAAAATACCAATTAAGAAAAGGAAAAGGGGGGGGGTGACCAGCTCTAATCTTACACAAACTGCAAACGATACAAATGGGTAGGCCATAATTAGATTTTTTTTTCCTCAACAGCTTTTCATAATTGAAAATACTGACACTACCAAGAACACACTTCAACACACACACATTACACACAGCTAGTTCTTCAATTGCCAAATTCAATATCTATTTCCCCAGCCTAAGGGGGAATAATGTTAATAACAGTGGGGGACATTGAGTTTTTCAGGGGGTCTCACACTGTCTGGTTACAATGGCACGGTCAGGCACAGCAGGACACTGTGTGCATACAGAAAACGTTCTACACTTATGGATACAAGGAATATTATATAACATAGCACCAGGTGAATGCATATAACCTCAGCATGGCCACTCACTGGGGACTCTTGTTGATTGACATTGAGGAAGAGTTCCTCGTTAAGAGTTGTAGAGTAACATTAGAACAAGACATTGGATAGACACCATACCTGGACGTTGTCGTGACGTTGTATTGATTAATGTGACGACTGCTGCTCGTCGAATGATTAACGGTGCATAATTATGCGATTAAATGATTCGGGCAATTATTAACTCATTAACCTGGGGCACCATGGGAAGGTTTTAGCTTTATTGAGTTTTTATTTCCGAAATTCACTCAAACAATATCAGAATATCGATTTCACAACAGTCGCCAATTAATCAATTTCCTCTACAGTCTCATTCTGAACGTCGCATGATCCGGGAATCTGCACAAACCCGAGTCTCACCAAATAAGTCCGTACCACACCAATTGAGTTGATTATTTATTTGCTAACAAGCTAAAATGATAATATAAGATACACATACACAAACATACAGTCTAGGCTATTGATTAGAACTTAGTACGATGAACAGGTCCCTAGCGGGCCAACACCATATGACACTTGTTTCACAAAATGGGGATTTCAAAAGAGCGAGAAAGAAAGAGAGAGCGAGAGAGTACACAAGAGAAAAACACACTTGGGTGCATTTGTCAGCTATGCTTATTTTAACCCTAACCTTGCCCCGAACTGCCGCTCTTATGGGTCAGAATATAATTATGTAATTACGTGTTGAAGGTCTCCGACGGGGTGTCTCTGCTTGGACCGGATTCCGACTTCTCTGATGACGGTCTGTCTTCGGTTACCGGGTGTAACTCTCTGTCTCTCCTCACGGTGTCAGTGTCCTTTCTCTTAGTGTTCTGTTTCCTCGCCCTTGCTCTGAAAAGGGGTCTTCGGTGGAGGGCTAATCAGCCGTGTGGTTTATTCCAGCGTGGGAATGAAAACAGTGTAGACACATGATTCCTTGGAGAGTGGTGACCGGGTGGTCCTGCTTGAATTCACCCCCTTTAGATACAGCTACTCATCCGTAGCATAGGTTGTTAAAAGGTTCTTCAGCCTCGTGTTGCGTTTTGGGTTATAGGACATACAGTGGGACATACTGAAAGCCATTTAAACATACTGTGTTTGATTTCTTTCAGCGAGTCATGGAGTTGGAGGCTAATCAGACCCCACATGAAATAATTTATGTAGACGAGGCAGGGTTTAACCTGGCAAAAACAAGTCGGCGGGGAAGAAACTCCATCGGAAAAAAGGCCACCGTTGATATGCCGGGTCAGAGAGAGAAGCAAATATCACAATGTGTGCTGCAATCTCGAGTGCTGGTTTGGTCCTGCAGAAATGCCAGATTGGTCCCTACAACACTGAGCGCCTTCTTTTGTTTTGAGATGACCTCCACCAACAACTGGTGCCAGAAGCACAAAAGGGAACAGGTAGGAGGAAACATGAGGATATTTGTGATTGCATGGGACAATGGAGCATTCCACCATTCACATGTAATCACAAACTGGTTTGCAGCCCATCCAAGAATGGTTTCCCTTTTCCTCCCCCCCTACTCGCCTTTCCTCAACCCCATTGAGGATTTTTTTCTGTCTGGAGGTGGAAAGTGTATGATCATCGGTCACATGACCAAATGTCCCTCCTGGATGCAATGGATGGCGGCTGCAGAGACATCTCAGCTGAAGACTGCCAGGGGTGGATAAGGCATGCCAAGCGTTTCTATCCAAGGTGCATAGCGAGAGACAACATAAGATGTGATGTGGACGAGAACATGTGGCCAAATGCTGAAGATCGTATAGATTAGAACAGGACTGTGCATTTTTGTGTTTTTTCCCTTCTGTGCCTTTTTTACTGTAATTGTGTTTTATTTTTACACATTTGGAACCAAAGGCCATGTATGTTGGATTTTTTGTTGATCACTGGCAGCAATTTCATGTTGCTAATAAAGCTTTTACTGCAGCAATTCTGTCACTTACTATATTTTTCTACTGTACATTCTATAATGTAAAGATGACTCACTCACTTTTAGATAGTATGTTGCTATAAATGCTTAGATATTGAGTCAGGTTTGCCGTGTTTTGATAGAGTTATTGTATGTAGAGAAAGTTTTTTGCATTTGGAAATGTAGAGTTGGTATTTAATTAACAAAATGTGGTTTTGAGCATAAAATTAACTTTTTGGCTAATAATGTGATGTAGGTATGTTGCTGTGTTAAGAGTTTAGAAAAATTATCTTAACTATAGGTAAACGCTTGTAGCAATTGTAAAAAACTGTAATATAATACATCTTCAATGCTAGATTGAACCACCTGGCTGTCAGTTTCTTAACCTTTCTGGCGCAGGCGTTTCACTAGCGGCCCACCTCGACAATATCCGGTGAAATTGCAGAGCGAGAAATATTTAACATTCATGAAAATACAAGGTCATACATCAAAATAAAGCTTAATTTCTTGTTAATCCAGCCGCTGTGTGTAGCGACTGTCAAATGGAGTAGACCAAGGCGCAGCGTGGTTAGTGCTCATCATGTATTTATTTTGATCAGAACACTCAAACAAAGAAACCAATAACGACAGCCAAACAGTTCTGTCAGGTATGTAATACAATAGAGACCAACCCCAAACAATTCCAACATAGAAACAGAAAAACTAGATAATTTCAACATAGAAATAGAATAACATAGATCAACCCAAAAAACCCAAAACACACAAACAAACACCCCCTGCCACGCCCTGACCAAACTATCATAACAAAATGACCCCTTACTGGTCAGGACGTTCTTGTGCTACACACCCCCCTTCCCAATCCTCCCCCCTACGGAGGTGGCTCAGGAGCGAGACGCAGACCCAGCTCCACCACTGGCTCACCCCACTTTGGTGGCGCCTCTAGAGCGGGGTCCCTCGCCGCCGACCCCGGACTGGGGACCCTCGCCGGGAGCTCCGGACTAGAGAGCGACTCTGGCGGCGCCGGACAGGCGGGTGACTCTGGCGGCGCGGACAGGCGGGCGGCTCTGGCGGCTCCGGACAGGCGGGCGGCTCTGGCGGCTCCGGACAGGCGGGCGGCTCTGGCGGCTCCGGACAGGCGGCGGCTCTGGCGGCTCCGGACAGGCGGGCGGCTCTGGCGGCTCCGGACAGGCGGGCGGCTCTGGTGGCTCCGGACAGGCGGGCGGCTCTGGGGGCTCCGGACTGGCGGGCGGCTCTGGCGGCTCCGGACTGGCGGGCGGCTCTGGCGGCTCCGGACTGGCGGGCGGCTCTGGCGGCTCCGGACTGGCAGGGGGCTCTGGCGGCTCCGGACTGGCGGGACTTTCAGTAGGCCTGGCTCTGGGCGCAGGCACAGGATTCATCTGCAGGCTGGGGAGACATGCAGGAAGCCTGGCTCTGGGCACAGGCACAGGACTCAATAGGCTGGGGAGACATGCAGGAGGCCTGGCTCTGGGCGCCGGCACAGGACTCACCAGGCTGGGGAGACTTGCAGGAGACCTGGCTCTAGGCGCAGGCACAGGACTCACCAGGCTGGGGAGACATGCAGGAGGCCTAGCTCTGGGAGCAGGCACAGGACTCACCAGACTGGGGAGACATGCAGGAGGCCTGGCTCTGGGAGCAGGCACAGGATAGACCGGGTCTTGAAGACACACTGGAGGTCTGGAGCGCACGGCCTGCACAACCCGTCCTGGCTGAGTTGTTACTGTAGCCCGGCACGGGCGGAGTGCTGGCCCAGGGCAAAATGGGCTGTGCTGAGGACTGATGGCTGCCGTGCGTAGAGCAGGCGCAGGGTAGCCTGGGCCTAGGAGACGCACTGGTGGCCAGATGTGCTGAGCAGGCATACTCCTTCCTGGCTGGATGCCCACTCTAGCACGGCACTTGCGGGGGGCTGGTATCAACCGCACCGGTCTGTGCGTGCGGATGGGCGAGACCGTGCACACTTCCGCATAGCACGGTGCTCTCCACGCCAAACGCTCCCCATAATAAGCACAAGGAGTTGGCTCAGGTCTATTGCCTGACTTACCCCAACTCCCCGTGTGCCTCCCCCCAAAAAAATTCTGGGGCTGCCTCTCAGGTTCCCGTAGCTCCCTTAACTTGTCCTCCCAGAATCTACGTTCCGACTCCCATGTCCATCCTTCTCCCCGATGCTCCAATCCACGCTGCTTGGTCCGTTTGTGGTGGGTGGTTCTGTAACGGCTGTCAAATGGAGTAGACCAAGGCACAGCGTGGTTAGTGCTCATCATGTATTTATTTTGATCTGAACACTGAAACAAAGAAACCAATAACGACAGCCAAACAGTTCTGTCAGGTATGTAATACAAAACAGAAATTAACCACACACAAAACACAATGAGAAAACCCCTACATAAATATGGCCTCTAATCAGAGTCAATGAGGTTCAGCTGCCTCCAATTAGAGGCCAAACCCAAACAATTCCAACATAGAAACAGAAAAACTAGATAATTTAAACATAGAAATAGAATAACATAGATCAACCCAAAAACCCCAAAACACACAAAACAAACACCCCCTGCCACACCCTGACCAAACTATCATAACAAAATGACCCCTTACTGGTTAGGACGTGACCATGCGGCGAAAACACACCATGCGATTATCTGAGGACAGCGCCCCGCATACAAAAGCATAAAAAACATTTTTCAACCAGGCAGGTGCGCCACGAAAGTCAGAAATAGTGATATAATAAATGCCTTACCTTTGAAGATCTTCTTCTGTTGGCACTCCAAAAGGTCCCAGCTATATCACAAATGGTCCTTTTGTTCGATAATGTCCTTCTTTATATCCCCAAAAACTCAGTTTAGCTGGTGCGCTTCATTCAATAATCCACCGGTTTTTCTCCTTCAAAATGCATACAAAATGTATCCCAAACGTTACCAATAAACTTTTATAACGTTTATAATCAAACCTCAGGTACCCTAATACATAAATAAACGATCAAATTTAAGACGGAGAATCGTTATTGTCTTTACCGGAGATAAACAACAAAGAATGCGCTCTCATCCACGCGCATGAAAATACTACAGCCAAAATGGGAGCCAATTAGAAAAACTACAAATTCTAGCGAATTTTTCCAAAAACAAGCCTGAAACTCTTTCTAAAGACTGTTGACATCTAGTGGAAGCCCTAGGAACTGCAATCTGGGAGGATTTTGCCTCATAATAAACATGACAGCCAATGGAAACAGTGGTAGACTGAATTTTTTTCTTTTTTTATGGTTTGTCCTCGGGGTTTCGCCTGCCATATCAGTTCTGTTATACTCACAGACATTATTATATAACAGTTTTAGAAACTTTAGAGTGTTTTCTATCCAAATCTACCAGTTATATGCATATCCTACCTTCTGGACCTGAGTAACAGACAGTTTACTTTGGGCACGGTTTTCATCCGGACGTCAAATTACTGCCCCCTAGCCCAAAGAGGGATATGCACAATTTAATTAATATTACTGAAGCAGACGGTGAAAACAGTTATGAATTAAAACCAATTGAAGCCATTCAGTGCATTTGAGAGGGCAGTCATTTTAAATGCTAAACATTTTTACACTAAATACATTTGAGTGGCTTTTATTTGAGTCAAACTGTATTTAGCGTGTGAGCAGTCTGGAAGAGTAAATCAGGTGTTACTGTATCCTATTAAACTATTAAGATGTGCTTAAACCTCTGATTAAGATCTTAGGATGTTTGTGTCTGCTACTGCTGCCCCATTGGACCCAAAGCATTTCTTCCTATCTCATTAATTTCACATTATATAGTCTACAGGGCCTACCATCACAACAACTGTGTTGTTTAGACTAGGGCCGGAAAAGCCCAATTTTGCCAGACAGCTTTTGGCTGGGAAAATATGGTCAATTGAAAAGTATATTATTTTAGCCTTACATCAATGGCCTCTGCTCTCGGCTCTGTGCACCAGCCCCATGCTAGCCTTTGTAAAGTGAGTCTAAGCAGACAAGTTCTAAAGACAAAGGCCTTGTGAAGGAGCAGTGGATGGATGGGAAGATCAGTGGAGGATTGTGAAATTAATTCCCTGGTCTAATGACAGAATAACCACAAGCTTTGAAAGAACGGCAGCAGTCTCTCCAGGATTCCTTTCCATCTATCCCTTTTCTCAAAAGGTCCTTTGAAACATGTCCCATACTGCTTTAGGTTTTTTCCCCAGTACAATCTCTCAAAAAAGAAAAAGAAAGGAATATGGATGATGTTATTTTTGTTCTCTCTCTCTCTGGTTCTCCTGCCAAACGTTCACTGTGATTAGAGAACATACAAGTGAATTGCTTAATCTCTCATCTCCTCTATTAGCCAGGTAGAAATGATTGGTGAGTGGTGATGGTTGGAAGGCTTCAAGTAATGGGGAATGAAACCATCATGTATCACAACCCAGTTCACAACAGCAACATACTGTACATATTCTAGACAGAAAGCTTGAGGCAGGCTTATACTTGTGTCTGTGTGTGTGTGTGTGTGTGTGTGTGTGTGTGTGTGTGTGTGTGTGTATCAGTGTGTGTCAGTGTGTGCGTGCATGCGTGTGTGCGTGTGTGTGTGCGTGAGTGTGTGTGTGTGTGTATGCGTTTGTGCGTGTGTGAGCAAGCGAGAGAAAGTAAGAGAGATTAAGAAAGAAAGTGAGAGCGAGAGTGTGATTTTGCGTGTCGCACAGTGGTGTAAAGTACTTAGGTAAATAAACATACAGTAATATAAAGTACTAGTTGCTAGGGGGCAGTATTGAGAATTTTGAAAAAAATATGTGCCCATTTTTAACTGCCTCCTACACCAACTCAGAAGCTAGGATATGCATATTATTAACAGATTTGGATAGAAAACACTGAATTTTCTAAAACTGTTTGAATGGTGTCTGTAAGTATAACAAAACTCATATGGCAGGCAAAAACCTGAGAAAAATACAAGCAGGAAATGAGAATTTTGTGGCTGTACTATTTTTCAGTCATTGCTAATAGATCACACAGTGACAAAGGATTCATTTCGCACTTCCTACGGCTTCCACTAGATGTCAACGATCTTTATAAAGTTGTTTGAAGCGTCTATGATGAACAGAGACCGAATGAGAAGGAAGAGAAGTTGACGTCCCTGGGATGTCGTCACTTCATTATTGCGCGCACCTGCGCGTTCATGTGAGGCGAGACATTTTTCAAAACGTTTTTCAAGACACAGGAGAGGTCGGGTTGAAATATTACTGATGTTTCACGTTAAAAATGGCCCTAAAGATTGATGCTAAACAACGTTTGACATGTTTGAACTAACGTAAATAGATTTTTTTTTAAAACTTTTCCTGCTGCCATTTCATATAAAATAAGCAACAGTTTTGTCAAGCATCTTTGTCAGTTTTGTCAGGCGAAATGCTGTGTGTCTTCTGTACACATCCATTCTCTCCCCCCAGCCAGACTAAAGTGGGTGTCCTCTGAGTCTAAAGCACACTTCAGAACTGCTGTTTTACCATGGAAGGGTTCCGTACGTTTGTGTCAGCAACAAGAGATGGGGGAAACAGAACCTATAGCCCAGGGGTAGAGAGAGAGAGCCCCATCCATCCATCCGGGAAAGGGAGGAATCTATAGAGAGGAGCCCAGGGTTTACACATGAAATCTGGGGCACGCGTGGCACACCCTGTCCCTCCGTCCATGGGCTCTTTTAATGAAAAACACTTCCCCCTCCCGTCCACTCCACTTGTGATCGTTCTGATGCAGATTTAGGCCCTGATTTAGCCCTGTGTCCCGGCCGGACACTTACAGTCACAACCTCCCTATCCCTCTCTAGATCAGGGTCTGGAAATCGGACACTTATTTGTTTAGCCTCATGGCTTATCAGACACAAGGCTGGACAGAAAATATTGGCCACTAGCAAATCACACAGATCTAGGCAGAACACTAATCTAAATGTGGTTGTGTGCTTTATCAACAGATATGGTAAAGTGTTGCTAAACATAGCACATCCGTGGAATTGTCTTGAATATGCCTATATTTCAATTAAGATTCAGAGGTTGGATGTGGGTGTCATACACAAAAACACAATTAATTAGTTTGCACTGTGAGTTCAAGCAGATAGAAAATGTATTTGCAAGGTAATGAACCTAACTGGGTCATTCCACGCCAGTGCAGCCCGAATATATTTGTGGTATCGCAGATCGTTCAGGCAATTCTCACATAGTAACTTCATTGGGAGGAAGGATTTTTGCCATGCTTTTCACATTTGTACCACAAACATATATATATATATTTTTTTTTATCATGTTGAAAGTGGCTATTTTATACAATTGTTTTTACCTATACTATGATCTGATCTGTGAACTGAACTTGATACAGACAACATCTTGGTGTCTTTATACTCCTTATAATAACAAGGAGTATGTCTAGATTCTGAAATACACATTTTCATACTCATTTATTCAAGTATTAAAAATATGAATATCTCAAAAGTACCTTTTTTGATCTAGCAAAAAAAGAAAATTGCAGTAGGATTGCATGTGCTTTGCCTAAAGAGTTGTAGAAGCTTGAGTGGGCTCTTTGCCAATTTGCTAATTCTGAAGGTACAGTATGATACATTTTATGAGCACCACAAAAACACTGAATGGGAAAATGGATTCGAATGGACCTCCCTCTGCTGGTGATTTGCTGAATGTGCAATCCTAAAGGAGGGCTGTGATTGGTTAATGACCTATAACGCAATTACTATGTATTTCTATGTATAAAATGGGCCATATCATTAAAAGTACAAGAGAGCCCACTCTGGAAACGTGATGTATTTTAAGAGTATATTGTTACAAACAATACGTCTTAAAATAAACAAAATCCAAAGGGTACTTTGATATCTTAATGTTAAAATGTTTAGCGTTGAATCAAGACATACACTAAGATGTTGTCTTTATCACGTACGGTTCACAGATCATAGGGTCTTACAGGAGGCATGTACATGTCTAAAAAGGGCCTAAAATGGCCACTTTCATCATGATTTCCCCAAAACATTTTGTGATACAAATGTAAAAAGCATGTCAAACACCCTTCCATCCAATGAAGTTTCTATGTGAGAATTGCCAGAACAATCTGAGATACAAAAAAATATATTTTGGGGCTACGCTGGCATGGAATCGCCCAACTTGTTCGACATGGTTCACAAATCTAAGAAGCAGTTTTTAATGACATTTTTATTTCTTCAACTGGAGATTAATGACGCCTACCTACCCATCAGTTTGAGTATTATCTTAGACCCAAATTGAGGCTTTGGAGTCGAGCAGAAATGTGAGGTGTAATTTAATTTCCAGTGTTTTCACAGGTGTTGAGGGGGATCGAGATCTGAAACCGAGATGTACTTGTTTTCAAACTAAAGGCTGAATAGAAACTGTTGTGAATATTAGTACCTTTAACCAACGCTCTGGATTCTGTCATTTTTCTGCTCCGTAACAATGCCAATAAGCAGAAATGCGTGAAAGCTGCTAAACGGATTATTAAGCAGATTAATAACAGACAGGGACAGAAGTGGGATGAGGGGATTAGTGTTGTCGCTTTGAAGTCAATTTCAGGAAAAAAATTGACTTGGAATGCTTCTACACCTCTTTGGCAAAATGCATGCAATCCTACTGCAAGATTCAAGACCATGAGAGACAAGAGAAGTAAACATAAACTTCAATCAGTTTTTAAAAAAGATTGTGGTAGGAGCAGCCCACGTAGCACAGATGTAATTCCACAGGAATAATGAAGTGCTTCATTTAGGCCCTGATTAAAACCGAACATCAATTTCACCTCATTTTAAGACATACACCCAGCACTGACTTTCACTTTAGAGTTTGTCTGGCACTCGCAGTAGAAAATCTGTGATTTGGACCGCCAACATCGCACAAACCAATTCCAACTCATTTTAGCTCTCTCTCAACTGTTATATATTTGGTGATTTGCAGGGGGGGGGGGGCGGGGGGGGGGGGGGGGGTTGATGGAATGTATCTGCGGTAAATGTGTTCCTCTTCTAGGCAGCCTCTCTGTGTTGCTAATTAGGCTGGTGATTTTTACAAAGCGTGTTCTCATTAAGCTGATGCTGCCTCTAATCAGGGTGGCTGTGGTGGCAGTGTCTAGATAACAGCATCAGTCTGGGCACGCTCATTACAGCCCCCTATAAAAACCACTGGCCTAACGATCATCCCACCTGCTCACTCATCCCCAGCCCAGAGCAGGCCATCAAGGTCACCCCTCAATTAGATCACTAAACACTATATTCCCCCTCAACTTTATCAGTCCAGATAGTATAGTACCAGTGTCGGTTCTAGCTTTATTGTCTCCCTGGACGAACCCCCCCCCCCCCAAAAAAAAACCCTGTTCTGCACCAACTGTCATTTTTATTCAGACATTTGGAACAACACAAATAAATAATCATGACATTAAAGACTCATAAATATCAAAAAGAAGTAACAAAGACAAATAGAAACCAATTGTAGTATATAAAAAAGAGAATTTCATTATTAAACTATTACCCTATTGCTAACAAAAAACACACAAATAAAACTAAATTGCACAGATCCTATATCACACAAATACAGAAATAGAATAACACACTTATAAAGAAGAAAACCTAAAAATCACACCATTGCACTTCAAATAAGAAACACACAAACTAAATAGCACAACTAATTGCATTACTACTTGTGTTAGTACTGTACAAAGGTAGAGGTGCGCTATTTGATAGATTCCCTCGCTCCTCCTACCTCGGGCTTCCAGTGGGGAGACCTGAGGTCAACCTACCCCCGCCCCCTCCCCATCTCGTACTTCTGAGTGGGAGACCTTCCCAGGCAGTAGCCTGCTTAGCTCACAAACTACAATCAGGACGCCCACTCCGACAAGGTTAATTGACCCACAGTCCCACACGGTGACATGATATCATTGACGTGACGTGCAAATGAGCGATAGAAAACCGATCGCACAAATGTCACCATTCCAAATGTTTTTTTTTTTTTTTTTTTTTGTGCTTGCGCCCCATGCTGCCCCCAGCAAGCCCTGGGCGGCTGCCCCTGTCGCCCATACCTAAATCCGCCAGTGTATGGTCTGTATAGTTGAGCATGTCATTATTGACTGCTAAATATTTATTTCTCATTGAGTTGGACCAGGATTTTGACTGAGGGCCAAGAGTATTTCTAGGTATATGAATTTTGCACATTGGCATTTTGATGTGCTGAAATCTCCTATGGATGTGAGTGCTAAGTGGGTTACTGGGACTCCGTTGTCATGCTGTATGTGCGTTCTTATAGACTTGCTGAATAGGGAGTTGTATTTTTGAGGGGCATCTGCATGGCAGAGCATAGAGCTGGGGGGCACCCTCACCCCTCAGGGCCTTGGAGGGGCATCTTTCTTTATACACACAATGCTGTCAGATGCTGAGCGAGGACCGCTAGCACAGCTGCACCACAATCACAGTAGAGTTACAAGCAAAGAAGCACTCACAAAATATGTCAATTTCCTGCACGCAAGCGCACGCACGCAAGCGCACGCACGCACGCACGCACGCAAGCGCACAGACACACACACATACACAGCTGTGTAAGAACAGAGAATACAAGCAGACAGAGCACACTATGTTCAGTGGGAGTCCTGTGTCCAGAGGCCGCAAGTACAAACAGTACATTGGCATTACACGGACACTGCACTACTGTTTGCTTAGTAACCACTATTCTCCCAGATAGTAAATCACCTAGTGCACCTTTTCAAACATCGCCTGGATCATGTTTGTTTGTAAACAGTACATGTCGGCGTCTCCACACTTCTATGTCTTCCTATGACTTTTTTTTTATTGCAATTTCCTTGACTTCCCATACAGCCTATAGTGCATCACAGGCTAACACCACCTACATGTGTACATGTACAGTATGTTATTGCTAACCTGCGGCTGGTTGATATGCTTAACTGTGTTTACAGAGACGGATGGCTCAGCGGAGAATTGGCCATGGAAGCCACTCTGGCATTTAACCTACGTTCCCTCTGGCTTGTGGAGTGGCTCAGTCTGTGGCTTTACCAGTTCCCTGGTGTGGCCGGTCGCGCCGCCATATAATTCCGGTCTCTAGCAGCTATATAAAGCAGGTAAGAGGCTTGTTGCAGGAAGATATACACGAGCTCACCGATTACAGGCCAGCTCCCGAGTAGAGTGAGCGATAGCGTTAGAGAGTGTGAGACAGAGTGAGAGAAAGCAAGATAGCGTGAAAGTGGGAGTTTGTGTGTGCGTAGGAGAGAGAGAAATTATGAGAGAGAGAGAGCAATTGAGAAAGATAGAGCGAGAGAGAGAGAGAGAGAGAGAGAGAGAGAGAGAGAGAGAGAGAGAGAGAGAGAGAGAGAGAGAGAGGGGCAAAGGAGCAGTGAAAGAGTGGCATGACGTAGTGCAGAGGCCAGCTGCACACAGACGTGGTGCTCCAACACAGTGATGACTGTTACACGCTTACACACACAGGACTAGTATGGTTATGCTATGTCAAATACAGTGGCGAGAAAAAGTATGCGAACCCTTTGGAAATTCCTGGATTTCTGCATAGATTGGTCATAACATTTGATCTGATCTTCATCTAGGTCACAACAAAAGACAAACACAGTCTGCTTTAAACTAATAACACACACACAATTATACGTTTTCATGTCTTTGTTGAGCACACTGTGTCAACATTCACAGTGCAGGGTGGAAAAAGTATGTGAACCCTTGGATTTAATAACAGGTTGACCCTCCTTTGGCAGCAATAACCTCAAACAAATGTTTTCTGTAGTTGTGGATCAGACCTGCACAACGGTCAGGAGGAATTTTGGACAATTCCTCTTTACAAAACTGTTTCAGTTCAGCAATATTCTTGGGATGTCTGGTGTGAACTGCTCTCTTGAGGTCATGCAACAGCATCTCAATCGGGTTGAGGTCAGGACTCTGACTGGGCCACTCCAGAAGGTGTATTTTCTTCTGTTGAAGCCATTCTGTTGTTGATTTACTTCTGTGTTTTGAATCGTTGTCCTGTTGCATCACCCAACTTCTGTTGAGCTTCAATTGGTGGACAGATAGCCTAATGTCCTCCTGCAAAATGTCTTGATAAACTTGGGAACAAATTTTTCCGTCGAGCTGTAATGTTGTGTGTTCCTTCCAAACAACTGAACTGTAGTTTCATCTGTCCACAGAATATTTTTCCAGTAGCCGTGGAAAATCCAGGTGCACTTTTGTAAACTTCAGACGTGCAGCAATGTTTTTTATGTACAGCAGTAGCTTCTTCTGTGGTGTCCGCCCATGAACACCATTCTTGTTTGGTGTTTTACGTATCGTAGCCTTGTCAACAGAGACGTTAAGCATGTTCCAGAGATTTCTGTAAGTTTTTAGCTGACACTCTAGGATTCTTCTTAACCTCATTGAGCATTCAGTGCTGTGATCTTGCAGTCATCTTTGCAGGATGGCCACTCCTAGGGAGAGTAGCAACAGTGCTGAATTTTCTCCATTGTCTTACCGTGGACTGATGAACATCAAGGCTTTTAGAAATAACCTTTCCAGCTTTATCTAAGTCAACAATTCTTAATCTTAGGTCTGATGAGATCTCTTTTGTTCGAGGCATGGTTCACATCAGGCAATGCTTCTTGTGGATAGCAAACTCAAATTTTGTGAGTGTTTTTTATAGGGCAAGGCAGCTCTAACCAACATCTCCAATTTCATCTCATTGATTGGACTCCAGGTTAGCTGACTCCTGACTCCAATTAGCTTTTGGAGAAGTCATTAGCCTAGGGGTTCACATACTTTTTCCAACCTACACTCTGAATGTTTAAATTATGTATTCAATATAGACAAGAAAAATACAATAATTTGTGTGTTATTAGTTTAAGCACACTATGTTTGTCTATTGTTGTGACTTAGATGAAGATCCGATCAAATGTGACGACTAATTTATGCAGAAATTCTGGTAATTTCAAAGGCTTCACATACCTTTTCTCGCCACTGTAGATAAGACTACAGAGAAACAAAGTCACAAACACAACAAGCTGTAAACTAGTAACCTGCCAAAGATCCAGTTTGTATCTGCAGTTTGTATCTGAACAGCAGAAGCCCATTACAGTGTGTACACCATGTACAATGAACATGGTCTGGTCCTAAGTCAGTGGTCCTAGATTCCCCAAGGCCATGATCAAACTGTCACACAGGATCCATCTCCCCATTTCCACTGCCCTATACCAACCAATTATAACACGCACGGCTCCACACCGCACTGCTACATGGGGAAAATATGCACAGCGAGCCACTGACGTCTCAGAACAACTCCTCAAGGACCACAGCTTCTGACAACACCAACCCACGAGACGAGAACACTTTAGGAGACACTCAACCTCAGAGACAGGCAGCCTACTATGCAGCCCCCTGCCAGTACAGCATAAATCCACAGGGTTCCAGAGCAAGCCAACCACTTATTATGCAATTCAAACATGACACAAACCCACAAGCTGAGTTAGGAACGTTAGACTACACGTGTTTTTTCTCTCTCTCACTAGTGCACAGTCTACATGTGTTGTTTTCACATGGTGTTAAACAGAAAAGAGACAGTGAGGGGTTGAAAACAACCAACGAGTGCACTCTTAAAAATGTGTAGCGTTAATTGCTCTCCTGTGAAAATGACACTGACACCCTCCTTAAGAAAATACTGAGAAAAATGATCATGTTGCTGCTGCACTGTATGTTACTTCTCTGACATTTTGGTGTTCAATTTGGGATCTCAGCTCTCCAAATCAACTAGAATTCCTCAGGCTATGGTCTACCAATTGGTAGTTAATTAGCGTTGAATTACATTGGCACTGGAAAAAACAAATACATGCTATGTCCTCTTTCCTCCCATGCTAGCCAGGAATCTGAGATTTGGGCAGAAAGTAAATGTTTGATTGTATTTGGACTCAGCAGGGAGGAGTTTTAGAGACATTAAGGCAGTGGGCTGTGCTGTGCTGTGTGGAGAGGAAAGGAAAGCTTTAATAAGCCTATCTGGGAGGTTGGAACGAAGGCGGCTCTGGCGCGGACCTCACACTGCCGTAAACGAGGACTCGCCAGGCTGGGGCTGCACTCAGAGCTCAGCGCTGGCGGGTGGTGCTCATACTTATCCTCTGCGTGTGTGCGTCTAAGTGGTTTTTACCAGCAAATGGAAAGGGGGAAATGGCTATGCTGAACTAGAGCAGTGGGGAGGGGAGGGCTGCTGGGCTGGCGGCTGCTGGGCTGAGGAGGGGGGTGGAACTCTGCAGTATTTTTTAGGATTACTGGATCGCTAAAGTCTTCCACATAGCAGGAGGCAGACAAACAGTGCAGCGGGACCTATCTTCACCAGCTGCACTAAAAGCACAAATTATTATCCCCACCGTTTGGGTAGTTTCCTTAAATAAGTGGGATATACAGCTTTGCTCTCGCTGTAAAGTATCAATAGTTACCAGAATTTGGTCATTTTGGTCATTAACAGGTAATCTATGGCAATCTACGGACTCATTTGTCATTTATACTTGAATAACGTGTAAAAAATGTGTTGATATAAAAACAAAAAATCTTAATCTTTATATTTGTGTCCATGTTGTCATTGCATTTCTAGTGGATAAGGATGCAGAGAAAATAGAAACATGTATTTAAAAAAAGGATATAATCAACAAATAACTCTGCAACTCTTCCAACTATTGACTTTTTTCACAACTACCACCAGTTTGTCACCAAAACATTTTCAACAAAGACATTGTCACGTCCTGACCAGTGAAAAGGGTCATTTGCCATAGTAGAATGGTCAGGGCGTGGCAGGGGGGTTGTTTTGTGTGTTTTGGGGTTTTTGGTTCAAGGGGAATTTGTTCTAGTTTTCATTTTCTATGCTTCGTTTTCCATGTTTGGCCGAGTATGGTTTCCAATCAGAGGCAGGTGTCTTTCGTTGTCTCTGATTGGAAGCCATACTTAGGCAGCCTGTTTTCCTTTGGGTTTTGTGGGTGGTTGTTTTCCGTATAGTCTGAGTACCTTACGGAACTGTTGGCGGTCGTTTGGTTGTTTTCGTTGAAGTGTCATCATTTAATAAAGTAAGAATGAGCACTCTACACGCTGCGCCTTGGTCTGTTCACTACGACGCCTGTGACAGAACCACCCACCATAAGAAGACCAAGCAGCGTGGGAGGAGGTACGTGTCTTGGACCTGGCCAGGAGAGTATTGCCACCCTTCGGAGGAGATAGAGGCAGCGAAGGCGGAATGGCGTTACTGGGAGGAACAGTTGGAACGGCAAGAGGAGGCTGAGAGGCAGCCCACAATTATTATTTGGGGGGGGGGGGGGGGGGGCATACGGGTAGTTTGGCTAGGTCAGGGGGAGCCCTGACCTAACTTCCCGGGCGTATAGGAGAGAGCCATGGAGCAAACCGGAGCCAGTTAAGGAGTCAAGCGCTGAGTTCGACGCGAGATTCCGGGAAAAGGTGCTGGCGGAAAGGGCACTGTGGAGCAGGCGTGCAGAGGGGCGAGAAACACATTACGGTGTGATGCGCACTATCTCGCCCATCCGCACACACAGTCCGGTGCGGTCTGTACGGGCTCTGCAGCGTTGCAATGCGAGAGCTGGCCGGCAGCTAGGAAGAAGTGCGCCGGCTCAATGCATCTGGCCTCCAGTGCGTCTCCTCGGCCCAGTTTATCCTGCGCCTGCTCTACGCACGGCAGCCCTCATTTCCCAGCACAGCCCAGTTCGCCCTGTGCCAGTGCTCCGCCCGTGCCGGGCTACAGTGACCATCCAGCCAGGACGGGGTGTGCCAGCCCTGAGCTCCAGACCTCCGGTGCGCCTCCACAGCCCAGTGTGCCTTGTGCCTGCTCTGCGCACCCAGTTTCCTGTGCATCTCCCCAGTCTGGTGAGACCGGTTCCAGCTCCCCGTAGGAAGCCTCCAAGGATGATCCATGGCACAAAGCCTCCAGTGATGATCCATGGCCCGACGGCCTGTAGGGATGATCCATGGCACAAAGCCTCCAGTGATGATCCATGGCCCGACGGCCTGTAGGGATGATCCATGGCACGAAGCTTCCAGTGATGATCCATGGCCCGGAGCCTGTAGGGATGATCCATGGCACGAAGCCTCCAGTGATGATCCATGGCCCAGAGCCTGTAGGGATGATCCATGGCACGAAGCCTCCAGTGATGACCCATGGCCCGGAGCCTCCAGTGATGATCCGTGGCACAAAGCCTCCAGTGATGCTTTGTGGAACCTACGGCGACACCCCTCAGCCCAGAGCCTACAGCTACCTGCCTCAGCCCGGAACCTCCGGCGACGCCCCTCGGCCCGGAGCCTCCGGCGACGCCCCTCGGCCCGGAGCCTCCGGCGACGCCCCTCGGCCCGGAGCCTCCGGCGACGCCCCTCGGCCCGGAGCCTCCGGCGACGCCCCTCGGCCCGGAGCCTCCGGCGACGCCCCTCGGCCCGCAGCCTCCGGCGACGCCCCTCGGCCCGCAGCCTCCGGCGACGCCCCTCGGCCCGCAGCCTCCGGCGACGCCCTCTCGGCCCGCAGCCTCCGGCGACGCCCCTCGGCCCGCAGCCTCCGGCGACGCCCCTCGGCCCGGAGCCTCCGGCGAAGCCCCTCGGCCCGGAGCCTCCGGCGACGCCCCTCGGCCCGGAGCCTCCGGCGACGCCCCTCGGCCCGGAGCCTCCGGCGACGCCTCTCAGCCCGGGGTCTTCGACGATGGTCTGCAGCCCGGAGTCTCCGGCGGTGTTCTGCAGCCCGGAGTCTCCGGCGGTGGTCGGCAGCGCAGAACGGGGGCTACGCCCGGAGCCAGAGCCACCTCCGTAGCTGGAGGATTGGCGGAAGGGCTTGGGGTGTAGCACAGGAACCGTCATAGATGGTGGCCACCCTCCCTTCCCTCCCTTTAGGTTTGGGGTTGTTTTTGTGGGTTTTGTTTGGGGTGCAGTCAGGGTCTGCACCTTCGGGGGGGGTACTGTCACGTCCTGACCAGTGAAAAGGGTCATTTGCCATAGTAGAATGGTCAGGGCGTGGCAGGGGGGTTGTTTTGTGTGTTTTGGGGTTTTTTGGTTAAAGGGGAATTTGATCTAGTTTTCATTTTCTATGCTTCGTTTTCCATGTATGGTTTCCAATCAGAGGCAGGTGTCTTTCGTTGTCTCTGATTGGAAGCCATACTTAGGCAGCCTGTTTTCCTTTGGGTTTTGTGGGTGGTTGTTTTCCGTATAGTCTGAGTACCTTACGGAACTGTTGGCGGTCGTTTGGTTGTTTTCGTTGAAGTGTCATCATTTAATAAAGTAAGAATGAGCACTCTACACGCTGCGCCTTGGTCTGTTCACTATGACGCCTGTGACAGACATGAAATAAAAGTGTGTACAAATTTAAAGGACATTCAATGCTGAAACCCTCATATTAGGCACCAACAATATTCACTTGATGGCTATATTTAGGATACTGTTTTAAAGCTTTGTCATTATATTTTCTATATACACTGAGTGGACAAATTGTTAGGAACACCTTCCTAATATTAAGTTGCACCCCCTTTCGCCCTCAGAACAGCCTCAATTCGTCAGGGACTCTACGAGGAGTCAAAAGCGTTCCACAGTGATGCAGGGCCATGTTGACTCCAATGCTTCCTACAGTTGTGTCAAGTTGGCTGGATGTCCTTTGGTTGGAGGACCATTCTTGATACACACGGGAAACTGTTGAGTGTGAAAGACCCAGCAGCGTTGCAGTTCTTGACACACTCAAACCGGTTCACCTGGCATCATGGATTGGTATACAAAAACAAATTGATAATTGAGCAGTGTAAAAAGATGCAATGTTCGTTCTCCATAAGTCAAGTCCAACAGAGCCAGGCTCCAGCATCGCATTGCACTGATTTGCTTCCTGCAGGGATTGACACTTGGTGAGGATCCCACGAGGCATACAGTGTTTGAGAGGGATAGAGAGCGAGAACGGAGAGCAAGAGCGAGAGAGCGAGAGAGAGATTGAAAGAGAAGAGAAGGAAATATCAGTTAACGAGTGCAAGCAGAGGAATGACCTTGACGTGATGATGGATGGACTGTAATCCTGAGGTGTGCTGTGATGTAGTTTGACGGGGTTTTTGACACAGACTTTACTAGGATGACGACAGAGGCGTATGAACTACAGTACTGTGGAATCCGCTCAGACCCACACACAAGTTAAGCTTTCTCTCCAATGTGAGAGGCAGGTAAACACTGCATAGATACAGAACATATGCACTTCTCTTTTCTCTATATTTCTCTCTGCAAACTCCTATCCTTTCCCTTGACACTGGCCCATGCCGCTTTTCTCTTCATCTCCGCCCTCCTTTTATCCATCTCTCCATTTCACACCTCCCTTTCCACTCTTGTTCTCACTCTCCGAGAGGAAGCGAGAAACAAAACAAAAACAACACAGGCACTAAAAAGCCGGTGCAAGGACGCGGCTGAGGTCCCCTGGTGCTGTGAAGAGCTGCACAGCAGTGGACTGTGGGAAATCAGGAGTGATTGTGGTAGGAGGAAAAAAATAATTGAGCGCTCACCGGAAACACAAATGTTTGTTTTGTTTTGTTTTTCAGGTCTTTGGGAGTTTTTGAGCTTTGCAACTCAAAGACAGCACCTCCTCAGGGGCACACACAAACACACACGCGCACGTACACACACACACGCGCGCACACAGCGGAGAAACAGCAGCCCGGCTTTACTCTCAGTCTCCAACAGACCCCTCCCTGCATCCTGAGCCATCTATCCAGATAAGTTGGAATGAACGCGATTGTTTAGAACAGAGGCTGTAATTCCACCATTAGTCTCAATAAGAGGCAGCCCATGGGCGTGAGGACCAGGGCCTTATTGGCGATGGTGGCAGTGGAGGTGTAATTAGGCACCGAGGTGGATGGGGGGAAAGGATGGAGGCAGGAGGGGTGGTTAGAGAGCGGATGCCCCCGGCCGTGGTACCTCTCCCTGGGGAGGGGCTGAGCAGGAGATGGGCCGCCTGATGGAGAATTATGGGAGGGCGAGGGTGACGTGCCCACCCCTCCCTCTTCTCCTACCTGCCCGCTCCAGCCGCTCTCCTTTAAGTGAGGCCGCTAGGCTAAAGCTGCGTAGCTTACTCAGAGCCTTATGACTGAAGGAGCCGAGTGTAATCGCTGTGTGGGGCGCCCTGCACCTTCCCTCCAGTCCTCTGACCACTGCTTTGACCACGTGGCTTAATCTGTCAGGCCACTCCACCTCCTAACCCCCTCCCTTCATCCCCCGCTGGCTAAAAGTCTGTTAGTGTCTGGGGAAATTCAGACGGATTGTTCTTGGTAAAGTACGTACCCCCCCCCCGGCCCTACCCACTCCCACCAGCACAATTGGATGGATGCACAGAAATTACTGAGCCCCCCCCTGTGTGTTTGTGTGTTACAGCTTTCATAAATCCTTGTGTCCAATGATTTTATTTAATAAAGGGATTGTAAAGTAGGGAATATGAGAATGAGAGAGAGAGAGAGAGAGAGAGATGGAAAAAGAGAGAAAGAAAGATGGAACGAGAGAGAGAGAAAGAGCGAGAGAGACAGAGAGCGCGCACGGTAGAGAGGGAGCACACAAGTGAGAGAAATGGAAAGAGAGAGAGAGATGGAAAGGGAGAGGAAAAGAAAAAGAGAGCAGAAGGAGATAACAATGATGGAGATGACAAGGATGATGATAATAACAATAACAACAACAGGGGATGAAAGGAAGAGAGCGAAGTGAACAAGACAATCTTGAGGGAGACTGACTGACTGACTGAGTCCTACAGACAAGAAACTACCGGAGCCAGAACCCTATAGCCTGCAACAAGTCTTTCAGCAACAACAATATTGGGGAAACATTTCTAGTTCTGCTCTGTAATCATCCCATCTAATGGCTGATTGACATTGGTTTTCTCATCAGCCATTGTGTTCCTTCACATGTTACTAAGACAAAGAAGAGCACTGAAATCTAACAGACTGGCAAAAAGCTCTCTCGATCACACACTCCCCTTCTTCTTTCCCTTTGTCTCTCTCCGTGTCTCAGTTTCGGTGTTCATCCATCTCTCTCTCACTTTCTCTCTCTCCCCCTATCCCCCCCCCCCTCTCTAATACATGTAATACCCACTCTGCTACTACGCTCCCCTGTTTCCCAGGTAATTGTGGCAGAGCGGCTTGTTTCTCAACTCTAACCCCACGCATGCACGCCAGCACAATAGTCTCTGTGTTTAATAAGCTTCACTACACAGCAGAGCAGAGAACAGCACAGCTACACAGCAGCGTGAACAATGGGCTCCTGGACACATGAACTTCTTAACCATTCGCCATTCCATTACACTCTGTTCCAGCCATTATTATGAGCCGTTCCTCTCCTCAGCAGCCTCCACTGGCTCCTGGACACATGAACTTCTTAACCATTCGCCATTCCATTACACTCTGTTCCAGCCATTATTATGAGCCGTTCCTCTCCTCAGCAGCCTCCACTGGCTCCTGGACACATGAACTCCTTAATGTGTGTCGTTACATGAAATAAGCCCTATTCAGGCACATTCTTCCTTGAGCCAATCAAAGCCTTGTTGTGGTGTGAATTGGGAACACGGCAAACAACATCATCAGTACAGCCCATATGATGTCATATCTCCGTGGTAATAGATGACGGTTGGGCGCGCGGTAACTACAGCATCTATGGCGGTCATACGGGAACGGAGAGAGAGATGTAGTGATGATGGAACCGAGTCCCTCTCTGGTCGAACAAAGGCCTGATTGTGTTCTCTAAACGGCTGCAGAGCAGAATGCTGTGGCGGAGTTATGACTAATTACCTAATGACTACAGCGTGTGATTAATCAGACACTTCAATGCTCCAGTGGACGTGATGAATACGGCTGGGTACAAAGAAACTGCTCCGCGTAGTGCACTGCCCAACGAAGAAATGATAGGGCACTAACAACCCAGACTTATAATAGTTGGACCTGGATGCATCAAAGATACATGGGCCCTAGTCAGAATAGGTAAGTGGGGGTAAAGTAGAGGAACTATTTGTTTGTTTACACACAAACACGACAACTCAATACGTCTATGGATGGTTACTTACATGCAGAGTAACATATGAAATGCAACTAAACGCTGTGCCAGCGTTGTTATACAGCATCTAGACATACCACTTCCCTCACCTCCTCAAGAGGAGATGAGAGGAGACAGTGGGACTGCCTGGCTGATGTTGCTAATGCAGCAGCAGGGCAGCGTGGGTCAGAGGGAGCAGTGGTGTGGAACAGTGAGGAGCAGAGACAGGGCCAGGAACAGGGAGTTGGCTGATAGTGGTTAGCTCTGCTCCTGCTGCTGATGTCTATAGCAGGTCTGAGGTGAGTCCTTAGTGGTGGAGAAAGACTCAAACCAGTAGCTCCCCTGAGGATGTGTGTTTGTCTAGGGAAATGGGCCGGATAGTGGAAAGAGTTACAACTGCCTGTACAATCACATGTACACTCTAAAACTACACCACAGCCTTAAATAGCATACACTCTAAGAAAAATCCTGAGTGAACAACACATTGTTATTCGAACCCCAATGTTAACCCATGGAACAGTGCAATAATGAATAAGTACGTCTGGTCCAAACCCACCCAGGTAGCTGGCGTGGGATCATCCAGCACGGTACTAAAGAACCAGCTCTGGGCCTCTGGGCCTGCTACCCTGCCTCTCCCTCTCCTACCTGCCTGGCGTCTGCAGCACCAGCTGGGTTCTTCTCTCTCCTTCTCTCTCCTCCACATCGATTGTGCATCACCCCAGTCACTGATAATAAGTCCGTTTCAATGAGCCTCCCGTGCCCCAGCCATTCAGAGGGGGGATGAAATCTGGCACACTGCAAATGGAGGCAATCACATACCCCTACAGCACTCTAACAGACAAGGGAAGGCCCAGGAATGAGGAGTTTACTGAGCTGTTAGCAGGAGAAGCCATGCCTGTGGGGTGTGGATCTGGATCTCTCTCTCTCTCTCTCTCCGTGTGTGTGTGTCTTGTGTGTGTGTGTGTGTGTGTGTGTGTGTGTGTGTGTGTGTGTGTGTGTGTGTGTGTGTGTGTGTGTGTGTGTGTGGTGGCGTGTGCTTGCTTGCTTGCTTGCTCGCTTGCATAGTCCCACGCGTGAATGTATGTGTGATTGATTTTGTGAGTGTGCGAGAGAAAGTCAATTTGTTTTTTATCTCTCGCTATCCCTGTGTGTACGGAATTGTGTCATTCTCTCTGGCAGCTATGCAGCATCGAGTGAATGTCTGCAGAAGTAGCCGTCTGCAGAAGTAGCTGTAATAGGGTAAATGTGTTTTGTGCAGAGAACCAGCCAAGCAGAGATGTGTCTTGTTACAGCGAGGGAATGAGCTGGGGCCTGGGAAATGGTGGGGAATGGAGGTGAGAGAATGGGACTGTCTCTCCCTGTGTGCTGTTGGCCACTCACATGCTGTTAGCCTCTTCCCTCACACCCAATTAACTGGGCTCAGCTCAGAAGCCATGGAACAGCAAGTTAGTCATGTGTCAGGGGACAGCCATCACACTTTGCAAGCCCCGCCGAGTTGCAAACTGGTCCAACTTTCTCTCTCCCCGTCTCTTTCTAGGGATACTTTCTCTCCAGTCAATGTCATTGATTAGCCTGTTCAATAAATAACAAAGTTCATCCTCTGCTATTTCCCTCCACAATGATCAGGTGTGGGTCTGCAGTGAAGCGAGGGAGACACAAAGGGATCTCAGACAGAGAGAGAGAGAGAGAGAGAGGGAGAGAGGGAGAGAATGAAAAGAGAGAGAGAGAAGGCACATGAAATGCACCCCAGTACCTGTGTGTCACTCATAACAAACAACAGCGAGTGCTAGAAGATATGCTCACCCAATTACTCCCCCCCCCCCCCCCCCCCCCACTCACTTCCCTAACATGTCCTGAACAGGAAGCCAGTAATAGCCATCCATAATTCAGCCTCTTCTGCCTGATTACTGCACATCCCCGTCTTCATCTCCCCACCCTCTCTCTCCTATCCCTCCATCCCCATCTATCTTCCTGCTCCCTCCCTTCATTCTTCTGCACAGCTCATCTGCCACGTTCACGTCTAGCTACACCCAGAGATAACAATCATTCCGTATTCCATTGTGTTCCGTGTAGATCCACCAGTGCATGATGCTCACACTGCTTTCCATTAAAGAGGGTATGTTTTGGGTGAGTTTACGGGTATATACAATGATTATTCAGTCACCCCTGGCCATGTGCCTTTGATGTGTGAGACTGAGCCCATGCTCTCTCCCTCCCCTCTGCCACCCTGCTACCTCCTGCCATAAGGCTTCTGTGTGTGTGTGTGTGTGTGTGTGTGTGTGTGTGTGTGTGTGTGTGTGTGTGTGTGTGTGTGTGTGTGTGTGTGTGTGTGTGTGTGTGTGTGTGTGGAGAGAACGCACAACACATCCACATCAGCACTCTGATCATACCCCCGCAAGGCACGCACACACAATCAAAGTTGAACCAGACGGATCCGTCTCACAGACAGTCAGGCAGTAACGACAGCACCACAACAGAGCAACCAGCTCACTCGCTCCATCACAGTCAAACTTTCTGCTTTGTGTGTCTGGAGAAGAGAGGTGTGTTTGAGAGTCGGGGGGAAGGGGAGAGACACACAAAGGAAGAGAGAGGGGAAGTACCCAAAAATATACCAGTTTTAAGTTTGCGTGTGGAGGTGTGCTCTCACACTAACTTACTGTACTCAACATACTTTGGCTATGTTTGCCTGACTAGATCATTAACCCTACTTAAACAGCCAACGTGTTCATTTAATTGCCAAGTCCATATAATAGCGTATTGAACATAGTGAAGGACAGCGCTGAGAGAGGTAGAGACTAATGAGGAGGAAAGGAAAGATGAAGGGATGGACGATGATAGGAAGCAGATAGATAGACTGGGCCATGGTAGAGAGCAGATAGATAGACTGGGCCATGGTAGAGAGTAGATAGATACACTGGGCCATGGTAGAGAATAGATAGATAGACTGGGCCATGGTAGAGAGTAGATAGATAGACTGGGCAATGGTGGAGAGTAGATAGATAGACTGGGCCATGGTGGAGGGCAGATAGATATATTGGGCCATGGTAGAGAGTAGATAGATATACTGGGCCATGAGAGAGAGTAGATAGATAGACAGGGCCATGGTAGAGAATAGATAGATATACTGGGCCATGGTAGAGAGTAGATAGATAGACTGGTCCATGGTAGAGAGCAGATAGATATACTGGGCCATGAGAGAGAGTAGATAGATAGACTGGGCCATGCCAGAGAGTAAATAGATAGACTGGGCCATGGCAGAGAGTAGATAGATATACTGGGCCATGATAGAGAGCAGATAGATATACTAGGCCATGGAAGAGAGTAGATAGATATAATGGGCCATGGTAGAGTGCAGATAGATAGACTGGGCCATGGTGGAGGGCAGATAGATAGACTGGGCCATGGTAGAGTGTAGGTAGATATACTGGGCCATGGTGGAGGGCAGATAGATAGACTGGGCCATGGTGAAGAGTAGATAGATAGACAGGGCCATGGTAGAGAATAGATAGATATACTGGGCCATGGAAGAGAGTAGATAGATATACTGGGCCATGGAAGAGAGTAGATAGATAGACTGGGCCATGGTGGAGGGCAGATAGATAGACTGGGCCATGGTAGGGAGTAGATAGATAGACTGGGCCATGCTAGAGAGTAAATAGATAGACTGGGCGATGGCAGAGAGTAGATAGATATACTGGGCCATGGTAGAGAGCAGATAGATATACTGGGCCATGGAAGAGAGTAGATAGATATACTGGGCCATGGTAGAGTGCAGATAGATAAACTGGGCCATGGTGGAGGGCAGATAGATTGACTGGGACATGGTGAAGAGTAGATAGATATACTGGGCCACGGTAGAGAGTAGATAGATATACTGGGCCACGGTAGAGAGTAGATAGATATACCAAGCCATGGTAGAGAGTAGATAGATATACCAAGCCATGGTAGAGAGTAGATAGATAGAATGGGCGACGGCAGAGTGCAGATAGATAGACTGGACGACGGTAGAGTGCAGATATGTAGACTGGGCCATGGTAGAGAGTAGATAGATATACTGGGCCATGGTAGAGAGTAGATAGATATACTGGCCAACGGTAGAGTGCAGATAGATATACAGGGCCATGGTGGAGAGTAGATAGATAGACTGGGACATGGTAGAGAGTAGACACAGTGGGGGAAAAAAGTATTTGATACCCTGCTGATTTTGTACGTTTGCCGACTGATAAAGAAAGGATCAGTCTATAATTTTAATGGTAGGTTTATTTGAACAGTGAGAGACAGAATAACAACAAAAATATCAAGAAAAACCACGTCAAAAATGTTATAAATTGATTTGCATTTTAATGAGGGAAATAAGTATTTGACCCCCTCTCAATCAGAAAGATTTCTGGCTCCCAGGTGTCTTTTATACAGGTAACGAGCTGAGATTAGGAGAACACTCTTAAAGGGAGTGCTCCTAACCGCAGTAGTAAAAAAGACACCTGTCCACAAGCAATCAATCAATCAGATTCCAAACTCTCCACCATGGCCAAGACCAAAGAGCTCTCCAAGTATGTCAGGGACAAGATTGTAGACCTACACAAGGCTGGAATGGGCTACAAGACCATCGCCAAGCAGCTTGGTGAGAAGGTGACAACATTTGGTGCGATTATTCGCAAATGGAAGAAACATAAAAGAACTGTCAATATCCGTCGGCCTGGGGCTCCATGCAAGATCTCACATTGTGGGGTTGCAATGATCATGAGAACGGTGAGGAATCAGCCCAGAACTACACGGGAGGATCTTGTCAATGATCTCAAGGCAGCTGGGACAATAGTCACCAAGAAAACAATTGGTAACACACTATGCCGTGAAGGACTGAAATCCTGCAGCTTCTGCAAGGTCCCCCTGCTCAAGAATACATATATACATGCCCGTCTGAAGTTTGCCAATGAACATCTGAATGATTCAGAGGACAACTGGTGAAAGTGTTGTGGTCAGATGAGACCAAAATGGAGCTCTTTGGAATCAACTCAACTCGCCGTGTTTGGAGGAGGAGGAATGCTGCCTATGACCCCAAGAACACCATCTCCACCGTCAAACATGGAGGTGGAAACATTATGCTTTGGGGGTGTTTTTCTGCTAAGGGGACAGGACAACTTCACCACATCATTTGACGGGGCCATGTACTGTCAAATCTTGGGTGAGAACCTCCTTCCCTCAGCCAGGGCATTGAAAATGGGTCGTGGATGGGAATTCCAGCATGACAATGACCCAAAACACACGGCCAAGGCAACAAAGGAGTGGCTCAAGAAGAAGCACATTAAGGTCCTGGAGTGGCCTAGCCAGTCTCCAGACCTTAATCCCATAGAAAATCTGTGGAGGGAGCTGAAGGTTCGAGTCGCCAAACGTCAGCCTCGAAACCTTAATGACTTGGAGAAGATCTGCAAAGAGGAGTGGGACAAAATCCCTCCTGAAATGTGTGCAAACCTGGTGGCCAACTACAAGAAACGTCTGACCTCTGTGATTGCCAACAAGGGTTTTGCCACCAAGTACGAAGTCATGTTTTGTAGAGGGGTCAAATACTTATTTCCCTCATTAAAATGCTAATCAATATATAACATTTTTGACATGCGTTTTTCTGGATTTTTTTGTTGTTATTCTGTCTCTCACTGTTCATATAAACCTACCATTAAAATGATAGACTGATAATTTCTTTGTAAGTGGGCAAACATACAAAATCAGCAGGGGATCAAATACTTTTTTCCCCCACTGTAGATATACTGGGCCATGGTAGAGAGTAGATATATATACTGGGCCATGGTAGAGAGTAGATAGATAGACTGGGCCATGTAAGAGAGTAGATAGATAGACTGGGCCATTGTCGAGAGTAGATAGATATACCGGGCCATGGTAGAGAGTAGCTAGATAGACTGGGCCATGGTAGAGAGTAGATAGATAGACTGGGCCATGGTAGAGAGTAGACAGATAGACTGCGCCATGGTAGAGAGTAGACAGATAGATATACTGGGCCATGGTAATGGAGTAGACAGATAGATATACTGGGCCATGGTAGAGAGTAGATAGATAGACTGGGCCATGTAAGAGAAGAGACAGATAGACTGGGCAAAGGTTGAGTGCAGATAGATAGACTGGGTCATGGTAGAGAGTAGATAGATGTACTGGGCCATGGTAGAGAGTAGATAGATAGACTGGGCCATGGAAGAGAGTAGATAGATAGACTGGGCCATGGGAGAGAGTAGATAGATATACTGGGCCATGGTAGAGAGTAGATAGATATACTGGGCCATGGTAGAGAGCAGATAGATATACTGGGCCATGGTAGAGAGTAGATAGATATACTGGGCCATGGTAGAGAGTAGATAGATATACTGGGCCATGGTAGAGAGTAGATAGATATACTGGGCCATGGTAGAGAGTAGATATATATACTGGGACATGGTAGAGAGTAGATAGATATACTGGGCCATGGTAATGGGTAGATAGATATACTGGGCCATGGCAGAGAGCAGATAGATAGACTGGGCAATGGTGGAGTGCAGATATACTGGGCCATGGTGGAGGGCAGATAGATAGACTGGGCCATGGCTAAGAGTAGATAGATAGACTGGGCCATGGTAGAGAGTAGATAGATAGACTGGGCCATGGAAGAGAGTAGATAGATATACTGGGCCATGGTAGAGAGCAGATATACTGGGCCATGGTAGAGAGCAGATATATATACTGGGCCATGGTAGACAGCAGATAGATATACTGGGCCATGATCGAGAGTAGATAGATATACTGGACAATGGTAGGGAGTAGATAGATATACTGGGCCATGGTAGAGAGCAGATATACTGGGCCATGGTAGAGAGCAGATATATATACTGGGCCATGGTAGACAGCAGATAGATATACTGGGCCATGATCGAGAGTAGATAGATATACTGGACAATGGTAGGGAGCAGATAGATATACTGGGCCATGGTAGGGAGCAGATAGATAGACTGGGCCATGGTAGAGAGTAGATAGATAGACTGGGCCATGATAGGGAGCAGAGAGATATACTGGGCCATCGTAGAGAGTAGATAGATATACTGGGCCATGGTAGAGAGTAGATAGATATACTGGGCCATGGTAGGGAGCAGATAGATAGACTGGGCAATGGTGGAGTGCAGATATACTGGGCCATGGTGGAGGGCACATAGATAGACTGGGCCATGGCTAAGAGTAGATAGATAGACTGGGCCATGGTAGAGAGTAGATAGATATACTGGGCCATGGTAGACAGTGGATAGATATACTGGGCCATGGTAGAGAGTAGATAGATATACCGGGCCATGGTAGGGAGCAGATAGATATACTGGGCCATGATCGAGAGTAGATAGATATACTGGGCCATGGTAGACAGCAGATAGATATACTGGGCCATGGTAGAGAGTAGATAGATATACTGGGCCATGGTAGAGAGTAGATAGATATACCGGGCCATGGTAGGGAGCAGAGAGAAATACTGGGCCATGGTAGAGAGTAGATATATATACTGGGCCATGGTAGACAGCAGATAGATATACTGGGCCATGGTAGAGAGAAGATCGATATACTGGGCCATGGTAATGGGTAGATAGATATACTGGGCCATGGCAGAGAGCAGATAGATAGACTGGGCAATGGTGGAGTGCAGATAGACATACTGGGCCATGGTAGAGAGTAGATAGACAGACTGGGCCATGATAGGGAGCAGAGAGATATACTGGGTCATGGTAGAGAGCAGATAGATAGACTGGGCCATGGTAGAGAGCAGATAGATAGACTGGGCAATGGTAGGGAGCAGATAGATAGACTGGGCCATGGTAGGAAGAGGATAGATATACTGGTCCATGGTAGAGAGAAGATAGATATACTGGGCCATGGTAGAGAGCAGATAGATATACTGGGCCATGGTAGAGAGTAGATAGATATACTGGTCCATGGTAGACAGCAGATAGATATACTGGTCCATGGTAGAGAGTAGATAGATATACTGGTCCATGGTAGAGAGTAGATAGATATACTGGTCCATGGTAGAGAGTAGATAGATATACTGGTGCATGGTAGAGAGTAGATAGATATACTGGGCCATGGTAGACAGCAGATAGATATACTGGGCCATGGTAGGGAGCATATAGGTATACTGGGCCACGGTAGAGAGTAGATAGATATACTGCTCCATGGTAGAGAGTAGATAGATATACTGGTCCATGGTAGAGAGTAGATAGATATACTGGTCCATGGTAGAGAGTAGATAAATATACTGGGCCATGGTAATGGGTAGATAGATATACTGGGCCAATGCAGAGAGCAGATAGATAGACTGGGCAATGGTGGAGTGCAGATATACTGGGCCATGGTGGAGGGCAGATAGATAGACTGGGCCATGGCTAAGAGTAGATAGATAGACCGGGCCATGGAAGAGAGTAGATAGATATACTGGGCAATGGTAGGGAGCAGATAGATATACTGGGCCATGGTAGAGAGTAGATAGATATACTGGGCCATGGTAGAGAGTAGATAGATATACTGGGCCATGGTAGAGAGTAGATAGATATACTGGTCCATGGTAGACAGCAGATAGATATACTGGGCCATGGTAGAGAGTAGATAGATATACTGGGCCATGGTAGAGAGTAGATAGATATACCGGGCCATGGTAGGGAGCAGAGAGAAATACTGGGCCATGGTAGAGAGTAGATATATATACTGGGCCATGGTAGACAGCAGATAGATATACTGGGCCATGGTAGAGAGAAGATCGATATACTGGGCCATGGTAATGGGTAGATAGATATACTGGGCCATGGCAGAGAGCAGATAGATAGACTGGGCAATGGTGGAGTGCAGATAGACATACTGGGCCATGGTAGAGAGTAGATAGATAGACTGGGCCATGATAGGGAGCAGAGAGATATACTGGGTCATGGTAGAGAGCAGATAGATAGACTGGGCCATGGTAGAGAGCAGATAGATAGACTGGGCCATGGTAGGAAGAGGATAGATATACTGGTCCATGGTAGAGAGAAGATAGATATACTGGGCCATGGTAGAGAGTAGATAGATATACTGGGCCATGGTAGACAGCAGATAGATATACTGGTCCATGGTAGAGAGTAGATAGATATACTGGTCCATGGTAGACAGCAGATAGATATACTGGTCCATGGTAGAGAGTAGATAGATATACTGGGCCATGGTAGAGAGTAGATAGATATACTGGTCCATGGTAGAGAGTAGATAGATATACTGGTCCATGGTAGAGAGTAGATAGATATACTGGGCCATGGTAGAGAGTAGATAGATATACTGGGCCATGGTAGAGAGTAGATAGATATACTGGTCCATGGTAGAGAGCAGATATACTGGGCCATGGTAGAGAGCAGATATATATACTGGGCCATGGTAGACAGCAGATAGATATACTGGTCCATGATCGAGAGTAGATAGATATACTGGGCCATGGTAGGGAGCAGATAGATAGACTGGGCAATGGTGGAGGGCACATAGATAGACTGGGCCATTACTAGAGTAGATAGATAGACTGGGCCATGGTAGAGAGTAGATAGATAGACTGGGCCATGGAAGAGAGTAGATAGATATACTGGGCAATGGTAGGGAGCAGATAGATATACTGGGCCATGGTAGAGGGCACATAGATAGACTGGGCCATTACTAAGAGTAGATAGATAGACTGGGCCATGGTAGAGAGTAGATAGATAGACTGGGCCATGGAAGAGAGTAGATAGATATACTGGGCAATGGTAGGGAGCAGATAGATATACTGGGCCATGGTAGAGAGTAGATAGATATACTGGGCCATGGTAGACAGCAGATAGATATACTGGGCCATGATCGAGAGTAGATAGATATACTGGGCAATGGTAGGGAGCAGATAGATATACTGGGCCATGGTAGAGAGTAGATAGATATACTGGGCCATGGTAGACAGCAGATAGATATACTGGGCCATGATCGAGAGTAGATAGATATACTGGGCCATGGTAGAGAGCAGATAGATATACTGGGCCATGGTAGAGAGTAGATAGATAGATATACTGGGCCATGGTAATGGAGTAGACAGATAGACTGGGCAAAGGTTGAGTGCAGATAGATAGACTGGGCCATGGTAGAGAGTAGATAGATAGACTGGGCCATGGAAGAGAGTAGATAGATAGACTGGGCCATGGTAGAGAGTAGATAGATAGACTGGGCCATGGTAGAGAGCAGATAGATAGACTTGGCCATGGTAGAGAGTAGATAGATAGACTGGGCCATGGTAGAGAGTAGATATATATACTGGGCCATGGTAGACAGCAGATAGATATACTGAGCCATGATCGAGAGTAGATAGATATACTGGACAATGGTAGGGAGCAGATAGATATACTGGGCCATGGTAGGGAGCAGATAGATAGACTGGGCCATGGTAGAGAGTAGATAGATAGACTGGGCCATGGTAGAGAGTAGATAGATAGACTGGGCCATGGTAGAGAGTAGATAGATATACTGGGCCATGGTAGAGAGTAGATAGATATACTGGGCCATGGTAGACAGCAGATAGATATACTGTGCCATGATCGAAAGTAGATAGATATACTGGGCCATGGTAGGGAGCAGATAGATAGACTGGGCAATGGTGGAGTGCAGATAGACATACTGGGCCATGGTAGACAGCAGATAGATATACTGGGCCATGGTAGAGAGAAGATCAATATACTGGGCCATGGTAATGGGTAGATAGATATACTGGGCCATGGCAGAGAGCAGATAGATAGACTGGGCAATGGTGGAGTGCAGATAGACATACTGGGCCATGGTAGAGAGTAGATAGATAGACTGGGCCATGATAGGGAGCAGAGAGATATACTGGGCCATGGTAGAGAGCAGATAGATAGACTGGGCAATGGTAGGGAGCAGATAGATATACTGGGCCATGGTAGGAAGAGGATAGATATACTGGTCCATGGTAGAGAGAAGATCAATATACTGGGCCATGGTAAGGGTAGATAGATATACTGGTCCACGGTAGAGAGTAGATAGATATACTGGGCCATGGTAGACAGCAGATAGATATACTGGTCCATGGTAGAGAGTAGATAGATATACTGGTCCATGGTAGAGAGTAGATAGATATACTGGGCCATGGTAATGGGTAGATAGATATACTGGGCCATGGCAGAGAGCAGATAGATAGACTGGGCAATGGTGGAGTGCAGATATACTGGGCCATGGTGGAGGGCAGATAGATAGACTGGGCCATGGCTAAGAGTAGATAGATAGACCGGGCCATGGAAGAGAGTAGATAGATATACTGGGCAATGGTAGGGAGCAGATAGATATACTGGGCCATGTTAGAGAGCAGATAGATATACTGGGCCATGGTAGACAGCAGATAGATATACCGGGCCATGATCGAGAGTAGATAGATATACTGGGCCATGGTAGAGAGTAGATAGATAGACTGGGCCATGGTAGAGAGTAGATAGATAGACTGGGCCATGGTAGAGAGTAGATAGATAGACTGGGCCATGGTAGAGAGCAGATAGATAGACTGGGCCATGGTAGAGAGTAGATAGATAGACTGGGCCATGGTAGAGAGTAGATAGATAGACTGGGCCATGGTAGAGAGATAGATATACTGGGCCATGGTAGAGAGCAGATAGATATACTGGGCCATGGTAGAGAGTAGATAGATATACTGGGCCATGGTAGAGAGTAGATAGATATACTGGGCCAAGGTAATGGGTAGATAGATATACTGGGCCATGGCAGAGAGCAGATAGATAGACTGGGCAATGGTGGAGTGCAGATATACTGGGCCATGGTGGAGGGCAGAGAGATAGACTGGGCCATGGCTAAGAGTAGATAGATAGACTGGGCCATGGTAGAGAGTAGATAGATAGACTGGGCCATGGAAGAGAGTAGATAGATATACTGGGCCATGGTAGAGAGCAGATATACTGGGCCATGGTAGAGAGCAGATATATATACTGGGCCATGGTAGACAGCAGATAGATATACTGGGCCATGATCGAGAGTAGATAGATATACTGGACAATGGTAGGGAGTAGATAGATATACTGGGCCATGGTAGAGAGCAGATATACTGGGCCATGGTAGACAGCAGATAGATATACTGGGCCATGGTAGAGAGCAGATAGATATACTGGGCCATGGTAGACAGCAGATAGATATACTGGGCCATGATCGAGAGTAGATAGATATACTGGGCCATGGTAGGGAGCAGATAGATAGACTGGGCAATGGTGGAGTGTAGATATACTGGGCCATGGTGGAGGGCACATAGATAGACTGGGCCATTACTAAGAGTAGATAGATAGACTGGGCCATGGTAGAGAGTAGATAGATAGACTGGGCCATGGAAGAGAGTAGATAGATATACTGGGCAATGGTAGGGAGCAGATAGATATACTGGGCCATGGTAGAGAGTAGATAGATATACTGGGCCATGGTAGACAGCAGATAGATATACTGGGCCATGATCGAGAGTAGATAGATATACTGGGCAATGGTAGGGAGCAGATAGATATACTGGGCCATGGTAGAGAGTAGATAGATATACTGGGCCATGGTAGACAGCAGATAGATATACTGGGCCATGATCGAGAGTAGATAGATATACTGGGCCATGGTAGAGAGCAGATAGATATACTGGGCCATGGTAGAGAGTAGATAGATAGATATACTGGGCCATGGTAATGGAGAAGACAGATAGACTGGGCAAAGGTTGAGTGCAGATAGATAGACTGGGCCATGGTAGAGAGTAGATAGATAGACTGGGCCATGGAAGAGAGTAGATAGATAGACTGGGCCATGGTAGAGAGTAGATAGATAGACTGGGCCATGGTAGAGAGCAGATAGATAGACTTGGCCATGGTAGAGAGTAGATAGATAGACTGGGCCATGGTAGAGAGTAGATATATATACTGGGCCATGGTAGACAGCAGATAGATATACTGGGCCATGATCGAGAGTAGATAGATATACTGGACAATGGTAGGGAGCAGATAGATATACTGGGCCATGGTAGGGAGCAGATAGATAGACTGGGCCATGGTAGAGAGTAGATAGATAGACTGGGCCATGGTAGAGAGTAGATAGATAGACTGGGCCATGGTCGAGAGTAGATAGATATACTGGGCCATGGTAGACAGCAGATAGATATACTGTGCCATGATCGAGAGTAGATAGATATACTGGGCCATGGTAGGGAGCAGATAGATAGACTGGGCAATGGTGGAGTGTAGATATATATACTGGGCCATGGTAGACAGCAGATAGATATACTGGGCCATGGTAGAGAGAAGATCGATATACTGGGCCATGGTAATGGGTAGATAGATATACTGGGCCATGGCAGAGAGCAGATAGATAGACTGGGCAATGGTGGAGTGCAGATAGACATACTGGGCCATGGTAGAGAGTAGATAGATAGACTGGGCCATGATAGGGAGCAGAGAGATATACTGGGTCATGGTAGAGAGCAGATAGATAGACTGGGCCATGGTAGAGAGCAGATAGATAGACTGGGCAATGGTAGGGAGCAGATAGATATACTGGGCCATGGTAGGAAGAGGATAGATATACTGGTCCATGGTAGAGAGTAGATAGATATACTGGGCCATGGTAGAGAGTAGATAGATATACTGGGCCATGGTAGACAGCAGATAGATATACTGGTCCATGGTAGAGAGTAGATAGATATACTGGTCCATGGTAGACAGCAGATAGATATACTGGTCCATGGTAGAGAGTAGATAGATATACTGGTCCATGGTAGAGAGTAGATAGATATACTGGGCCATGGTAATGGGTAGATAGATATACTGGGCCATGGCAGAGAGCAGATAGATAGACTGGGCAATGGTGGAGTGCAGATATACTGGGCCATGGTGGAGGGCAGATAGATAGACTGGGCCATGGCTAAGAGTAGATAGATAGACCGGGCCATGGAAGAGAGTAGATAGATATACTGGGCAATGGTAGGGAGCAGATAGATATACTGGGCCATGGTAGAGAGCAGATAGATATACTGGGCCATGGTAGGGAGCAGATAGATATACCGGGCCATGATCGAGAGTAGATAGATATACTGGGCCATGGTAGAGAGTAGATAGATAGACTGGGCCATGGTAGAGAGTAGATAGATAACTGGGCCATGGTAGAGAGCAGATAGATATACTGGGCCATGGTAGAGAGTAGATAGATATACTGGGCCATGGTAGAGAGTAGATAGATATACTGGGCCATGGTAGAGAGCAGATAGATAGACTGGGCCATGGTAGAGAGTAGATAGATAGACTGGGCCATGGTAGAGAGTAGATAGATAGACTGGGCCATGGAAGAGAGTAGATAGATATACTGGGCCATGGTAGACAGCAGATAGATATACTGGGCCATGGTAGAGAGTAGATAGATATACTGGGCCATGGTAGAGAGTAGATAGATATACTGGGCCATGGTAGAGAGTAGATAGATATACTGGGCCATGGTAGAGAGTAGATAGATATACTGGGCCATGGTAATGGGTAGATAGATATACTGGGCCATGGCAGAGAGCAGATAGATAGACTGGGCAATGGTGGAGTGCAGATATACTGGGCCATGGTGGAGGGCAGATAGATAGACTGGGCCATGGCTAAGAGTAGATAGATAGACTGGGCCATGGTAGAGAGTAGATAGATAGACTGGGCCATGGTAGAGAGTAGATAGATATACTGGGCCATGGTAGAGAGCAGATAGATATACTGGGCCATGGTAGAGAGCAGATAGATATACTGGGCCATGGTAGACAGCAGATAGATATACTGGGCCATGGTCGAGAGTAGATAGATATACTGGGCCATGGTAGAGAGTAGATAGATATACTGGGCCATGGTAGAGAGCAGATAGATATACTGGGCCATGGTAGAGAGTAGATAGATATACTGGGCCATGGTAGACAGCAGATAGATATACTGGGCCATGATCGAGAGTAGATAGATATACTGGGCCATGGTAGGGAGCAGATAGATATACTGGGCCATGGTAGGGAGCAGATAGATATACTGGGCCATGGTAGAGAGTAGATAGATAGACTGGGCCATGGTAGAGAGTAGATAGATAGACTGGGCCATGGTAGAGAGTAGATAGATATACTGGGCCATGGTAGACAGCAGATAGATATACTGGGCCATGATCGAGAGTAGATAGATATACTGGGCCATGGTAGGGTGCAGATAGATAGACTGGGCAATGGTGGAATGCAGATATACTGGGCCATGATGGAGGGCACATAGATAGACTGGGCCATGGCTAAGAGTAGATAGATAGACTGGGCCATGGTAGAGAGTAGATAGATAGACTGGGCCATGGTAGAGAGTAGATAGATATACTGGGCCATGGTAGAGAGCAGATAGATATACTGGGCCATGGTAGACAGCAGATAGATATACTGGGCCATGATCGAGAGTAGATAGATATACTGGGCCATGGTAGGGAGCAGATAGATAGACTGGGCCATGGTAGAGAGTAGATAGATAGACTGGGCCATGGTAGAGAGTAGATAGATAGACTGGGCCATGGTAGAGAGTAGATAGATATACTGGGCCATGGTAGAGAGTAGATAGATATACTGGGCCATGGTAGAGAGCAGATAGATAGACTGGGCCATGGTAGAGAGCAGATAGATATACTGGGCCATGGTAGAGAGTAGATAGATATACTGGGCCATGGTAGAGAGTAGATAGATATACTGGGCCATGGTAGAGAGTAGATAGATAGACTGGGCCATGGTAGAGAGTAGATAGATAGACTGGGCCATGGTAGAGAGTAGATAGATATACTGGGCCATGGTAGAGAGTAGATAGATATACTGGGCCATGGTAGAGAGTAGATAGATATACTGGGCCATGGTAGAGAGTAGATAGATATACTGGGCCATGGTAGAGAGTAGATAGATAGACTGGGCCATGGTAGAGAGTAGATAGATAGACTGGGCCATGGTAGAGAGTAGATAGATATACTGGGCCATGGTAGAGAGTAGATAGATATACTGGGCCATGGTAGAGAGTAGATAGATATACTGGGCCATGGTAGAGAGTAGATAGATATACTGGGCCATGGTAATGGGTAGATAGATATACTGGGCCATGGCAGAGAGCAGATAGATAGACTGGGCAATGGTGGAGTGCAGATAGACATACTGGGCCATGGTAGAGAGTAGATAGATAGACTGGGCCATGATAGGGAGCAGAGAGATATACTGGGTCATGGTAGAGAGCAGATAGATAGACTGGGCCATGGTAGAGAGCAGATAGATAGACTGGGCAATGGTAGGGAGCAGATAGATATACTGGGCCATGGTAGGAAGAGGATAGATATACTGGTCCATGGTAGAGAGTAGATAGATATACTGGGCCATGGTAGAGAGTAGATAGATATACTGGGCCATGGTAGACAGCAGATAGATATACTGGTCCATGGTAGAGAGTAGATAGATATACTGGTCCATGGTAGACAGCAGATAGATATACTGGTCCATGGTAGAGAGTAGATAGATATACTGGTCCATGGTAGAGAGTAGATAGATATACTGGGCCATGGTAATGGGTAGATAGATATACTGGGCCATGGCAGAGAGCAGATAGATAGACTGGGCAATGGTGGAGTGCAGATATACTGGGCCATGGTGGAGGGCAGATAGATAGACTGGGCCATGGCTAAGAGTAGATAGATAGACCGGGCCATGGAAGAGAGTAGATAGATATACTGGGCAATGGTAGGGAGCAGATAGATATACTGGGCCATGGTAGAGAGCAGATAGATATACTGGGCCATGGTAGACAGCAGATAGATATACTGGGCCATGATCGAGAGTAGATAGATATACTGGGCCATGGTAGAGAGTAGATAGATAGACTGGGCCATGGTAGAGAGTAGATAGATAGACTGGGCCATGGTAGAGAGTAGATAGATATACTGGGCCATGGTAGAGAGTAGATAGATATACTGGGCCATGGTAGAGAGCAGATAGATATACTGGGCCATGGTAGAGAGTAGATAGATAGACTGGGCCATGGTAGAGAGTAGATAGATATACTGGGCCATGGTAGAGAGTAGATAGATAGACTGGGCCATGGTAGAGAGTAGATAGATAGACTGGGCCATGGTAGAGAGTAGATAGATAGACTGGGCCATGGTAGAGAGTAGATAGATATACTGGGCCATGGTAGACAGCAGATAGATATACTGGGCCATGGTAGAGATTAGATAGATATACTGGGCCATGGTAGAGAGTAGATAGATATACTGGGCCATGGTAGAGAGTAGATAGATATACTGGGCCATGGTAGAGAGTAGATAGATATACTGGGCCATGGTAATGGGTAGATAGATATACTGGGCCATGGCAGAGAGCAGATAGATAGACTGGGCAATGGTGGAGTGCAGATATACTGGGCCATGGTGGAGGGCAGATAGATAGACTGGGCCATGGCTAAGAGTAGATAGATAGACTGGGCCATGGTAGAGAGTAGATAGATAGACTGGGCCATGGTAGAGAGTAGATAGATATACTGGGCCATGGTAGAGAGCAGATATACTGGGCCATGGTAGAGAGCAGATATATATACTGGGCCATGGTAGACAGCAGATAGATATACTGGGCCATGATCGAGAGTAGATAGATATACTGGGCCATGGTAGGGAGTAGATAGATATACTGGGCCATGGTAGAGAGTAGATAGATAACTGGGCCATGGTAGAGAGTAGATAGATATACTGGGCCATGGTAGACAGCAGATAGATATACTGGGCCATGGTCGAGAGTAGATAGATATACTGGGCCATGGTAGAGAGCAGATAGATATACTGGGCCATGGTAGAGAGTAGATAGATATACTGGGCCATGGTAGAGAGTAGATAGATATACTGGGCCATGGTAGAGAGTAGATAGATATACTGGGCCATGGTAGAGAGTAGATAGATATACTGGGCCATGGTAGACAGCAGATAGATATACTGGGCCATGGTAGAGAGCAGATAGATATACTGGGCCATGGTAGAGAGTAGATAGATATACTGGGCCATGGTAGAGAGTAGATAGATATACTGGGCCATGGTAGAGAGTAGATAGATATACTGGGCCATGGTAGAGAGTAGATAGATATACTGGGCCATGGTAGAGAGCAGATATATATACTGGGCCATGGTAGACAGCAGATAGATATACTGGGCCATGATCGAGAGTAGATAGATATACTGGGCAATGGTAGGGAGCAGATAGATAGACTGGGCCATGGTAGAGAGTAGATAGATAGACTGGGCCATGGTAGAGAGTAGATAGATAGACTGGGCCATGGTAGAGAGTAGATAGATATACTGGGCCATGGTAGAGAGTAGATAGATATACTGGGCCATGGTAGGGAGCAGATAGATAGACTGGGCCATGGTAGAGAGTAGATAGATATACTGGGCCATGGTAGAGAGTAGATAGATATACTGGGCCATGGTAGAGAGTAGATAGATATACTGGGCCATGGTAGAGAGTAGATAGATAGACTGGGCCATGGTAGAGAGTAGATAGATATACTGGGCCATGGTAGAGAGTAGATAGATATACTGGGCCATGGTAGAGAGTAGATAGATATACTGGGCCATGGTAGAGAGTAGATAGATATACTGGGCCATGGTAGAGAGTAGATAGATATACTGGGCCATGGTAGAGAGTAGATAGATATACTGGGCCATGGTAGATGGGTAGATAGATATACTGGGCCATGGTAGAGAGCAGATAGATATACTGGGCCATGGTAGAGAGTAGATAGATATACTGGGCCATGGTAGACAGCAGATAGATATACTGGGCCATGATCGAGAGTAGATAGATATACTGGGCCATGGTAGAGAGTAGATAGATATACTGGGCCATGGTAGAGAGCAGATATACTGGGCCATGGTAGAGAGCAGATAGATATACTGGGCCATGGTAGACAGCAGATAGATATACTGGGCCATGGTAGAGAGTAGATAGATATACTGGGCCATGGTAGGGAGCAGATAGATATACTGGGCCATGGTAGAGAGCAGATAGATAGACTGGGCCATGGTAGAGAGTAGATAGATATACTGGGCCATGGTAGAGAGCAGATAGATAGACTGGGCCATGGTAGAGAGTAGATAGATATACTGGGCCATGGTAGACAGCAGATAGATATACTGGGCCATGATCGAGAGTAGATAGATATACTGGGCCATGGTAGGGAGCAGATAGATGTACTGGGCCATGGCAGAGAGTAGATAGATAGACTGGGCCATGGTGGAGTGCAGATATACTGGGCCATGGTAGAGAGCAGATAGATATACTGGGCCATGGTAGACAGCAGATAGATATACTGGGCCATGATCGAGAGTAGATAGATATACTGGGCCATGGTAGAGAGCAGATAGATATACTGGGCCATGGTAGAGAGCAGATAGATAGACTGGGCCATGGTAGAGAGTAGATAGATATACTGGGCCATGGTAGAGAGTAGATAGATATACTGGGCCATGGTAGAGAGTAGATAGATATACTGGGCCATGGTAGAGAGCAGATGATACTGGGCCATGGTAGAGAGCAGATAGATATACTGGGCCATGGTAGAGAGTAGATAGATATACTGGGCCATGGTAGAGAGTAGATAGATATACTGGGCCATGGTAGAGAGTAGATAGATATACTGGGCCATGGTAGAGAGTAGATAGATATACTGGGCCATGGTAGAGAGTAGATAGATATACTGGGCCATGGTAGAGAGTAGATAGATATACTGGGCCATGGTAGAGAGTAGATAGATATACTGGGCCATGGTAGAGAGTAGATAGATATACTGGGCCATGGTAGAGAGTAGATAGATATACTGGGCCATGGTAGAGAGTAGATAGATATACTGGGCCATGGTAGAGAGTAGATAGATATACTGGGCCATGGTAGAGAGTAGATAGATATACTGGGCCATGGTAGAGAGTAGATAGATATACTGGGCCATGGTAGAGAGTAGATAGATATACTGGGCCATGGTAATGGGTAGATAGATATACTGGGCCATGGCAGAGAGCAGATAGATAGACTGGGCAATGGTGGAGTGCAGATATACTGGGCCATGGTGGAGGGCAGATAGATAGACTGGGCCATGGTAGAGAGTAGATAGATAGACTGGGCCATGGAGGAGAGTAGATAGATATACTGGGCCATGGTAGAGAGTAGATAGATATACTGGGCCATGGTAGACAGCAGATAGATATACTGGGCCATGGTAGAGAGTAGATAGATATACTGGGCCATGGTAGAGAGTAGATAGATATACTGGGCCATGGTAGGGAGCAGATAGATATACTGGGCCATGGTAGAGAGTAGATAGATATACTGGGCCATGGTAGACAGCAGATCGATATACTGGGCCATGCTAGAGAGAAGATCGATATACTGGGCCATGGTAATGGGTAGATAGATATACTGGGCCATGATAGGGAGCAGAGAGATATACTGGGTCATGGTAGAGAGCAGATAGATAGACTGGGCCATGGTAGAGAGCAGATAGATAGACTGGGCCATGGTAGGGAGCAGATAGATAGACTGGGCCATGGTAGGGAGAGGATAGATATACTGGTCCATGGTAGAGAGTAGATAGATATACTGGGCCATGGTAGAGAGTAGATAGATATACTGGGCCATGGTAGAGAGTAGATAGATATACTGGGCCATGGTAGACAGCAGATAGATATACTGGTCCATGGTAGAGAGTAGATAGATATACTGGTCCATGGTAGACAGCAGATAGATATACTGGTCCATGGTAGAGATTAGATAGATATACTGGGCCATGGTAGGGAGCATATAGATATACTGGGCCACGGTAGAGAGTAGATAGATATACTGGTCCATGGTAGAGAGTAGATAGATATACTGGTCCATGGTAGAGAGTAGATAGATATACTGGTCCATGGTAGAGAGTAGATAGATATACTGGGCCATGGTGGGTAGATAGATATACTGGGCCATGGAGAGAGTAGATAGATATACTGGGCCATGGTAGACAGAGATAGATATACTGGGCCATGATCGAGAGTAGATAGATATACTGGGCAATGGTAGGGAGCAGATAGATATACTGGGCCATGGTAGAGAGCAGATAGATAGACTGGGCCATGGTAGAGAGTAGATAGATAGACTGGGCCATGGTCGAGAGTAGATAGATATACTGGGCCATGGTAGAGAGCAGATAGATATACTGGGCCATGGTAGAGAGTAGATAGATAGACTGGGCCATGGTAGAGAGTAGATAGATAGACTGGGCCATGGTAGAGAGTAGATAGATATACTGGGCCATGGTAGAGAGCAGATAGATATACTGGGCCATGGTAGAGAGTAGATAGATATACTGGGCCATGGTAGGGAGCATATAGATATACTGGTCCATGGTAGAGAGTAGATAGATATACTGGGCCATGGTAGAGAGTAGATAGATATACTGGGCCATGGTAATGGGTAGATAGATATACTGGGCCATGGCAGAGAGCAGATAGATAGACTGGGCAATGGTGGAGTGCAGATATACTGGGCCATGGTGGAGGGCAGATATATATACTGAGCCATGGTAGACAGCAGATAGATATACTGGGCCATGATCGAGAGTAGATAGATATACTGGGCCATGGTAGGGAGTAGATAGATAGACTGGGCCATGGCAGAGAGTAGATAGATAGACTGGGCCATGGTCGAGAGTAGATAGATATACTGGGCCATGGTAGACAGCAGATAGATATACTGGGCCATGGTCGAGAGTAGATAGATATACTGGGCCATGGTAGAGAGTAGATAGATATACTGGGCCATGGTAGAGAGTAGATAGATATACTGGGCCATGGTAGAGAGTAGATAGATATACTGGGCCATGGTAGACAGCAGATAGATATACTGGGCCATGGTAGAGAGTTGATAGATATACTGGGCCATGGTAGACAGCAGATAGATATACTGGGCCATGGTAGAGAGCAGATAGATATACTGGGCCATGGTAGAGAGTAGATAGATATACTGGGCCATGGTAGACAGCAGATAGATATACTGGGCCATGGTAGAGAGTAGATAGATATACTGGGCCATGGTAGAGAGTAGATAGATATACTGGGCAATGGTGGAGTGCAGATATACTGGGCCATGGTAGACAGCAGATAGATATACTGGGCCATGATCGAGAGTAGATAGATATACTGGGCCATGGTAGGGAGCAGATAGATAGACTGGGCCATGGTAGAGAGTAGATAGATAGACTGGGCCATGGTAGAGAGTAGATAGATAGACTGGGCCATGGTCGAGAGTAGATAGATATACTGGGCCATGGTAGACAGCAGATAGATATACTGGGCCATGATCGAGAGTAGATAGATATACTGGGCCATGGTAGGGAGTAGATAGATAGACTGGGCCATGGCAGAGAGTAGATAGATAGACTGGGCCATGGTCGAGAGTAGATAGATATACTGGGCCATGGTAGACAGCAGAGAGATATACTGGGCCATGGTAGAGAGTAGATAGATAGACTGGGCCATGGTAGAGAGTAGATAGATATACTGGGCCATGGAAGAGAGTAGATAGATATACTGGGCCATGGTAGAGAGTAGATAGATATACTGGGCCATGGTAGAGAGTTGATAGATATACTGGGCCATGGTAGACAGCAGATAGATATACTGGGCCATGGTAGAGAGTAGATAGATATACTGGGCCATGGTAGAGAGTAGATAGATATACTGGGCCATGGTAGAGAGTAGATAGATATACTGGGCCATGGTAGAGAGTAGATAGATATACTGGGCCATGGTAGAGAGTAGATAGATATACTGGGCCATGGTAGAGAGTGATAGATATACTGGGCCATGGTAGACAGCAGATAGATATACTGGGCCATGGTAGACAGCAGATAGATATACTGGGCCATGATCGAGAGTAGATAGATATACTGGGCAATGGTAGGGATCAGATAGATATACTGGGCCATGGTAGGGAGCAGATAGATAGACTGGGCCATGGTAGAAAGTAGATAGATAGACTGGGCCATGGTAGACAGCAGATAGATAGACTGGGCCATGGTAGAGAGTAGATAGATATACTGGGCCATGGTAGGGAGCATATAGATATACTGGTCGATGGTAGAGAGTAGATAGATATACTGGGCCATGGTAATGGGTAGATAGATATACTGGGCCATGGCAGAGAGCAGATAGATAGACTGGGCAATGGTGGAGTGCAGATATACTGGGCCATGGTGGAGGGCAGATAGATAGACTGGGCCATGGCTAAGAGTAGATAGATAGACCGGGCCATGGAAGAGAGTAGATAGATATACTGGGCCATGGTAGAGAGCAGATATATATACTGGGCCATGGTAGACAGCAGATAGATATACTGGGCCATGGTAGGGAGCAGATATATATACTGGGCCATGGTAGAGAGTAGATAGATATACTGGGCCATGGTAGAGAGTAGATAGATATACTGGGCCATGGTAGAGAGCAGATATACTGGGCCATGGTAGAGAGCAGATATATATACTGGGCCATGGTAGACAGCAGATAGATATACTGGGCCATGGAAGAGAGTAGATAGATATACTGGGCCATGGTAGAGAGTAGATAGATATACTGGGCCATGGTAGAGAGTAGATAGATATACTGGGCCATGGTAGAGAGCAGATAGATATACTGGGCCATGGTAGACAGCAGATAGATATACTGGGCCATGGTAGAGAGTAGATAGATATACTGGGCCATGGTAGAGAGTAGATAGATATACTGGGCCATGGTAGAGAGTAGATAGATATACTGGGCCATGGTAGAGAGTAGATAGATATACTGGGCCATGGTAGAGAGTAGATAGATATACTGGGCCATGGTAGAGAGTAGATAGATATACTGGGCCATGGTAGAGAGTAGATAGATATACTGGGCCATGGTAGACAGCAGATAGATATACTGGGCCATGGTAGAGATTAGATAGATATACTGGGCCATGGTAGAGAGTAGATAGATATACTGGGCCATGGTAGAGAGTAGATAGATATACTGGGCCATGGTAGAGAGTAGATAGATATACTGGGCCATGGTAGAGAGCAGATAGATATACTGGGCCATGGTAGAGAGCAGATAGATATACTGGGCCATGGTAGAGAGTAGATAGATATACTGGGCCATGGTAGGGAGCAGATAGATATACTGGGCCATGGTAGAGAGTAGATAGATATACTGGGCCATGGTAATGGGTAGATAGATATACAGATATACTGGGCCATGGTAGAGAGCAGATAGATATACTGGGCCATGGTAGAGAGTAGATAGATATACTGGGCCATGGTAGAGAGCAGATAGATAGACTGGGCCATGGTGGAGTGCAGATAGATATACTGGGCCATGGTAGAGAGTAGATAGATAGACTGGGCCATGGTAGAGAGTAGATAGATATACTGGGTCATGGTAGAGAGCAGATAGATAGACTGGGCCATGGTAGAGAGCAGATAGATAGACTGGGCCATGGTAGGGAGCAGATAGATAGACTGGGCCATGGAAGGGAGAGGATAGATATACTGGCCCATTGTAGAGAGTAGATAGATATACTGTGCCATGGTAGAGAGTAGATAGATATACTGGGCCATGGTAGAGAGTAGATAGATATACTGGGCCATGGTAGACAGCAGATAGATATACTGGTCCATGGTAGAGAGTAGATAGATATACTGGTCCATGGTAGACAGCAGATAGATATACTGGTCCATGGTAGAGATTAGATAGATATACTGGGCCATGGTAGGGAGCATATAGATATACTGGGCCACGGTAGAGAGTAGATAGATATACTGGTCCATGGTAGAGAGTAGATAGATATACTGGTCCATGGTAGAGAGTAGATAGATATACTGGTCCATGGTAGAGAGTAGATAGATATACTGGGCCATGGTATGGAGTAGACAGATAGACTGGGCAAAGGTAGAGTGCAGATAGATAGACTGGGCCATGGTAGAGAGTAGATAGATATACTGGGCCATGGTAGAGAGTAGATAGATAGACTGGGCCATGGAAGAGAGTAGATAGATAGACTGGGCCATGGTAGGGAGTAGATAGATATACTGGGCCATGGTAGACAGCAGATAGATATACTGGGACATGGTAGAGATTAGATAGATATACTGGGCCATGGTAGGGAGCATATAGATATACTGGTCCATGGTAGAGAGTAGATAGATATACTGGGCCATGGTAGAGAGTAGATAGATATACTGGGCCATGGTAATGGGTAGATAGATATACTGGGCCATGGCAGAGAGCAGATAGATAGACTGGGCAATGGTGGAGTGCAGATATACTGGGCCATGGTGGAGGGCAGATATATATACTGAGCCATGGTAGACAGCAGATAGATATACTGGGCCATGATCGAGAGTAGATAGATATACTGGGCCATGGTAGGGAGTAGATAGATAGACTGGGCCATGGCAGAGAGTAGATAGATAGACTGGGCCATGGTCGAGAGTAGATAGATATACTGGGCCATGGTAGACAGCAGATAGATATACTGGGCCATGGTCGAGAGTAGATAGATATACTGGGCCATGGTAGAGAGTAGATAGATATACTGGGCCATGGTAGAGAGTAGATAGATATACTGGGCCATGGTAGAGAGTTGATAGATATACTGGGCCATGGTAGACAGCAGATAGATATACTGGGCCATGGTAGAGAGTTGATAGATATACTGGGCCATGGTAGACAGCAGATAGATATACTGGGCCATGGTAGAGAGCAGATAGATATACTGGGCCATGGTAGAGATTAGATAGATATACTGTGCCATGGTAGACAGCAGATAGATATACTGGGCCATGGTAGAGAGTAGATAGATATACTGGGCCATGGTAGAGAGTAGATAGATATACTGGGCAATGGTGGAGTGCAGATATACTGGGCCATGGTAGACAGCAGATAGATATACTGGGCCATGATCGAGAGTAGATAGATATACTGGGCCATGGTAGGGAGCAGATAGATAGACTGGGCCATGGTAGAGAGTAGATAGATAGACTGGGCCATGGTAGAGAGTAGATAGATAGACTGGGCCATGGTCGAGAGTAGATAGATATACTGGTCCATGGTAGACAGCAGATAGATATACTGGTCCATGATCGAGAGTAGATAGATATACTGGGCCATGGTAGGGAGTAGATAGATAGACTGGGCCATGGCAGAGAGTAGATAGATAGACTGGGCCATGGTCGAGAGTAGATAGATATACTGGGCCATGGTAGACAGCAGAGAGATATACTGGGCCATGGTAGAGAGTAGATAGATAGACTGGGCCATGGTCGAGAGTAGATAGATATACTGGGCCATGGTAGAGAGTAGATAGATATACTGGGCCATGGTAGAGAGTAGATAGATATACTGGGCCATGGTAGAGAGTTGATAGATATACTGGGCCATGGTAGACAGCAGATAGATATACTGGGCCATGGTAGAGAGCAGATAGATATACTGGGCCATGGTAGAGATTAGATAGATATACTGGGCCATGGTAGACAGCAGATAGATATACTGGGCCATGGTAGAGAGTAGATAGATATACTGGGCCATGGTAGAGAGTAGATAGATATACTGGGCAATGGTGGAGTGCAGATATACTGGGCCATGGTAGACAGCAGATAGATATACTGGGCCATGGTAGACAGCAGATAGATATACTGGGCCATGATCGAGAGTAGATAGATATACTGGGCAATGGTAGGGATCAGATAGATATACTGGGCCATGGTAGGGAGCAGATAGATAGACTGGGCCATGGTAGAAAGTAGATAGATAGACTGGGCCATGGTAGACAGCAGATAGATAGACTGGGCCATGGTAGAGATTAGATAGATATACTGGGCATGGTAGGGAGCATATAGATATACTGGTCGATGGTAGAGAGTAGATAGATATACTGGGCCATGGTAATGGGAAGATAGATGTACTGGGCCATGGCAGAGAGCAGATAGATAGACTGGGCAATGGTGGAGTGCAGATATACTGGGCCATGGTGGAGGGCAGATAGATAGACTGGGCCATGGCTAAGAGTAGATAGATAGACCGGGCCATGGAAGAGAGTAGATAGATATACTGGGCCATGGTAGAGAGCAGATATATATACTGGGCCATGGTAGACAGCAGATAGATATACTGGGCCATGGTAGGGAGCAGATATATATACTGGGCCATGGTAGAGAGTAGATAGATAGACTGGGCCATGGTAGAGAGTAGATAGATATACTGGGCCATGGTAGAGAGCAGATATACTGGGCCATGGTAGAGAGCAGATATATATACTGGGCCATGGTAGACAGCAGATAGATATACTGGGCCATGATCGAGAGTAGATAGATATACTGGGCAATGGTAGGGAGCAGATAGATATACTGGGCCATGGTAGAGAGTAGATATATATACTGGGCCATGGTAGAGAGCAGATAGATGTACTGGGCCATGGTAGAGAGCAGATAGATAGACTGGGCCATGGTAGAGAATAGATAGATATACTGGGCCATGGAAGAGAGTAGATAGATATACTGGGCCATGGAAGAGAGTAGATAGATATACTGGGCCATGGTAGAGAGTAGATAGATATACTGGGCCATGGTAGAGAGTTGATAGATATACTGGGCCATGGTAGACAGCAGATAGATATACTGGGCCATGGTAGAGATTAGATAGATATACTGGGCCATGGTAGAGAGTAGATAGATATACTGGGCCATGGTAGAGAGTAGATAGATATACTGGGCCATGGTAGAGAGTTGATAGATATACTGGGCCATGGTAGACAGCAGATAGATATACTGGGCCATGGTAGAGAGCAGATAGATATACTGGGCCATGGTAGAGATTAGATAGATATACTGGGCCATGGTAGGGAGCATATAGATATACTGGGCCATGGTAGAGAGTAGATAGATATACTGGGCCATGGTAATGGGTAGATAGATATACTGGGCCATGGCAGAGAGCAGATAGATAGACTGGGCAATGGTGGAGTGCAGATAGACATACTGGGCCATGGTAGAGAGTAGATAGATAGACTGGGCCATGGTAGAGAGTAGATAGATATACTGGGTCATGGTAGAGAGCAGATAGATAGACTGGGCCATGGTAGAGAGCAGATAGATAGACTGGGCCATGGTAGGGAGCAGATAGATAGACTGGGCCATGGAAGGGAGAGGATAGATATACTGGCCCATTGTAGAGAGTAGATAGATATACTGTGCCATGGTAGAGAGTAGATAGATATACTGGGCCATGGTAGAGAGTAGATAGATATACTGGGCCATGGTAGACAGCAGATAGATATACTGGTCCATGGTAGAGAGTAGATAGATATACTGGTCCATGGTAGACAGCAGATAGATATACTGGTCCATGGTAGAGATTAGATAGATATACTGGGCCATGGTAGGGAGCATATAGATATACTGGGCCACGGTAGAGAGTAGATAGATATACTGGTCCATGGTAGAGAGTAGATAGATATACTGGTCCATGGTAGAGAGTAGATAGATATACTGGTCCATGGTAGAGAGTAGATAGATATACTGGGCCATGGTATGGAGTAGACAGATAGACTGGGCCAGGTAGAGAGGTAGAAGGGCTGGGCCAGATAGATAGACTGGGCCATGGTAGAGAGTAGATAGATATACTGGGCCATGGTAGACAGCAGATAGATATACTGGGCATGGTAGAGAGCTGGGCCATGGAAGAGAGTAGATAGATATACTGGGCCATGGTAGAGAGTAGATAGATATACTGGGCCATGGTAGACAGCAGATAGATATACTGGGCCATGGTAGAGAGTAGATAGATATACTGGGCCAGATAGATATACTGGGCCATGGTAATGGGTAGATAGATATACTGGGCCATGGCAGAGAGCAGATAGATAGACTGGGCAATGGTGGAGTGCAGATATACTGGGCCATGGTGGAGGGCAGATATATATACTGAGCCATGGTAGACAGCAGATAGATATACTGGGCCATGATCGAGAGTAGATAGATATACTGGGCCATGGTAGGGAGCAGATAGATAGACTGGGCCATGGCAGGAGTAGAAGATAGACTGGGCAGGTGAGGAGATAGATAGACTGGGCCATGGTAGAGAGTAGATAGATATACTGGGCCATGGTCGAGAGTAGATAGATATACTGGGCCATGGTAGAGAGTAGATAGATATACTGGGCCATGGTAGAGAGTAGATAGATATACTGGGCCATGGTAGAGAGTAGATAGATATACTGGGCCATGGTAGAGAGTAGATAGATATACTGGGCCATGGTAGAGAGTAGATAGATATACTGGGCCATGGTAGAGAGCAGATAGATATACTGGGCCATGGTAGAGAGCAGATAGATATACTGGGCCATGGTAGAGAGTAGATAGATATACTGGGCCATGGTAGACAGCAGATAGATATACTGGGCCATGGTAGAGAGTAGATAGATATACTGGGCCATGGTAGAGAGTAGATAGATATACTGGGCCATGGTAGAGAGTAGATAGATATACTGGGCCATGGTAGACAGCAGATAGATATACTGGGCCATGGTAGAGAGCAGATAGATATACTGGGCCATGGTAGAGAGCAGATAGATATACTGGGCCATGGTAGAGATTAGATAGATATACTGGGCCATGGTAGGGAGTAGACAGATAGACTGGGCAAAGGTAGAGTGCAGATAGATAGACTGGGCCATGGTAATGGGTAGATAGATATACTGGGCCATGGTAGAGAGTAGATAGATAGACTGGGCCATGGAAGAGAGTAGATAGATAGACTGGGCCATGGTAGGGAGTAGATAGATATACTGGGCCATGGTAGACAGCAGATAGATATACTGGGACATGGTAGAGATTAGATAGATATACTGGGCCATGGTAGGGAGCATATAGATATACTGGTCCATGGTAGAGAGTAGATAGATATACTGGGCCATGGTAGAGAGTAGATAGATATACTGGGCCATGGTAATGGGTAGATAGATATACTGGGCCATGGCAGAGAGCAGATAGATAGACTGGGCAATGGTGGAGTGCAGATATACTGGGCCATGGTGGAGGGCAGATATATATACTGAGCCATGGTAGACAGCAGATAGATATACTGGGCCATGATCGAGAGTAGATAGATATACTGGGCAATGGTAGGGAGCAGATATATACTGGGCCATGGTAGAGAGTAGATAGATATACTGGGCCATGGTAGAGAGCAGATAGATGTACTGGGCCATGGTAGAGAGCAGATAGATAGACTGGGCCATGGTAGAGAATAGATAGATATACTGGGCCATGGAAGAGAGTAGATACATATACTGGGCCATGGAAGAGAGTAGATAGATATACTGGTCCATGGTAGAGAGTAGATAGATATACTGGGCCATGGTATGGAGTAGACAGATAGACTGGGCAAAGGTAGAGTGCAGATAGATAGACTGGGCCATGGTAGGGAGTAGATAGATAGACTGGGCCATGCTAGAGAGTAAATAGATAGATATACTGGGCCACGGTAGAGAGTAGATAGATATACTGGGCCATGGTAGAGAGTAGATAGATAGATATACTGGGCCATGGTAGACAGCAGATAGATATACTGGGACATGGTAGAGATTAGATAGATATACTGGGCCATGGTAGGGAGCATATAGATATACTGGTCCATGGTAGAGAGTAGATAGATATACTGGGCCATGGTAGAGAGTAGATAGATATACTGGGCCATGGTAATGGGTAGATAGATATACTGGGCCATGGCAGAGAGCAGATAGATAGACTGGGCAATGGTGGAGTGCAGATATACTGGGCCATGGTGGAGGGCAGATATATATACTGAGCCATGGTAGACAGCAGATAGATATACTGGGCCATGATCGAGAGTAGATAGATATACTGGGCAATGGTAGGGAGCAGATATATACTGGGCCATGGTAGAGAGTAGATAGATATACTGGGCCATGGTAGAGAGCAGATAGATGTACTGGGCCATGGTAGAGAGCAGATAGATAGACTGGGCCATGGTAGAGAATAGATAGATATACTGGGCCATGGAAGAGAGTAGATACATATACTGGGCCATGGAAGAGAGTAGATAGATAGACTGGGCCATGGTGGAGGGCAGATAGATAGACTGGGCCATGGTAGGGAGTAGATAGATAGACTGGGCCATGCTAGAGAGTAAATAGATAGATATACTGGGCCACGGTAGAGAGTAGATAGATATACTGGGCCATGGTAGAGAGTAGATAGATAGATATACTGGGCCACGGTAGATAGTAGATAGATATACCAAGCCATGGTAGAGAGTAGATAGATATACTGGGCCATGGTAGAGAGTAGATAGATAGAATGGGCGACAGCAGAGTGCAGATAGATAGACTGGACGACGGTAGAGTGCACATATGTAGACTGGGCCATGGTAGAGAGTAGATAGATATACTGGGCCATGGAAAAGATTAGATAGATATACTGGGCCATGGAAAATAGTAGATAGATATACTGGGCAACGGTAGAGTGCAGATAGATATACATGGCCATGGTGGAGAGTAGATAGATAGACTGGGACATGGTAGAGAGTAGACACAGTGGGGGAAAAAAGTATTTGATACCCTGCTGATTTTGTACGTTTGCCGACTGATAAAGAAAGGATCAGTCTATAATTTTAATGGTAGGTTTATTTGAACAGTGAGAGACAGAATAACAACAAAAATATCAAGAAAAACCACGTCAAAAATGTTATAAATTGATTTGCATTTTAATGAGGGAAATAAGTATTTGACCCCCTCTCAATCAGAAAGATTTCTGGCTCCCAGGTGTCTTTTATACAGGTAACGAGCTGAGATTAGGAGAACACTCTTAAAGGGAGTGCTCCTAACCGCAGTAGTAAAAAAGACACCTGTCCACAAGCAATCAATCAATCAGATTCCAAACTCTCCACCATGGCCAAGACCAAAGAGCTCTCCAAGTATGTCAGGGACAAGATTGTAGACCTACACAAGGCTGGAATGGGCTACAAGACCATCGCCAAGCAGCTTGGTGAGAAGGTGACAACATTTGGTGCGATTATTCGCAAATGGAAGAAACACAAAAGAACTGTCAATATCCGTCGGCCTGGGGCTCCATGCAAGATCTCACCTTGTGGGGTTGCAATGATCATGAGAACGGTGAGGAATCAGCCCAGAACTACACGGGAGGATCTTGTCAATGATCTCAAGGCAGCTGGGACAATAGTCACCAAGAAAACAATTGGTAACACACTATGCCGTGAAGGACTGAAATCCTGCAGCTTCTGCAAGGTCCCCCTGCTCAAGAATACATATATACATGCCCGTCTGAAGTTTGCCAATGAACATCTGAATGATTCAGAGGACAACTGGTGAAAGTGTTGTGGTCAGATGAGACCAAAATGGAGCTCTTTGGAATCAACTCAACTCGCCGTGTTTGGAGGAGGAGGAATGCTGCCTATGACCCCAAGAACACCATCTCCACCGTCAAACATGGAGGTGGAAACATTATGCTTTGGGGGTGTTTTTCTGCTAAGGGGACAGGACAACTTCACCACATCATTTGACGGGGCCATGTACTGTCAAATCTTGGGTGAGAACCTCCTTCCCTCAGCCAGGGCATTGAAAATGGGTCGTGGATGGGAATTCCAGCATGACAATGACCCAAAACACACGGCCAAGGCAACAAAGGAGTGGCTCAAGAAGAAGCACATTAAGGTCCTGGAGTGGCCTAGCCAGTCTCCAGACCTTAATCCCATAGAAAATCTGTGGAGGGAGCTGAAGGTTCGAGTCGCCAAACGTAAGCCTCGAAACCTTATTGACTTGGAGAAGATCTGCAAAGAGGAGTGGGACAAAATCCCTCCTGAAATGTGTGCAAACCTGGTGGCCAACAACAAGAAACGTCTGACCTCTGTGATTGCCAACAAGGGTTTTGCCACCAAGTCATGTTTTGTAGAGGGGTCAAATACTTATTTCCCTCATTAAAATGCTAATCAATATATAACATTTTTGACATGCGTTTTTCTGGACTTTTTTGTTGTTATTCTGTCTCTCACTGTTCATATAAACCTACCATTAAAATGATAGACTGATAATTTCTTTGTAAGTGGACAAACATACAAAATCAGCAGGGGATCAAATACTTTTTTCCCCAACTGTAGATATACTGGGCCATGGTAGAGAGTAGATATATATACTGGGCCATGGTAGAGAGTAGATAGATAGACTGGGCCATGTAAGAGAGTAGATAGATAGACTGGGCATTTGTCGAGAGTAGATAGATATACCGGGCCATGGTAGAGAGTAGCTAGATATACTGGGCCATGGTAGAGAGTAGATAGATATACTGGGCCATGGTGGAGGGCAGACAGATAGACTGGGCCATGGTAGAGAGCAGATAGATATACCGGGCCATGGTAGAGAGCAGATAGATATACCGGGCAATGGTAGAGAGTAGATAGATAGACTGGGCCATGGTCAAGAGTAGATAGATAGACCGGGCCATGGAAGAGAGTAGAAAGATAGACTGGGCCATGGTAGAGAGTAGATAGATATACTGGGCCATGGTAGGGAGCAGAGAGAAATACTGGGCCATGGTAGAGAGCAGATATACTGGGCCATGGTAGAGAGTAGATATATATACTGGGCCATGGTAGACAGCAGATAGATATACTGGGCCATGGTAGAGAGAAGATAGATAGACTGGGCCATGATATGGAGCAGAGAGATATACTGGGTCACGGTAGAGAGTAGATAGATATACTGGGCCATGGTAGAGTGTAGATAGATATACTGGGCCATGGTAGAGAGTAGATAGATAGACTGGGCCATGATATGGAGCAGAGAGATATACTGGGTCATGGTAGAGAGTAGATAGATATACTGGGCCATGGTAGAGAGTAGATAGATATACTGGGCCATGGTAGAGAGCAGATAGATAGACTGGGCCATGGTAGAGAGCAGATAGATAGACTGGGCCATGGTAGACAGTGGATAGATATACTGGGCCATGGTAGAGAGTAGATAGATATACTGGGCCATGGTAGAGAGTAGATAGATATACTGGGCCATGGTAGACAGTGGATAGATATACTGGGCCATGGTAGAGAGTAGATAGATATACTGGGCCATGGTAGAGAGTAGATAGATATACTGGGCCATGGAAGAGAGTAGATAGATATACTGGGCAATGGTAGAGAGTAGATAGATAGACTGGGCCATGGTAGAGAGCAGATAGATATACTGGGCCATGGTAGAGAGCAGATAGATATACTGGGCCATGGTGGAGGGCAGATAGATAGACTGGGCCATGGTAGAGAGCAGATAGATATACTGGGCCATGGTGGAGGGCAGATAGATAGACTGGGCCATGGTAGAGAGCAGATAGATAGACTGGGCCATGGTGGAGGGCAGATAGATAGACTGGGCCACAGTAGAGGGTCGATAGATATGCTGGGCCATGGTAGAGAGTAGATAGATATGCTGGGCCATGGTAGAGAGTAGATAGATGTACTGGGCCATGGTAGAGAGTAGATAGATGTACTGGGCCATGGTAGAGAGCAGATAGATGTACTGGGCCATGGTAGAGAGCAGATAGATATACTGGTCCATGGTAGAGAGCAGATAGATAGACAGCCAAGTGCTGTGTCCAAGAGCCTGTAACATTGTTATTTAAATGTTTACGCGCATGAATGGTGTTTACTACAGTACGCTCCCCGGAGAGACAGTTCAATGGAGTGTGTCTCCTGCGGTAATGGTGTCTTATGAAGGTGGTGTGGTGCCGCGTGCATCCTTCCGATCGTGTGCTGTTAAACTGTCACATCGGATCAATCGGCTCCAATAATGTGTGCCTGCTAGGCTCAATATTCCATGACTTTACAAGGGGTCTCACCTGAAGATAATTCATCTGAATGGTTCTAATGAATAGTTTCATTAAAGAGCAATATCAGGCCTGTAATCCAGGCTTTGAGAGCTACCATGGGGGTGATTCTTCATTACTACTGACCTCAGGTCAGAGCTAAAGGACACACTGCCCTGTAAGTAATGGGACAGGGGCTAGTGTGTGTGTGTGTGTGTGTGTGTGTGTGTGTGTGTGTGTGTGTGTGTGTGTGTGTGTGTGTGTGTGTGGACCCCCACAAGGACAGAAGAACAAGGAACATCCTCCCTTGTAGGGACATTTCCCACGTACCCATGACGACAAATACTATTTTAAGTTAGGGGTTAGTTGTTTCGGTTTAGGGTTAGGAGTTAGGTTTTGGGTTAGGGTTACCACTTAAAGTTAGGGTTATGGTAAGTGGTAGGGTTATGGTTATGGTTAGAGTTAGGGTTAGGGGTTAGGGAAAATAGGATTTTGAATGGAAATTCGATTTATGGGACCAAGAGGATAGATGAACATAAGGTGTGTGTCTGTGTGCACGTGTGTGCACTTGCGTGTGCACAGCAAATTTGCGTGTGTTAAAATAACGGTGTTGAGATTGTTGACTTTAGTGGGGTTAATTGAAATTGGCGCCAACTGCAGTGAGTAAATGAAGTGTTAACCAGGTGACGTTGTTGTTGTTAGGGAAAGGGGGATAGTTGTCCAACTGAATGTATCCAACTGAAACGTGTCTTCTGCATTTAACCCAACCCCTCTGAATCAGAGAGGCACGGGGGGCTGCCTTATTCATGTAGGATGCTGGAGGTGTGAACCACACACACCTGTCATCAGCTGTTCACAATGTCTCTACAGACCACGCTAAACACCGTCATCCTCGTTACCTATCATCACAGAGCAATATCTACCCCACTATAAACACTGGTTTCACCCCATACAGTACGCGACTCGTTTCAGGAAACTAGGCGTATGCCACGGGTCACTACTTCACAGGAGAGCCATTTGAACGTAAACCTTTTTTTTATATCAAAATGCGTTGTTGGGCAGAAATGCCTTCTGGAACATGTGAACTTTCATGTGCTTTAATAACAAACTTGTATGCCATCTGTAAATACGAATAAAATGGTTAAATTACGAGCCTAGTTGGTTTAGCCACAGAAAAAGTCAGCAACCTTGATTGGCTGAGATAATGAGTGGGCTGGAAATGCCAAGAGATGAGTTCAGATTGGTCTGAAATACAACACGCTTCTGTCTATTTGAGCCGGTCAGTATTTGTAGGTAATCCTTTCTAACACGGCTTTTTTAAAATATATATTGCGTAGTAGGAACTGTTGTGTTGCTCTCCACTTTTCGGAGGACAGAAGTTTTGAAATCAGTGGAATTAGAGTATGATAGCTAAGGAGATGGTGAAAACACATATCACCGGATTACATTTTAAAACTAAGGGCAACCATGGCATCCGTGACAGGGAGAAGCATCCATCCATGATGTATATGGGTAAGATAGTCTAGCTAGCAACATTTTCAGAAATGACACATTTCTAATTTTGACAGAAAGTCATTTTAATTTCGAGTTAAAATGTACTGTTAGCTAGCTAAATTTAGCTGTCTGGCTTGCTAGCTAATGTTACGTGTATGATCTTATTATTCATATCTCAGAGCCATTTGCTCTGCAAGTTATAGCCTTATGTTAGCTAGCTAACATTGAACCTGGGTGGTTATCTACCTGCAGATTCATGCAGGGTAGTAATGCCATGAGTTGGGATTATGGTTTATTATTTGCTAGCTAGCTACATGTCTTAAAAAAAGACTCCACTATGCAAGTATCCATTTCAATAGAATATTACTGCGACAACTGTTGATAGACATAGCTGGTAAATTCACTCTGGATATCTACTCCGGTTTCAGAGCACGGGTTAGATAGTCTAGCTAGCTACATTTTCAGATATTACACGTTTCTAATTTTAACAGAAACATCATTTTCATTTCAAGTTAAAGTGTACTCTTAGCTAGCTAACGTTAGCTGGCTGGCTTGCTAGCTAACGTTATATGTATGACCTGATTATTCATATCTCAGAGCCATTTGCTTTGCTTGTTACAGCCTAAGGTTAGCTAGCTAACATTGAACCTGGTTGGTTAGCTACCTGTTAGCTACCTGCAGGTTAGTAATGTCCTGAGTTGGGATTATGGTTTATCGTTTACCTAGCTAGCTAGCTAGCTACATATCTTTAAAAAAGACTCCACTATGCAAGTAACCTTTTCAATACAATGTCACTATGACAACTCTTGATAGACGAAGCTGGTAAATTCGCTCTGGCTATCTACTCCGATTTCAGAGCACTCTTGTCTGAGTGTGCCAGAGTGCAGAATAACTGACAAATTTACAAACGCTCAACACCCGTTGAATATGGCCAGTGTCAGTAAACGGCAAAAAAGCGTCAATTGTTGCCAGCAGCACAGTTGCAGTCACCAACACTCTGGATAACATAAAAACAGCCTAACCAGCTGTGCTAGGGTGAGTAAAATGGTCAGTGAGCTGTTCTCTCATTTGTGTCTGGCAAGCTAGCCAATGGTAGCCAGTTAGCTTGGATGCTGTTGTTAGGACAGAACGCTCAGATCAACCCTTAAAGAGATGGGAGGGGCTAAAGCTTAAGAGGGTGTGAATGATGCTGAATGAGTGTAGACAAAGATTAGCTCTCCAGTAGGTGCACCAAAACATTTAAAGGCCATTTTCTCAAAAGTGAGGTTACAAGTTTATCAACTTTCAAAGCAGAATTACTTTCCCATTGTTCCTGAAATGCAGTGTATGATATGCCATTTTGTAGCTCTGTGTCTCTGCTTTTATCCAATGTACAAAACACAATTTCAAATGTTGCTACGTAAAACCGTATCAAGGCGGTCGGTCACATATTGTATTCACTGGTGGTGACCTCGTACCTCGTTACATCGTACCCCTGCATATCGACTTGGTATAGGTACGCTGTGTATATAGCCAAGTTATCGTCACTCATTGTGTATTTACTATTACTTTTCTATAATTTCTCTATTTTCTTTTGTCTCTGCATTGTTGGGAAGGAACCTTAAGTAAGCATTTCACTGATAAGGCATCAGCAAGCTTCAGTTCCCTTAAAAGACCTTCACTTGAAAAAGGAGAAAAAAAGTGCCAATAGTACTTTGCCCATTTTGAGCCCGTATATACTTCCTCAAAATAGTCTGAATTCATCTAAAATAACTCAAGAAATCTGCCATTCATTCTGACGTTTTGCCGAAGAGGACACCTTTAGTGTACACCTTTTGTTTACGAAGCATGTGACGAATCAAATTTGATTTGATTTAACATGACAATACTGCTAAATGCTGCTAGGGGACTCTGTCAGTGACTGTAGACAGAAACATTGATTTGGTTTGACAGAGACAACACCTTTCCCGTAACTATTGCTATTCATTCATGTCACTGTCACTTTATCGTTTGGTTTAGTCTGGACATCCTACTACATTCCAAACTATGAGCCTCTGTTCCTGATAGAGAGAAACAGCAATCGTCCTAGCTGGGCACAATTCCAACACACAACCAGCCTAAAATGTGCACCTATAGTATAACCTAATCAATGTCTGATTGGCACTGAAGACCTTCTCTCTCAGAGACGCTCTCTCAGGTTCATATCTAACATATGTCGTTTTTTTACATTTATTGAAAGTAGTAACTCCCTTCATTGTACCCTGAACATTTCATGACTCTAGGATCAATAAATGTATTCCAAATAACTTCTGAAGTTTCAAAATTCTAGGGTAAATTAATGTATTCCTAATAACTTGAAAAGTTTCAAAAACTGCATCACGACAATGCACCCTGCTTCCTCTTATCCTTTCACAAAGCCATCCATCACACTTTTAAATAGATATGTTCTGGGAGTGAAAGGCATTCTCTTGGAAGTGGATAAAACATCTATTATTCAACAGGTTATTCAATAGCTTCATAAACTCCATTGAGCGGTTGAATTGAGGTCTGAAAGGTGATAATAACTGTATTCCTGCATGTTCTGTTCAGCCCGAAACGAAGCCACAGCAGCCACACCTCACACAGACAAAGACATAGGGACGCGGGGGAGCAAGGCACTGAAGGAAGAAAAACATGTTGATAAAGGCCCACCAGACAAAAGCTCCATAGACCTCCCTCTTTATCCTCAGGGCTATCTAAACATTGCTGTAACCCACCCTGGGGCTCTCAATGACCCACATGGTGTCAGCCTGAATAAGGAGTAGGTGCTGGGGGTCATGGAGCGATCCATCCAACCCGTCACTAAACGACGGGCTGGGGTTGTAGACCCACACCTCTCCTCTTTCACAGCAGCTGACAGTGAGGCTGGGTAGAGCAGCTAATTAGTGGTGCTGGCTAATGGACCTACTGGGCCAATACAATGGATAATGTGACGGCTACACATATCTTAATCACACCCATTCTCCAGGGGCAGTGGGACGGATTAATAGGAGAACAGGAGAGAGGGAGGGAGACAGAGACAGTGAGACAGAGGGCTGTATTTTAACAAATATAACGCAATGGTAAATCTTAGAGCTGGCGGTAGTGTTATAAGTTCAAGGGTGTGTCAAAAATAATTGTGCTATTTTCACAACCAGAATTATGGGCGGTGGCATGAAAGGCCTGGGTTTTGATGAATAAACAAGTTGTGGGAGTGTGGAGGCTTGGTCTCTCACTGGCCAATCAGAATGTGCTCCATGGTTAAATATGTGGTTGCTTCAAGTTGTGCATTTAAGGTGTTTTATGTATTGTGATGTCATCAACTCCAATTAGAATGTTAGTCCGTTATAGTCTAGTTCGTTAAATAGCCTGCCATCTATCTTGAACATGTTTGCAGTCCACATTGTTCTAGTTGCATTGCTTCAAATACATTGTTAAACATGGGCTACAGCGTTCACACTGATAAAGGGGCTTTGCCTACTGTAAGCTGCAGTCTGGACATGTCAAACATAGTCAATAAGCAAGATTAAATTCACTAGGCTATTGATAAGTCCTAAAAAGACAGTGTGAGTATACAGCATACTGTAATTCTAATCAAATTCGAATAACTAAACAACAACTTGTTTTAAATAGGCTATGTCTAAATACAGTTGCAGGCACCATAATTGCTCCCCGTGGACGATGTAATACAGACAAGGCAACTTAGATTATGGAGGGTTTTACACACATTCAAACTTTTGACAGGAGCTGGATAAAGGTCCAATAGAAAGAGAAAGGGGGAATGTCCACTCACCTTCATACAGCTTGCAAATGTAACGTTTCATAAGCATATCATGGAACCACCTTTACAGATCACATTTGCACTTCTCCAGAAATAGTAGACAAAATTGGACTGCATTCGAGTCATGTACGTTCTTACCATGAACCCACGGCGGTGAATCGTTCTAATAAATCAGGTTTTTAATCAAATGAAACAAAAAATAAATGTAGCTGTTTTTTAAACCAATAACAATATTTCTAAATAGGTTAGGGTCAGAAGCGTGATATCATAAATCTCTTCTCTTGTTCCATGGCACTGTGTGCACACGTAGGCCTAAATGTCTTCACGCATAACATTCGCACGTTTATACAAAACACTAGGCTCCTGTCAATTGTATCGTCGCCTACACGGAGGCAGATTCTCCCCAAAATGTACTGTTGATATGATATTATAGGAGGACTGAATAGTTTGGAACGTGTCTTTGGTAATCGGACGTTCTTTGAAAATGGGGATAGCCTATTTAAACAAACAAAATGCAGGTATTTGAATTGTGAATAATGAAGCTTAAGGGCAAAAAACACCAACATATTTCAAAAGCACTCCCAGTAGACCATTTCAAACCCCTTTATTAATAAGCTACTTTTGACTAATGACCAGGATAAAAAGCCTATGTGATGCTGCTAAACCAGTCTTGATTAAGGGGTAGGGTAGCCTACTGAATGCTTGGTTTTCAATCAAATTAAACAAAACCGGAGGGGAACCAATATTTTTTGGCGATGTTTCTAAATACGAGAGCCACCGTCACAAAAGACACATCTCTCCTTCCATGGTCACTGTGCGTCATGGCTGGATAGGCTCTCAAAATACATGCCATTATCAACTGCACTACGGTTAAGAGCGTTCCCATTAGTGCTGCAAAAATTAGTGCGCTTGTTTTTAAGGACACCTCTAATATTGCCACCCCTCCCCCTTCTTAGCATCAGCTGAAAATATAGTCCAAAGACAGTGAGATAGAGACCGAGACCAAGTCCAGAGGATGGGAACACGGACAGAGAGACAGAGAGAGGAAAAGAAAACGTGAGATAGATAGTCGTGGAAGGACAATATGATGATATCCAGCCACATGAACATGTAAAGAACCACTTGGATGCACATGCTGTTGAGTTCCTCCATGTGAACAATCTAAATATCCACTGACATATACACACAATACAGTTATATGAAAAAACCCGGACACACACTCACACAGATCAAACACATCAAACTGGGAAAGACACGGTGAAAAAAAAACAGATATCTGATGATAATAAGCAGCCAAAGCATTAACACGTTCATACAATAGAATTTAATTGCTGTTCGTTTCTGGTTTTAAGGATGGCAGTTAAAAAGGCCGTAATTATTCAGTGCAATGAAAAGACAATCTAAGTGTCATCCAAAAGCATTTCAATGCCACCCTACAGCACAATTCACAGCTCTGATCCAAAATGCGTTTCATGTCAATTTGGGTAACACAGCCAAACGCATCTCTAATTTGACAGTTTCACATTTATGGGCTGTGTTAACACAGGAAGCAGCCCAATTCTGATCTTTTGCCCAATTATTGGCAAAATATCGAATCTGATTAGTAAAAAGATCAACAATTGTCAGCTATGTAAAGTACTTTAAAAAAAATACTTTAATGTACTACTTAAGTTTGTTTTTTGGGGTATATGTACTTTACTTTACTATTTATATTTTTGACAAGTTTTACTTTTACTTCATTACAATAATGTACTATTTTTTACCTGACTCCCAAAAGTACTCGTTACATTTTGAATACAGGACAGGAAAATTGTCCAAATTAACACACTTATCAAGAGAACATCCCTGGTCATCGCTACTGCCTCTGATCTGGCGGGCTCACTAAACACAAATGCTTTGTTTGTAAATTATGTCTGAGTGTTGTAGTGTGCCCCTGGCTAGCCATAAAAACAAGAAAATGGTGCTGTCTTGTATGCTTAATATAAGGAATTTGAAATGATTCATACTTGTACTTTTGATACTATTTTAGCAATTGTACTTTTGTATATTTAAAACCAAATACTTTTATACTTTTACTCAAGTAGAATTTTACTGTCTGACTTTCACTTTTACTTGAGTCAATTCCTATTAAGGTATGTTTACTTTTACTCAAGTATGACAACTGGTTACATTTTCCACCACTGATAATAAAAGATCAGAATTGAGCTGCCTGTGTAAGCGCAGCCATGGTGTCTTCAAATAAACCAGATGAAAAGTTAAGTAGATTTTATGCTTCAAATGTCAGCTAGTTATATTTGCAGCAATGGATACTTTTGTCCAAAGTTCAGATCTGAGAGAGTACAATTTAGTGGTCAGTAGTCAGAGAGAAGAGGCATGAAGCATTACACTCCACAAACCTCAAACTAACCAATTCATGTCTTAATGCAGAACTCCTACACAAGGCAAACACACATTCCTGTAAAAGTATAAATCCCATCGCTGTTTTTTCCCTAGCAGAAAATGCAGAACACAGATAATACTGAATCATGAAAATGATTGTGCAGGAGGAAGAGGTCATAGTCCTTATTAAACAAACTGTCACTAAATGTACTTTTTTCACTGGATAATGTTTTTCATTTAACATCGAAGTGAAAGGATATTGTTTCAAGCACACAGCAGACACATAAGGTTAATTATCACAATAACAGAAAAAAACACATCTAAGTGCTGGCAATGTTGTCATTGTGAACAGATGTTCTAAGCAAGAGACCTGTGATGCATTTGGAATGTGTGGGATAACTGTCACCCAACAAAGATTCTTGTAGATCGAATAAAGGTGGTAATTCGGAGCAAATTCAGTGTGCGGGCCTCTCTGTTCTTTTCAAGCATACCTGTCAATTATGTAGATCAATTAGCACTAGCAAGGAACTAGCGACATGCAAAACGGGTGTGACACTGCTGTAGCATGTTAGACAGACAGCTGATTTATTGGTATGCCTTGTGGCTCTGTAGGTTTCTCTTTTAGGAGAAATTTAATACACCGATCTCACAATCGAGAACTCCAGTATAATTTTACTGCAAATACCTATTGTCAACAACAAGACCTTATCTTCCGTTCATCTTTTGCTCATTCCTGACTTGTTTCCCAGTCCCTGACGCAGAAAAATATCCCCACGGCATGATGTTGCCACAACCATGCTTCACCGTAGAGATGGTGCCAGGTTTCCTGGCGTGACGGTGCCAGGTTTCCAGACGTTGACGCTTGGCATTCAGGCCAGAGTTCTATCTTGGTTTCATCAGACCAGAGAATATTTTTTCTTATGGTCTGAGAGTCTTTAGGTGCCTTTTGGCAAACTCCAAGCAGGCTGTTATGTGCCTTTTACTGAGGAGTGGCTTCCGTCTGGCCACTACCATAAAGGCCTGATTGGTGGAGTGCTGCAGAGATGTTTGTCAGCCACTGTGTTCTTGGGACCTTCAATACTGCAATGTTTTGGTACCCTTCCCCAGATCTGTGCCTCGATACAATCCTGTCTCAGACCTCTACGGAATATTCCTTCCATGTCAATTTCGAGTCTCATAGCAAAAGATCTGAATACTTATTGTAAATAAGGTATTTCTGTTTTTTATTTGTAATCCATTTGCTAACATTTCTAAAAACCTATTTTTTGCTTTGTCATTGTGGGGTATTGTGTGTAGATTGATGAGGACTTTTTGTTTTATTTAATACATTTTTGAATAAGGCTGTAACGTAACAAATTGTGGAAAAAGTCAAGGGGTCTGAATACTTTCCGAAGGCACTGTATATATCACAGTCGCAAGGCATATGAATTAACAGGTTACAGCGCAAACAACGCAATTATGACAACACATAGGTTGTAACAAATTATGCCTTTTTTTCTGGCTTGGCTTCCCCAGTGATTTTACCCACGCACTGCTACTGAAACACAGCACTTGTGTATGCAGATTTGGTAGGTGCAATACAGACTCTCTTCTTGGTGATAAAATGTCAGAGAAAAATGCAGAAAAAATATGTTGCTTGATGAAAAGCTGAGAGGAGAGAAGCTGGGAGGACAGACAAGAGGCGAAAAGAGGTAAAGAGAAAGGAGGAGAGCATATACTGTAAGAGGAGGAAAAGAGGGGGAAAGGAGTGGAAGATAGATGAAGATAACAGAGGCATGGGGAAAAAAGACAGGAGGGGTAGAATACAGATGAAAAGTAGAGGAGACCGTGCAGCGTTGAAAGCTCTCAAACTCATGTTAGTAATCAAAAACGACAGAGAGAGATTAATTCATAATCTCACACTTCAAACAGCTCTCACAGAGATGATTCCGATGTGTGCCAAGGAAGACAATTCACTTACAAGTTAAAGAAATTAATGAAATGAACCGTAACATTTCAGCAGAATTTTCAGGTTGCATATCAAGCTAATTTGCAGATGCACAGAGATAGCTGCAGTTACAAATCTGGAGACATTAGAGGAGATGAGTTTCTGTAAACTCCTCCTCTACTTCTGATCGCCCCACTAGGGGAATATGCAAATTAAGCTGATTACAGGAAAATTAGCAGAAAAAGAGAAATGGGATTAGGAATGGCACCCCTTGAAGCAATGAGCTGCACATAGATACAACATCTCTCTTTTGTGATTGCACGTCAGACGCGACCTCTCAAGTACGAAGAAAAAAAAAACACATCAGCACGAACAGACTGATCTGAATAAAGCAACGGAAAGATGTCAGATCCAGAGATTACACAAAGGATATATGAAACCATTTGAACAAACATCAAAGTGTACTGTAAGTGTACAACAAACAAACAGGTGTTGGATTTAAATAACAAACATTGGAATGCCCCAAAACAAACCACCACACAAGCATCTACAGTAAATACTTTAACATGTACAATGGATTCAACAGCAGTACTTTAGTTTACTTTAGTACATTTGTTTCATTTAGTTTCTACGTCTCTCAATCTGTTTTCACACCTCCAAAAATTCAAGAGAGGAACTGTAATCAAATGCTGCATTATGTGGGAGAGAACCAAACCCCAAGGGCTTGTTGACGGGAAAACAAGATAACTGCACACGTCTCTAAGGATCAGTCACGGTACAGAGCATGATATAAACCTGGTCATTCATCAAACCAACACCAGACCTGAGAGAGAGGATATCTAGTAGTGTAATTCACTTGTAATATAACCCATATATACAGTGACAGTAAATAATAAGAATCCATTTCCATTCATCCTTGGGCAAACAAACACAAGAAAACCGTTTAGACGTTCAAGCCATATTAAAGCATTTGACTAAGACTTGGGGGAATAAATGAGACTGCCTCATGATTTGGTGCATTCAAGTGAAGCTAATTAAGGACCAGAGGGCTGTTTTAAATCATGTGAACCTGGGAGCAGACTGTCTTTTCTCTGCAGGTGGCTTCTAAACACCGAGTGTTGTTGTTCCAAATTCCAGATGACATCTTTACCGTATTCATTTAATAAAATGCCACACAGATAATCTTTCCTCACAATGACATGATATACACTCAGTGTACAAAACATTATGCTCTTTCCATTATATCGACTAACCAGGTGAATCCAGGTGAAAGCTATGATCCCTTATTGACGTCTCTTGTTAAATACACTTCAATCTGTGTTGATGATGAGGAGGAGACGGGTTAAAGAAGGATTTTTAAGCCTTGAGACAATTTGAGACATGGATTGTGTATGTGTACCATTCAGAGGGCGAATGGGAAAGACAAAATATTTCAGTGCCTTTGAATGGGGTAGGGTAGTAAGTGCCAGGCGTACTGGTTTGTGTCAAGATCTGCAAAGCTACTGGGTTTTTCACGCACAATAGTTTCCCATTTGTATCAAGAATTGTCCACCACCCAAAGGACATCCAGCCAACTTGACACAACAGTGGGAAGCATTGGAGTCAACATGGGCAAGCATGGAACGCTTTCGTCACCTTGTAGAGTCCCTGCCCCGACAAATTGGGGGATGCAACTCAATATTAGAAAGGTGTTCTTAATGTTCTGTACACTCAGTGTATTCATCACAGTCCCTCGCACAACACCTTTTTTTTCTCTCAGCACACCCAAAAGACGGCAATTGCTGCTTTCGGGGCAAAAAATATTCACCACTAGAGCACAGCCTGCTTCCAGTGAGCAGAACTTCACAGCCTCCTAAGAGGGAATTGTCCGTCATGGGGGCCCTGGTTCACTGTATTAGGGCTTGGCGATATGGCCAAAATATGATTATTACAATATTTTTCACATTTTTGACATTATGGCGGTATTTGATTTTATGTTTTTGAATAACACAAGTTCGACATTTGCTTTATGAGTAGTGCATGACCCAAGGGTGGCAACACATACATTGTGATTTCAATGGGTCTTTCTCCATTCTGATTGTTTTATACTGTATAATCAAACTTCAACCACATATAATTTTCAGCATTCATCACATCCTGCATTTACTGCATTCATTTGAGATCATTTCCACACTGCCATGTAGTGCTGCACGATATGGGCGAAAACATCGAAGCCTTAGTTTTATCCAAATATTGACATTGCAATTTGACTTGCGATTTAGATCAAAACACTTGGGTGAACTGTTGGAATCATGGAAATAGAATGACTATTCTAATTCTATAGTTAGAATTTAATAGTGGGAACTTTGAATACAGTGTTGTTTGACAGGACAACGAATGAAAAAGCCAGGGAGTAGTTATTGTGACAAGGTAGAAACCAAAGTGTTGGTCAGGTTTTCCCAGGGGGCCCTATAATCTTTGGCTACATTAAATGTTTTATCTTACTTCACGTAGCTAACATATTCCTGCTTTGCCTATTCGTCTCTGATATAGAAGATGCTGTTGAACAAACAACATGCTGATTTAGGCCTACACCAGCACGGGTATCAGGTTGTATAAGCTAGCTAACGTTGCTCTTACGCAGTACATTTATTAGCCAGCTAGCCAGCTAACTAGCGATTAGCGGCTAATATTATTTATTTTAACCACTTACTGTCTGCAAACCAGCTGTTTGCAGACAGTAAGATAAACAAATTAATAGTGTCATTATAGAACGCTTGTGGTTTATTATTAAGAAGCAAAGTAGAAAGCAGCAACATTTTGTTGCATCTGCTGCATTTTTTTATTTTGTATTTATTTATTTTTATTTCACCTTTATTTAACCAGGTAAGCTAGCTGAGAACAAGTTCTCATTTACAACTGCGACCTCGCCAAGATAAAGCAAAGCAGTGCGACACAAACATCAACACAGAGTTACACATGGAATAAACAAACAGAGTCAATAATAAAATAAAGAAAGTCTATATACAGTGTGTGCAAATGAGGTAAGATAAGGGGGGGTGACGCAATAAAATAGGCCATAGTGGCGAAATTATTAGTATGGCAAATTAAACACTGGGGTGATAGATGTGCAGAAGATGAGTGTGCAAGTAGCGGTACTGGGGTGCAAAGGAGCAAAATAAATAAATAAATAAATAACAATATGGTGATGAGGTAGTTGGATGGGCTATTTACAGATGGGCTATGTACAGGTGCAGTGATCTGTGAGCTGCTCTGACAACTGGTGCTTAAAGCTAGTGAGGGAGATATGAGTCTCCAGCTTCAGTGATTTTTTGCAGTTCGTTCATGTCACTGGCAGTAGAGAACTGAAAGGAAAGGTGGCCGAAGGAGGAATTTACTTTGGGGGTGACCAGTGAAATATACCTGCTGGAGCGCGTGCTGCGGGTGGGTGCTGCTATGGTGACCAGTGAGCTGAGATAAGCCGGGGCTTTACCTAGCAATGACTTACAGATGACCTGGAGCCATTGGGTTTGGCGACGGATATGAAGCGAGGGCCAGCCAACGAGAGCATACAGGTCGCAGTGGTGGGTAGTACATGGGGCTTTGGTGACAAAACGGATGGCACTGTGATAGACTTCATCCAATTTGTTGAGTAGAGTGTTGGAGGCTATTTTGTAAATGACATTGCCGAAGTCAAGGATCGGTAGGATAGTCAGTTTTACGAGGGTATGTTTTGCAGCATGAGTGAAGGATGCTTTGTTGCGAAATAGGAAGCCGATTCTAGATTTAATTTTGGAGATGCTTAATGTGAGTCTGGAAGGAGCGTTTACAGTCTAACCAGACACCTAGGTATTTGTAGTTGTCCACATATTCTAAGTCAGAACCGTCCAGAGTAGTGATGCTGGACGGGTGGGTAGGTGTGGGCAGCGATCGGTTGAAGAGCATGCATTTAGTTTTGCTTGCATTTAAGAGCAGTTGAAGGCCACGGAAGGAGAGTTGTATGGCATTGAAGCTCATCTGGAGGTTAGTTAACACAGTGTCCAAAGAAGGGCCAGAAGTATACAGAATGGTGTCGTCTGCGGAAAAGATGGAGGTGGAGCAGAGAATCACCAGCCGCAAGAGTGACATCATTGATGTATTCAGAGAAAAGAGTCGGCCCGAGAATTGAACCCTGTGGCACCCCCATAGAGACTGCCAGAGGTCCGGACAACAGGCCCTCCGATTTGACACACTGAACTCTGTCTGAGAAGTAGTTGGTGAACCAGGCGAGGCAGTCATTTGAGAAACCAAGGCTGTTGAATCTGCCGATAAGAATGTGGTGATTCACAGAGTCGAAAGCCTTGGCCAGGTCGATGAATACAGCTGCACAGTATTGTCTCTTATCGATGGAGGTTATGATATAATTTAGGACCTTGAGCGTGGCTGAGGTGCACCAATGACCAGCTCGGAAACCAGATTGCATAGCGGAGAATTGGGATTCGAAATGGTCGGTGATCTGTTTGTTAACTTGGCTTTCGAAGACCTTAGAAAGGCAGGGTAGGATAGATATAGGACTGTAGCTGTTTGGATCTAGAATGTCTCCCCCTTTGAAGAGGGGGATGACCGCGGCAGCTTTCCAATCTTTGGGGATCTCAGATGATACGAAAGAGAGGTTGAACAAGCTAGTAATAGGGGTTGCAACAATTTCAGCGGATAAGTTTAGGAAGAGAGGGTCCAGATTGTCTAGCCCTGCTAATTTGTAGGGGTCCAGATTTTGCAGCTCTTTCAGAACATTGGCTATCTGGATTTGGGTGAAGGAGAAGGGGAGGCTTGGGAAAGTTGCAGTGAGGGGTGCAGGGCTGTTGACCAGGGTAGGGGTAGCCAGGTGGAAAGCATGGCCAGACGTAGAAAAATGCTTATTGAAATTCTCAATTATCGCAGATTTATCGGTGGTGACAGTGTTTCCTAGCCTCAGTGCAGTGGGAAGCTGGGAGGAGGTGCTCTTATTCTCCATGGACTTTACAGTGTCCCTGTCATGTCCTGACCAGCAGAGGGAGTAATTGTATTATATTTGGTCAGGACGTGGCAGAGGGGTATTTGTTTCACATGGTTTGGGGTGGTGGTTTGATTAGAAGGGTGTTTGTTTTATTATTTCCGGGTTTTGGGTTATGTTCTATGTTTTTCTGTATTTCTATGTTATCTCTAGTTTAGTATTTCTATGTTAGGTAATTGGGTGTTGGACTCTCAATTGGAGGCAGGTGTTTGTAGTTGCCTTTGATTGAGAGTCATAGGTATGGGTTTTGTTTGTATTTTGTGGGTAGTTGTATTTCACACTGCTGTTATTATTTAGCCTGTAAAACTGTCAGTCTGTCGTTCTCTGTTTTCTTGTTTTTTTCTCGTGTTCGCAATAAATAATATGATGAACATGCAACCCGCTGCGCCTTGGTCCTCTCTCTCTCTTACGACAGCCATTACAGTCCCAGAACTTTTTGGAGTTAGTGCTACTGGATGCAAATTTGTGTTTGAAAAAGCTAGCCTTTGCTTCCCTAGCTGCCTGTGTATATTGGTTCCTAACTTCCCTGAAAAGTTGCATATCGCGGGGGCTATTCGATGCTAATGCAGTCCGCCACAGGATATTTTGGGGGGCAATCAATTTGCATATGGTGTCCAGGGCACAGCTGGAGGCAGAAGGTGGTCTATAGCAATGGTAAGAGACTTGTTTCTGGAGAGGTGGATTTTTAAAAGTAGAAGCTCAAATTGTTTCGGCACAGACCTGGATAGTAAGACAGAACTCTGCAGGCTATCCCTGCAGTAAATTGCAACTCCACCCCCTTTGGCAGTTCTATCTTGTCAGAAAATGTTATAGTTAGGGATGGAAATTTCAGGGTTTTTGGTGGTCTTCCTAAGCCAGGATTCAGACACGGCTAGGACATCCGGGTTGGCAGAGTGTGCTAAGGGCAGTGAATAAAACAGACTTTGGGAGGAGGCTTCTAATGTTAACATGCATGAACGGCTAAAGGCTAAAAGAACTGGTCGTCTAGTACGTTCAGAACAGAGAGTAAAAGGAGCACATTTCTGGGCACGGTAGAATAGATTCAAGGCATAATGTACAGACAAAGGTATGGTAGGATGTGAATACAGTGGGGGTAAACCTGTGCATAGAGTGTCGATGACAGAGATATTGTCTCTAGAAATATCATTTAAACCAGGTGATGTCACCGCATGTGTGGGAGGTGGAACTAAAGTGTTAACTAAGGCGTATTGAGCAGGGCTAGAGACTCTACAGTGAAATAAGGCAATAATTACTTACCAAAACAGCAATGGACAAGGCATATTTGATGTAAGGAAGAGGCATGCGTAGCCAAGTGATCATAGGAGTCCAGTAAGTGGCTTCAGGCAGCTAGCGGGCCGGGGGTAGCAAGCTAGCAAAAGGGCCTTTGAGGGACGTCACGACGGAAGAAAGTCTGTTGTTGCTCCCTCGTGGTGTTACGTCGGCAGACGGATCAGCAGGGCTCCATGTGGTAAACCAGGCCAATTGGCGAAATAGATATAGTGGCCAAAGAATTTGTCCGATGGGCCTCTTAAGCTAACAGTCTGATATGCTCTAGACAGCTAGCGGGCCGCGGCTAGCTGGGGGATGGGCCTAGCAGATGGGCCTAGCAAGGCTAACTCCAGTCTAATTGGTTCTTGCTTCGGGGAAGAGACGTTAGCCAAGAGTGGCCACTGTGATAGCAGCTAGCTAGCTGCGACGATCCACGTGAAAAAAAATAAAGGTTCAGAGCTTGCGGTAGGAATCCGGAGATATGGATAAAAATAAGTCCGGTTTGCTCTGGTTTGAGTCGCGCTGTGCAGACCGGCGAGAGTTGTCCGGGCTTAAGGTAGCTGATGACCGCTAGCGGTGGCTAGCTGACTACTAGCTTGTAGCTAGTTAGCTGGCTAGCTTCTGTTGGGGGTTCCGGTTCAGAGGACGGATCAGCAGGGCTCCATGTGGTAAATTGACCATGCATTGACAATGCAGACTGAAGAGTGGATGTCGGCAAGTGGTCTCGTGGCCAAGTCAAGCACCAACACCTGCTCTCCTTGAGTTACAGGGGTCAGGGCTTGGTGAGAGAGCGGGAGAGAGAGGACTCAAGCAGCGGAGTGAACTATAAAAACGGACCTTACACACGAACGCGTGGCGGATCAAGCAAACATTGAAATAACGTTTTAGAAGGTAAAGTAAAAACCCAAACTGGTCCGTGCATCAATACCGGTATATAGTAAAATACAGTATACCCTCCAGCCCTACACTGGGTGAGTAGACCACTTCATGGTAGAAGACCACTTCATGGTAGAAAACCACTTCATGGTAGTAGACCACTTCATGGTAGTAGACCACTTCTTGGTAGTAGACCACTTCATAGTAGAAGACCACTTCATGGTAGTAGACCTTCCTGGTAGAAGACCACTTCATGGTAGAAGACCACTTCCTGGTAGTAGACCACTTCTTGGTAGAAGACCACTTCATGGTAGTAGACCACTTCATGATAGAAGACCACTTCATGGTAGAAGACCACTTCCTGGTAGTAGAACACTTCATGGTAGAAGACCACTTCATGGTAGTAGACCACTTCATGGTAGAAGACCACTTCATGGTAGTAGACCACTTCCTGGTAGTAGACCACTTCATGGTAGAAGACCACTTCCTGGTAGTAGACTAATTCCTGGAAGTAGACCACTTCTTCGTAGAAGACCACTTCATGGTAGTGAATGGGCTACACATTCTGGCTGTGTGTATGTGTGTGCATGAGTGTATGCGTGCGTGCATGCTTGCGCTGATGGAGGTCGTCATTGTCGATTGTCCGGTGGGCCAGAAGATGTCTTCTACCCAGGGGCTCATAAGAGCTGGATGGCTGGATCCCCCATCAAGACATCTTTTCCCTGGACACTGAACCCTCTATACTCCACTCAGAGCATTTTGAGATGGAAGGGTTATTGCATGACGAGATGAGCGGGCTGAGCACACTCAACACCAGGAAAAAGAGACTGAAGAAAACTGGCTTCTTTTTATATTTAAACTGAAATTAGACTGGTTTTCTAATGAACCCCAAGGCAGCTGTGGTTTGTCTTCAAGAAGTGAGGATAATGGAACTGTGGTTGGTCAGCCCTGGCTTTGGCACAACCTCTTAAGAGTTAGAACCTTTATATAACAAACTTCTATATTCTGAAGTTTTACAGAGAACACTAAAATGAATCATAAACCCTGTGAGTTCATCCATTTTTCATATATGTTGTTGACCATGGAGCGGATTCCATTAATGAATGTTTAAAGTTGCTGAAGCTGCTTATACCATCCACCTCCTACACATCCTCTGGGGTGCTGTGCTGTACTTCACTGTGGCTGACCCTGTGCCCCTTTCAAGTGGTGTGTGGTGTCTGAGGGTGGAGAGCAGAGCAAAGACACATTTCCATTAGAAAAGATGAACAGTCAAGTTCGGATCTATTCTTTTTACAAAGCTAGAGATCTACAAACCAGCATAGCACATACACATGATTCACCTGCCCTGCCATGTCTCCTCAGGCTCCATTCTGGTTCCTTTCTTCCTCTAGATTCATCCTCCAATTCCAGCGCACCCTGATCCCCGTCTCCTCTCAAAAACCGTGTGACGGATCAGGGTGACACACACTTACGCGCCTGACCTTAAAAAACAATCACTTTATTGCTCTAAGAGAGGAAGGACTAAGCCGCAGTTGAAGCACTCCCTCATAGGGACTCAGTCGTCTGTCTGGTTAAAGCCTCTCAAACAGTCCTCACATCATCCGATTATAGTCACTAATAATTTCATAACCGAGATCTCATGTCTCATTATCTTCAAGCCAGCGACAGACAGGTCATTTCCCCCAAGCTCTCTCTGGCCAAATGAGGAACATCTAATCTCCACTGAGCTTGAGAAAATCACAGAGAACGTCCATAACACAGTGAGTAATGGAGTCTATAAATGAGGACCTTTTCTGGCTGGTTATTTGTAGAGAGATAGGGATCTACAAAGAACTATTTTCATCTTAAGAACCTTTTTGGAAAGGTACACGGTTCTACCTAGAACCTTTAACATCATAAGAAGGGTTATTTGATGATTCTTTGGGAGGCAAGAAGGATTCTTTGGAAGGCAAGAATCTGAATAATATTTTTATTGTATTCTTTATATAGTGTCAGAGCATCAGTGTTTAAACTTTAACATCAGGAGTTTGAGTAATCAGATTTTAAAACGTTTCGAAGATAGGTTTGAGAATGTCTAAACTGTACCTGGGAATATGTTTTGCATGTATCTGGTAATACCTTAATTATTGTTCTTTTACAATACTTTGGTGATTTTATTGATTAGAGAGTAGGATAGTAGAAGGGAGCAAGAGTCTCTTTAAGTGTATTGTATGGTAAACCAACCCAAACCATCATTATCATATTACTCGGCATAATTTTCAGAATGTTTTGTTTCAATATCTGTGTTTTTGCATGTACATTGATTGTGTTAGAGCCAATTTGGACATATTTATGTAAAAGACAGAACATACAGAGCTCCATGTACGTTTGTGTTAATATATTAAATATGAATGTATATGAGGAAATATTAGGTACATACCTTTATGATTTATATTTACCTGATTGAGATGTATTCATTTGTTGTTAGTTTAACTGTCGTCGCCCCCCCCCTCTTGCCCATTCATTGTACTGTGGTAAGTGTGTTAGGATAAAAGAAGGAAGATGGGCCTTCGGGGGGAGGAGTCCTAGCTAGACGCGGGAGAGGTATAGTCTTTTGACCATACAGACAGGTCATATTATGTATTTTACATGTCAATTAATCTATGCTTTAAGCTGATTGGAGAATCATTTTATTTGTTAGATATAAGAAGAATAAACCTTTTTGTTGCATCATATCCCTGGATCTCATTGAATGTTTTTGCTGCTTGGAAACCTTGAATGTGGACTGTATGCGTACAAAACAACCCCGCTTTCAGGCTAGGGCAGTGGCTATGGTAAAGACGAAAGGAAGCCACTACAATCAAGTCAAAAGACTCCGTGAAGGATTACTATCGGAAGGAAAGCTCCGGTTCGGACACACTCTGGATATTGTTTTATTTGTCATTGCATGCGGACCATAAGGACAGCTCGCTTGGAAGGACTTGAACTCCTAGAATTCGCCAGCTGTGAGTAACCACTGAAAATGAATGAGCTGTCCTGTTCAATGCGATCGTTTGATAATGCATATTATGGAAGGACAAATGTGCTTATAATTGGAACGTTTGATAAACTTGGGAATGGAATTCAAAACACAGCGCTGTGAAAACAATAAAGAAGTTTAAGTTTGGGAAACACTGAGATCCTATGCACAATGTAGCCTAATCATATGTCTAATATTTGGCCTAACGTGGAAATGCAATGCATCAACGGAACGCAACTAAAGGATCTAAAGATACTGCGTGTTTAAACTTCCTTAAAGGGGACAAAACTTATAATGGGATGAAATGTTTAAAACGCATCTAAAATGCCGAACTTGCACATGTTCAATTCAAAATGGGTCAATATGCTGAAATGGATGACTGTGTTTTAAAGCATTAAAGAAGGTCTAAAGGGGCATTGCGTTTAACAATCAAACCAACAACTGTGTCATTGTAAATTGAGTGTACTAAAAGTGAATGATGGAGGATGAAATCCCAAATAAGACTCCACTGGAGACGGCAGAGGAGCATTTAAATTCACTCTATGCAGCCCGGAGAGGCAAACTTGGAGTGTGTACACGCAAAATGAATGAAATAAAAGTCCTTCTTGTTGATGGAGGAAACGTTGAAACTGTGAATGAGGGTCTTGAAGCATTTGATGCTGTTCTCAGTGACTTTCAGAATGCTCATGAATCTGTGCTAGAGCTGGTCACAGAAGAGGAGCAGGAACATGACTTTCAGAATGCTCATGAATCTGTGCTAGAGCTGGTCCCAGAGGAGGAACAGGAACAGGAGATCATTAACTATTATCATCCAAGAATGAGAACTTATGAACATTTCCTGAAAGAGGTGGAAATATGGAAAAAAGATGATGCTGAGCCACAAACGCTCATTGAACCACAAGACAGCATTTCCAATGTGTCAAAAATATAAAGTAAAGCAAAGTATTCTAAGACGGCTTCCTCAGTGTCCTCTGTACGCATAAAAGCTGAGGCAGAACGAGCAGCTCTACTAGCTTCGCCAAGCAGGACAAGCATGCATTGGAACTGGAGAAAGCTCAACTGGAACAACAGAAAGCTCAACGGAATGTTAGGATGGAAAAAATGACACTGGAAACGGACATAGCAGCATATAATGCCAGACTGAAGGTCCTGGAGAGTGTTGAGTCAACTTCTCAATCCCATGCTGTGGCAGCCCATTTACTAAGCCAAGAAGATGGAATTAACTCTTATTTTGAGAACCAGGAACCCGAGGTCTATGAGGAACCTGAACCATTACCTGTTGAGTTTGCTGCATTAGGTGCAGTTCCAAAGACCCCATTTACAAAGGGTTTTACAACAACCGACAACAAAGCCATCAAAACCCATTCAGAAAACAGTCATAAAACACACCCTTCAGCAGCCAACGGCAAGGTCTAGCAATCAACACAGAATCAACACTGCGGGTATCAGCCATAATATCAGCCATAATACCAGCCATGATAACCTCTCTACTGTCATGCAAAGGCAGAATGAAATTGATGACCTCCTTGTACTACAGCACAAACAGGCCACACTCCCTGTTAGGGAGATACCTATGTTTGACGGTGATCCTCTAAACTTTAGGCCATTCATGCGTGCATTTGAGCATGGTATAGAAGATAAGGCAAACAGTCACCAGGATAGGCTCTATTACCTGGAACAGTACACCTCTGGTCAGCCCAAGGATCTGGTCTGTAGTTGTCTGCATATGGAAGCCAGAAAAGGCTATGCAGAGGCTGAGGTTGTTAAAAGAACACTTTGGCAATGAAATCAAAGTCACCACTGCTTACATGGAAAAGGTTTGGAACTGGACAAACATCAAACTGGATGATGGAAAGGGACTGGGTGGCTATGCACTCTATCTAAGAGGTTGCTGTAACGCAATGCAAGACCTACAGAACATGGAAGAGCTTAATCTTCCCTCCAACATAAAGTTGATCATGTCAAAACTTCCCTACAAACTAAGGGGAAAATGGAGGTCTACAGCATGTGGTATTTTAGAGAGGAGCCACCTGAGGGCCCAGTTCAGTGATCTTGTGACGTTCACGGAAAAACAGGCCAAAATATTGCAGGATCCGTTGTATGGAGATGTTCAACGTCCCCTGTCCAACAAAACATTTTTAAAAGCCTAAACAGCAGTTCAAGTCCAAGAGTAGGGGAAGCAGCTTTGCCACTGCAGTAGCTGTAGCGGCAGATTGTGACTCTGAAAAACCTCTGAAAGAACAAACATTCAAAGTAAAGAGACCAGGCACCTACCTTCTGATGCTCCCAGTATCTCATGTGTATTTTGTGCTGGTGAGCATTTATTTGTTGACTGCCAACAAGTGAAGGCACAGCCACACGAATCCAAGGTTGAGTTTCTGAGATCAAAAGGCCTTTGTTTTGGCTGTTTAATGAGAGGACACTTAAGCAAAGAATGTAAAAGAAGAATTACTTGTCAGAGGTGTCAAAGAAAGCACACCACTATCCTGCACATTGAAGGAAGAGAGAGATTTAGATCTCAAAAGGCAGATATGAGTGGTGTAGCAGTAAAGCGGGAGGAAACTGTCAGCAGTGCTCTTGTTTCACTGGAAGCTGGTTAAGATACCGGGGCCGGTACAGATTGTACACTTGCAATTGTGCCAGTTCAAGTAAAGATGGCAAATGGAAGCAAGTCTGTGTTAACCTTTGCGTTTCTCGATTCTGGTAGCTCAGCAACATTTTGTACGGAGAGACTCATGAGGCAGCTGAAAGTTAAAGGCAGTGAGACTGAAATTCTGCTACGCACAATGGGACAGGAGAGTCCTACCAAGAGCTTTGAGATATCTGGATTAGAGATTGGCAATGTGGAAGGTGACACATTTCTTGCATTACCAAAGGTCTACACCCAGAATAAGATCCCAGTGGCGAGAGAACATTCCCAGTCAGAAAGATCTCAAAAGGTGGCCATACCTGAAAGAGGTTCAGTTGAAGGAGATTGATGCCAACGTCGAACTCCTGATTGGCGTAAATGCTCCAAAGGCAATGGAACCCTGGCAAATCATAAATAGCCAAGGCAACAGACCGTATGCAGTGAAAACCCTCTTTGGATTGGTGATTAACGGTCCTCTTAACAATTATACCATGGCGTCCTACGGTGATGGCCAATCGTATCTCAATGGCCGACCTGGGGGTTCTTCTTGTAAATCAGTACAACCATGACTTCCATGAGAGAGAGTATGAAGGGAAAAGTGAGATGTCAGCTGAGGATCGTAAGTTTATGGAGATAGTATCAAGCTCCATAACACTCAAAGACCGTCACTACTACTTACCGTTGCCCTTTCGCAACAAAGATGTAGTCCTGCCAAACAATCGTGACATGGCTGAGCAGCGGGCTCTAAATATTATCAGGAAGTTCAAGAAGGATGAACGTTATGCTGCAGAGTACAAAGGCTTCATGGAAGGGGTGATAACAAAAGGTTACGTGAGAAGGTACCACAAGAACAGCTCCTCAGAGAGAAAGGCAAGGTATGGTACATACCACACCATGGCGTTCACCATAAGCACAAAGGAACAATACGAGTGTTGTTTGACTGTTCATCATCCTATAAAGGCACATCTCTCAACAGTGAACTCCTTCAAGGCCCTGACCTGGCAAACACGCTTATAGGAGTCTTGCTAAGATTTCGGCAAGAGCACATTGCCATGATGGCAGACATCGAAGGAATGTTCCATCAAGTACGTGTCCATGAAGATGACTTAGACTTCCTGCGATTCCTATGGTGGCCGGACGGTGATACTAACAAAAGGTTGGAGGAGTACAGAATGACGGTACATCTTTTCGGTGCTATATCCTCTCCAAGTTGTGCCAACTTTGCACCGCGAAAGACTGCAGAAGACAACTGTGAGAGGTACGATGAAGAGGTGATTCAAACAGTCAAGTCCAACTGCTATGTTGATGACTGCCTCAAGTCAGTGGCCACAGAAGAACAAGCCATAGCTCTCAGAAAAAACCTCAAGGATGTGTGCTCTCAGGGTGGGTTCAAATTGACCAAGTGGGTCAGCAACAGCCGCGCTGTGCTGGCTTCTAACCCTGTTGAACACAACGCCAAGCAGATAAAAGAACTGGACCTGGACAGAGAAAAGCTGCCTGTTGAAAGAGAACCTGGAATCCGATGGAACATTGAAAGTGAAGTGTTTACCTTCCGAGTCATTGTCAAGAACAGACCCCTTACAAGAAGAGGTATTCTCTCAACTGTTAGCATAATTTATGATCCATTAGGTTTCCTCGCACCATTCGTATTAAAGGCAAAGCAAATTCTTCAAGCGCTCTGCAAGCTAAAGTGTGGCTGGGACAAAGTCATCCCGAAGAACACTCTCTTTCATGGAAGAGATGGCACTCAGAGCTGGACCAGCTGTCCAGATTCCACATTGACAGGTGTATGATGCCTGAGAACTTTGGTCAAATCAAGACCGCACAGCTGCATCACTTCGGTGATGCAAGTGAACAAGGTTATGGCACGGCAAGCTACCTTAGGTTAACAGATGGTATGGAAAAGGTCCACATCGCATTCATACTGGGGAAATCAAGGGTGACTCCAATTAAGCAGATGACGATCCCCAGACTGGAACTTGCCGCAGCAACATTGGCAGTGCGAGTGGACAGGATGTTAAGGTTGGAGCTCCAGATTGTCCAGAAAGTTGACTCCTCAAGTTCAGACAGCCAGTCTGTGCTAAAATACATCTGCAACGATACCAAGAGATTCCATATCTTTGTGGCTAATAGGGTTGCTATGATCCCATACCTATCGAAAGAAAAACAGTGGCGGTATTTGAACTCCAAACACAACCCAGCCGATGATGCCTTGAGGATTACATGTTGAAACTTTCCTGAACTCAAAGAGATGGCGCAAAGGACCAGAATTCCTGGAGAAAGCAGAAACACAATGGCCAAAAGTACCCGAGGAGCTTGGCTCCATCCCTCCGGATGATCCAGAGGTGAGAAGACGTCATCGTAAACAGTACAAGTGTGGAAAAAAAGAGTCTGACCAGCAAACTGAGTACTATTCAACATGGAACAGCTTGAAGAAAGCAGTTGCCTGGATGCTGAAACTGAAGAGACTTCTTCTGCAGTTAAGCCAGAAAAGGAAAGTTCTTACAAAAACTGATCCAGGTTAAGATCAGAGTTTAACAAACACACTGAAGGAACAAATTGACAAGTTCAAACTGACATTTGGAAAAGAAGTCTGTCTATAGATGACCTAGATGAAGCAGAAAAGGTCATCATTCGATTTGAGCAACGACAGCACTTTAAACAATATTTATGAAAGGAAAACAACGTGCCAAGAGAAGCAGCTCAATCTGTAAGCTTGCCCATTCATTATACTGTGGTAAGTGTGTTAGGATAAAGGAAGGAAGTTGGGCCTTCGGGGGGGAGGATGCTAGCTAGATGCGGGAGAGATATAGTATTTTGACCATACAGACATACAAACAGGTCATATTATGTATTTTACATGTCAATTAATCTATGCTTTAAGTTGATTGGAGAATCATTATTATTTTTATTTTTTTAGATATAAGAAGAATGAACCTTTTTGTTGCACCATATCCCTGGATCTCATTGAATGTTTTGGCCGTTTGGAAACCTTGAATGTGGACTGTATTCGTACGAAACAACCCCGCTTTCAGGCTAGGGCAGTGGCTATGGTAAAGAGGAAAGGAAGCCACTACAGATTGTGTTGCATAAGATTAATCAAGCAAAGATAAATAACATTAATTTTCCTAAACTAATCTAATATGTTAGTAGTTGGACTTATTGCAACGGTTACTGAGATAGTTATTCTAGTTTACATGATTTGGGTAGTCTACAGTAGGTTACTCAATCTTCATTTACATTTTAGTCATTTAGCAGACGCTCTTATCCAGAGCGACTTACAGTAGTGAATGCATACATTTCATACTTTTTTTCCCCCGTACTGGTCCCCCGTGGGAAGGGGGACCAGTACGTTCTGAATGCAGTCGTTCTGAATGTGGGTGATTAAACGTTCCAATTGTTGGATATCGTCACTCTAGCATCTCTGTGTTAGGGTACAACTAGGCTCTCAAAGAAGGCCTTATGATATACCGTATGTAATGTATTGTCATAAAGAGTTTTTAAAGGCTAACAAGACTGGTGAAACCGTTCAGAGGGTTATAGGAGGAACCCTTCAAAGATAAAAGGATTCTCCGTAGAACCCTCTGCAAAGGGTTTTACCTAGCAGCAAAACGGGTTCCCCTTTCAGTGTTAGCTTTTTTTGTGCAGTCTATTCTGTTTAGACCTCCACATAATGTTTATGTAGGCTACGGGCAATCTCCTCAGTGAGAAGTTAGTGTGTTTCTGTAAGTTTCTCTGTTTTTCTCCTCAGTGAGTTGTTATTGTGTGCTTTTTGAGCTCATCTCCCCCTAAAGGCCTTCCCACACTATGTCAGATTCAGTATTTTACCATTATTAATGTGCGATGTTACCATATTAAAATCTTGATATTAACCTGGCCAGATAGTACAATTTGCTTCAGTTCTGTCGTCACATTCTGCGATTGGCTTGTGAGGCTATGTCAACTGCAACGGCGTATTTGATCTGCACATGCGCCAGCACCTGCAGCGCAAGCTTCCCTTTAAGCGAGTGAAGTGAGTTCGGAAAAACTGAAAGTATGCATCATAGAAATAGTTTTCACATACAAACTATTATCTCTGAACTCAGAATCAAACAGGATTACCAAAATTAGCATGATCGCTGTGGTAGGTTTATTTTGATTGCTGAATTTCTGCATTTATCAAACTCCCATCAGGTAGCCTGATTTCAGAAGTGTCATGTAAACAAGATTATTAGGGGAATCGTTCTTCCTCTTTTAAAGCATGTAAAAGTTTAAATCGAACAATTATATTAATCTGACTATTCACAATAATTGTATTATTAAGTGCATACTCAGTGCCAGCCATGTTCTTATTGGTCAGTCACCGGGATCGGCTCGTAACACCAGCCACACTGCACGATAAAGCAGGGATCATAAACTAGATTCAGCCACGAGCCGATATTTACTTGAGTGGATGTTTAGGGGGCTGGAACACAATTACAAATCATTTGTAGACTGCAAATTGACTGCGAGTAGCCCAAACAGATATAATAGTTTTGCTTCATGCAGGCCGAGCTCTTCCCAAATCCAGCAGAATCATATTACTCTGGTCTCCGGCTAATGGTACTCGGGCTGAGTCCACTTCAGTTTATCTGGCCAGATTGACTTTTTCAGGAGTAGGGACATTTGAGGTGTTTATTCGGACTGAGGTAAAGACAGTTTCAAGTTGGATATTCGACGGATAGTCACGCTTTCAAACCTCAATAGCTTTCAAACCACTTGAGCCACAGACTCCAAATAAGTGTCATATGTTGGAAAAATTGCACACAACATTGCACAGGTCTTTTTTTTCACGATTTGGACATTAATTCACTTTCCAAAGCTAATAAACATGTGGAAATGTGAAAAGCATTTTGTATTACTAGTTCAATTAGTTAGGGAGCGTATACAAAGTACAAACTGGTTTTACATTTGAATTTCAATACCTCCTTGGTCATGTGACCTACTTGACTCAAGCAAGGTTCAGAATGTCCACTGACTACCCTTCTATATTGCACACCCTTCGGTTTGTCCATTTTCATCTCACAAGTTTTTATGAATTTTTCAAAATTAAAACAAACCTTTTTTACATTTGAATTTCAATAGCTCCTTGGTCATGTGACCTACTGACTTCAAGCAAGGTTCAGAATGTCCACTAAGTGGGCCTACACATTGCACAGATGGGCTATGTACAGGTGCAATGATCTGTAAGCTGCTCTGATAGCTGATGCTTAAAGATAGTGAGGGAGATATGAGTCTCCAGCTTCAGTGATTATTGCAATTCATTCCAGTCATTGGCAGCAGAGAACTGGAAGGAAAGGCGGTCAAAGAGGAATTGGTTTCTGGGGTGACCAGTGAAATATACCTGCTGGAGCACGTGCAACTGGTGGGTGCTGCTATGGTGACCAGTGAGCTGAAATAAGGCGGGGCTTTACCTAGCAAGGAATTATAGATGACCTGGAGACAGTGGGTTTGGCGATGAATATGAAGTGAGAGCCAGCCAACGAGAGCATACAGGTCGCAGTGGTGGGTAGTATATGGGGCTTTGGTGACGAAAACGGATGGCACTGTGATAGACTGCATCCAATTTGCTGAATACGGTGTTGGAGGCTAGTTTGTAAATGACATCGCCGAAGTCAAGGATCGGTAGGATAGTCAGTTTTACGAGGGTATGTTTGGCAATATGAGTGAAGGATGCTTTGTTGCGAAATAGGAAGCCGATTCTAGATTTAATTTTGGATTGGAGATGCTTAATTTGAGTCTGGAAGGAGAGTTTACGGTCTAACCACACACCTAGGTAGTTGTCCACATATTCTAAGTCAGAACCGTCCAGAGTAGTGATGCTAGGCAGGCGGGCAGGTGCGGGCAGTGATCGTTTGAAGAGCATGCATTTAGTTTTACTTGCAGTTAGAGTAGTTGGAGGCCACGGAAGGAGAATTGAATGGCATTGAAGCTCATCTGGAGGTTAGTTAACACAGTGTCCAACGATGGGCCAGAAGTATACAGAACGGTGTCGTCTGCGTAGAGGTGGAGCAGAGAATCACCAGCCGCAAGAGCGACATCATTGATGTATACAGAGAAAAGAGTCGGCCCGAGAATTGAACCCTGTGGCACTCCCATAGAGACTGCCAGAGGTCCGGACAACAGGCCCTCTGATTTGACACACTGAACTCTATCTGAGAAGTAGTTGGTGAATCAGGCGAGGCAGCCATTTGAGAAACCAAGGCTGTTGAATCTGCCGATAAGAATGCGGTGATTGACAGAGTCGAAAGCCTTGGCCAGGTCGATGAATACAGCTGCACAGTATTGTCTTTTGTCGATGGTGATTATGATATCGTTTAGGACCTTGAGCGTGGCTGAGGTGCACCAATGACCAGCTCGGAAACCAGATTGCATAGAGGAGAAGGTACGGTGGGATTCAAAATGGTCGGTAATCTGTTTGTTAACTTGGCTTTCGAAGACCTTAGAAAGGCAGGGTAGGATAGATATAGGTCTGTAACAGTTTGGGTCTAGAATGTCTCCCCCTTTTGAAGAGGGGGATGACCGCGGCAGCTTTTAGAAAGAGAGGGTCCAGATATTCTAGCCCAGCTGATTTGTAGGAGTCCAGATTTTGCAGCTCTTTCAGAACATCAGCTATGTGGATTTGGGTGAAGGAGAAATGGGGGAGGCTTGGGCAAGTTGCTGTAGGGGGTGCAGAGCTGTTGACCGGTGTAGGGGTAGCCAGGTGGAAAGCAAGGCCAGCCGTAGAAAAATGCTTATTGAAATTCTCTATAATCGTAGATTTATCGGTGGTGACAGTGTTTCCTAGTCTCAGTACAGTGGGCAGCTGGGAGGAGGTGCTCTTATTCTCCATGCTTTACAGTGTCCCAGAACTTTTTGGAGTTTGTGCTACAGGATGCAAATTTCTGTTTGAAAAAGCTAGCCTTTGCTTTCCTAACTGCCTGTGTATATTGGTTTCTAACTTCCCTGAAAAGTATAAGATGGTGAGGAAGCACTTTTAAATTTTCAGTATATGTATTGACCAGCAAACCCACTGCAGCCTACCTCACTAGCTCACTCTCCATCCCTGCTTTGGACAATTAATAACATGACTCTAGTACTTTGCCATTTTCCTTCATGGTTGATATTAACGATGAAAGGAGAAATCTGTCTCTCTCCTATTGTGTACCGCTGTTAAATACTATGGAAAAATTAAAAAACAGGGAAAAGAAGTACTTAGAACTACCAATTATTATAGTTAAAGGAAAGGGTAAACACAACACTGGACTGAACCCCCTAATTGTCAAACTAATATTAATGTACAACAATATAGAAGATACATGACTATAGGTTATGCAATATGGGTGTATATACACTGCACGCTTCTAAGGTGTGTAATTGACATGACCAAGGAGCTATTGAAATCTTAAATTTGGAAATATTCATGTAAAATCTTGTGAGATGATAATGGACAAACTAAAGGGTGTGCAATGTGTAGGCCCACTGAGTGGACATTATGAACCTTGTTTGAAGTCTCTAGGTCACATGACCAAGGAGCTATTTAAATGTTTTATTTGGAAAAATTCATGTAAAATCTTGTGAGATGAAAATGGACAAACTAAAGGGTGTGCAATATAGAACAGTAGTCAGTGGACATTCTGAACCTTGTTTGAAGTCAGTAGGTCATATGACCAATGAGCTATTGACATTTAAATAAATAATTTAAAATAGTGTGAGATGTAAATCGACAAAAAAAATGTGTGCAATGTGTGTCTATGCCATCAGGTTAGCTACAACCAGTTTTGACAGTTTTAGGCGTAATGGTTAAAGAGCTATTGAAATTAGAAAAATTGTATTTGTCACTATGTTGACAGTCCCTAACTGCTGTTGGTGGACATAAGGAAAACTACAGGCGAATATCCGTCAAATATCCAACCTGAAACTGTCTTTACCTCGGTTTTATTCGGCAGGTGATGAAATAACTGTTTCACCTCCAAATCATCGAATTTACTAGGCCATTAAAAGCTGAAATTGGTGACAGTCTCTGCGGTCCTAAGAGATGGTCCAAAATTTAGAGAATCTCGGATTCTATAAATGCTTTTGCTTTTACTACAGGCTATGGTTGTGTTTTTTGTAATTGCAGTCCACCCAATTTGAAAAGTGCACATTCACTTCCATAACATTTGTTCTAGGCTACCACCATGTAAGATAAACATCCACAATAATATAGGATACCCTTACAAAATGTCACTGCCGTTAAAATGCAGTAAAACTGCAGTACAATAAAATAATGGTTGTTTAATTAATGATATCTGGATCGCTTGCTGTGTGTTGGCTTCTAATGGTAATCTTTCAATATCCTACTACAATCCACCAGGATTTACAAAACCCAATTTTTATCATATTTATTATCAATAATTAGTCCTAGTCTTAAAGCTTTCAAGCAATTAGCATAATGCGTGCAGTAATTGTATTCTAATTTCAGTAGCTAAATAAGGAGGTGGGCATATTAGTTTCAGCTAAAGCGATGGACACCCCATTCAGAACCAATCATCAGAAATCACGCGAGTTGAATCAGAAAGTGGGGTGCCGCCTGACCCCACTAGTTGGTCAGAAGGTTCAAATCAACGTTTCATATCGAATTTCCGAGTAGGCGGAAATGATGAATTTATTGTGCTGTATCTAAAAGTAGAAGATCTTCTGATGTCCTTTCCCTTCGTCAAAGGTACGTAATGGATTTGTAAGTGTTTTAACCCCGGGATAGCCCGCTAATATGACCCATAGTAGGGAAGAACATTTCTTGAGTGCAATTCGATCTACAGTACATCTACACCACGATATGAAACATTGATTTGAACCGATTGACCAACTAGTGGGTCAGTCGGCGCCCCACTGTCTGATTCATATCGCTTGATTTCTGATGATAGTTGTTGATTATATTCAGTGTAAACGTTAACACACGTCGCTTGAGGTACGGGTTTGGAAGCATAAGGACCTTTTAATAATAAAATAAAAAAACGAAAGGTTCAATTGATACACACCTTGTTAGGGTTAGTGTTGCCATATCGCCATGGACAACAAGAGCTAGTTAGCTATCTTATCTAGCATGCTCCGAGACACAGGGTTGATGGAAAAAATGAAGGAAGTGCAACACGTTCTGAATAAATATGGAGTGGGGGATTGCACAAGCCTTCTGGAAGACCTGTTGAAGGAGAATATGGCGGATAACGAGACAAGTGGAATAAGTTTTGAGGGAATATGGAATGTGGGAACTTTTGGAAGAGCTACAGAAGGAAAGTGAACGCGGTGAGGGTGAATTAATTGTGGTGGCAGTGATGACCGTCGAGAAGGAGCTGAGTGTAGAGAGAAGCGGTGTGGTGAGTAAGGGCGGTGTGGTGAGTAAGGTTGGCGCCAAGTGCAAAAATAGGGATATGTGCTCTAGTAGTTCAGAGATGGAATCTGACGAGAGTATGGATGTAGTACCTGCGGCGAGGACAGCAGAGTTCGGGCCTCAACCCGAGGATGATTCTGGCCCAGTGGCAGTGAGATATGTGGAGAGAATGGATCCTTGCATTTTGGCTGATCCAAATAGAGTGTCACGTTGGGTGGAGAAGAGGTTGGGGACTGTGCGAGTTGGTGAGAGTAACTCAGAGTGGAATAGTGTTGATTTGTTGTGTTTCTTCAGTCTAGAGGGAGCGGACACTCCATATCGCGCGATTAGGGGCAAGAAATGTGACAATGGGTTGACATTAAGTGATGAGGAGGATCAGTTGAAATTGAAGATTCCCAGTGTATGTGAAGCCCACTGTTTAGCGCGACGCAGACCCGGTGGAGAGTGTGAGGAAACGGAGATGACATCGTCTGCCCTGCTGAGTTTTGATGTAGAGTCTTTGCCCGACAACGTCATGTTAGGAAGTGTAAGTTATCCCGTGAGAGCTTTTGTTCCAAAAATACTATGGGGTTTTAGGTGTCAACATTATGGGCATGTGGCAGCAGTGTGTAGAAGGGAGATTCCTAGATGGAGAAGTGTACAGGAGGGCATGAGATGAAGGAATGTGTAGTATAGGAGGAGAAAGTTGTAGGGGTGCCCATGGGGCTGGAGATCACAGGTGTCCGGTTTGAGATTGCCCTGGTTAGAGCACTACAGAAAGGAGAAGATGGTTACAGGGTGAGGGACACTGAGAGGATTCCTGTGAGTAGGCAGAGACCAACAGAGAGTGATGGGAAGAATGTGTGCTTCAGTAAAGTTGGCTTTTTAGCATTCATAGCCATGGTTGTCAATTGTACTGCAGAAATGGTTCGGAAGTCATAGAAATAGAGGTTGTGGTGGGGATTGTGAGGATTTACTGCAGAACAGTTGCAGGGGGTGTTGCGTGGTAGTGTTCTGTCCTCTCAGACCATAGGTCTGGCATAGGATTAGATTGGGTTAAATAGTGGAATGGGGTAATGTTTTTTGTTAAAGAGGCCCAACATTTGGCAGGGCAATTTCTTTCCATTACCCAATTTTGTATTACCACATCAAGAATGTAATAGGTAGGTAGGCCATGAATGGCCTCACACACCAACACAGTAAGTGGCGGTGCATGCACCTAAAAGTTGGATGCGATCCGCCAACCAAATCCTAAAGAAGAAGAAGTAGGTGGTGGAAGTACACCAATAGGTGTACAGTAGTCTGCCATGAAACCTTAAAGAAGAAGAAACAGAAATTCCAGCTAAAACTTGGATTGGAATTCCATATGGCAATTGGGACAGAGCGCCTGGTAAACTACACAACAACACAGCTGAAAAACAACAGCAGTTTTTTTTTTAACTGCTAAGTGACAGGCCCTGTTCTCCTGCATTCTTGTTTTACTTTTGTAAGTGAAGCGGCAGTTTGTTGGGGAGAAGAGCGACAAGGAAAGATTTGCTACTGTAGCTAGCTGGCTACTGTAGCAATACATTTTGCCAACCCCTGCTCCCCCTCAATACTCATTCTAACGTTGCACCTCTCAACACCCTTTTTCAATTATTTATGATATTTTTTTTGCAGGAATCTTCTAGCTTGGATGGAAGGATGGAGGAAGGAGCAAAAAGGAGTACAGTAGTTATCCAACCTGCTGACTAAGAAACGTAAATGTTTTGCTGTCTCTCTCTCCATCTGTCTGCCTAACTGCCAGATTGCTGAGGGGCAGCATAGTCAATGTATTTACTAGGCTAAGTCCAACTTAGTGAAGACCTTAGGTAATGGTTAATCATGATTCATCTCTGACTTTACAGCTCCTGAAACATGTCAATGACCTGATGCTTGACCTCTACAGCAGTGCTTGGCCACCCACACAGTTACCACTGATCTATTCTACCACATCCCAGGGAAAAGAGAGAGCAGAACCACCCCTCCTTAAATTACATTTACAGTAAGCTATGTGCAAAATGTTGATGTTTGTTATTCTGATCTTCAATTTGTGTTGATTCCTACTAACCATCTTTCTAAGAGCTAGGTTTGTACTAGCTATGCTGATGAGCATGACATGGTTTTCTCTGCATCAGATCTCACTGAGACTGGATTCCTCAAGAGACATGCTATTCAGCTGCCCATGATTGTCTGATCCTACACTCTTAGAAACATATTCTGAACTCCAGTGAATCAGCTTCAAGTGATTTTAATTTTGAAAATCTGTTACAAGTATTCCCACACTTAATAGAGAGATACAGTATGTGTTCGTATACAAATGTAAGCAACGTTTGAAATGATTCTGGTTTAGTTAAATATTATATCCGTTTGGGCTTCTTGTGGTCAATTTGCAGGTTACATTTTTTTCTAATTATGTTCCGGCCCCCTGACCATCCGCTCAACCCGTGGCTGCATCTAGTTGATGATACCTGCCATAGGAGAACCCTTTGGTTCTAGGTAGAACTCTTTCCACAGAGGGTTCTACACGGAACCCAAAATGGTTCTACCGGGAAGCCAAAATGGTTCTACCTGGAACCAAAAACAGTTTTCCAATGTAGGACAGCCGAAGAACACTTTTGGAACCCTTTTTTTCTAAGAGTGTAGTAGTGTAAGTGGATCAAATTGAAATGGCACCGCTTCTAATAAGGCAAATAAAATCCTATTTTAACTCGCCCCTTTTTTTTTTAGGTGCAAAACCCTTGTGTCCTGATTCAACAGACTTGGTGAGTGATGTAAAGTTTCTCCCGTTTCTCTCTTACTCATTCTCCCTGTCGCTCACTTAAACAGGTGTGCAGAGGAGAGGAAGAAATGTGCCAATTACACCCATGTCTAACACTGTTTGTTGCAGGAATGATATGACAGACACATAACTTGAGAACAATATAATATTTTGTATTTTTATTGCCTCTGTACACATGCTTACATTTTTGTATTGAACTGTTTTTTTTTTAAGACTGCCAAGCTGGCCTCAATTGGGGAACTTTTGTCCGAGACACAGTCCTTAGGATTATAGAGCGGTGTGTTTATAAAAAGTTGCCTTTGCTACCACTTTTAGTAGATTCTGACTGTTAAATATATTTTACTGTGCGTTAGTTATGTCCTGCATGCCCACATTATGCCAATCGTTAATTTATTTTTTTATGCTTACAGTAAGTGTCATGAAACGCCAGAAAACTCAGGAGGTTGATGTGTTGCGGGCCCTCTGGAAAGTTCCAAAATATTCCCCTGTTGGAGAAGGATGCTAAGTATGTATATGAGCAAGTTGCACTTTTTTAAAGACAACTATAACTGCCACAAAATTATTCAACTAGTACCATGAAAATACTTTTAGCCAGCTGAGTCCAAGTTTCTTCAAGAATGTCCTTTTTTAGTTTGCTTATAAAATCTCTAATTGATACAGTTGTAATGCGCTGATTCTTTTCACTGCAGATCTGACATGTCACACAACTCTTCAAGAGGGCCACTACGCTCCAGATCGCCTTCTGTGCTCAGAGGTCCCTGATGAGGATCTAGCCCATCACACCACTCTTATTAATCATTCATCAAATAAAACAAGGGGCCTTTATATACTCCCAGTATTTCTATGCATGTAATATCTGTGGGTGAATCACAAAACAATTATTGTATGCAGATGTGTGAAAAATGGTGGTGTAGATTTGTTTTTGCCATTGCTTGAGCTATTTTAAACGTAAGAATATGTTGCAGATTAACCTTTTTGTTGGTAACTATGGAAACCAATAGAAATGTAATGAACAACATTTTCAATATCCAACTGTATCCCCTGCAATACTTTTTACAGTACACTCTTAGAAAAAAAGGTGCTATCTAGAACCTAAAAGTGTTATTTTGATTGTCCTATAGGAGAACCTTTTGAAGAACCATTTTGGTTTCAGGTATAACCCTTTTGGTTTCATGTAGTTTCACGCTGACGGAAACATGGATTACCACAGATAACACTGCTACTCCTACTGCTCTCTCTTCGTCTGCCCACGTGTTCTCGCATACCCCTAGAGCATCGAGCCAGCGGGGTGGTGGCACTGGAATCCTCATCTCTCCCAAGTGGACATTCTCGCTTTCTCCCCTGACCCATCTGTCTATCTCCTCATTTGAATTCCATGCTGTCACAGTTACCAGCCCTTTCAAGCTTAACATCCTTATCATTTATCGCCCTCCAGGTTCCCTTGGAGAGTTCATCAATGAGCTTGACGCCTTGATAAGTTCCTTTCCTGAGGATGGCTCACCTCTCACAGTTCTGGTTGACTTTAACCTCCCCACGTCTACCTTTGACTCATTCCTCTCTGCCTCCTCCTTTCCACTCCTCTCCTCTTTTGACCTCACCCTCTCACCTTCCCCCCCTACTCACAAGGCAGGCAATACGCTTGACCTCATCTTTACTAGATGCTGTTCTTCCACTAATCTCATTGCAACTCCCCTCCAAATCTCCGACCACTACCTTGTATCCTTTTCCCTCTTGCTCTCATCCAACACTTCTCACTCTGCCCCTACTCGGATGGTATTGCACCGTCCCAACCTTCGCTCTCTCTCTCCCGCTACTCTCTCCTCTTCCATCCTATCATCTCTTCCCTCTGCTCAAACCTTCTCCAACCTATCTCCTGATTCTGCCTCCTCAACCCTCCTCTCCTCCCTTTCTGCATCCTTTGATTTTCTCTGTCCCCTATCCTCCAGGCCGGCTCGGTCCTCCCCTCCTGCTCCGTGGCTCGACGACTCACTACGAGCTCACAGAACAAGGCTCCGGGCAGCCGAGCGGAAATGGAGGAAAACTCGCCTCCCTGCGGACCTGGCATCCTTTCACTCACTCCTCTCTACATTCTCCTCTTCTGTCTCTGCTGCTAAAGCCACTTTCTACCACTCTAAATTCCAAGCATCTGCCTCTAACCCTAGGAAGCTCTTTGCTACCTTCTCCTCCCTCCTGAATCCTCCTCCCCCTCCCCCCCCCTCCTCCCTCTCTGCGGATGACTTCGTCAACCATTTTGAAAAGAAGGTTGACGATATCCGATCCTCGTTTGCTAAGTCAAACGACACCGCTGGTCCTGCTCACACTGCCCTACCCTGTGCTTTGACCTCTTTCTCCCCTCTCTCTCCAGATGAAATCTCGCGTCTTGTGACGGCCGGCCGCCCAACAACCTGCCCACTTGACCCTATCCCCTCCTCTCTTCTCCAGACCATTTCCGGAGACCTTCTCCCCTTCCTCACCTCGCTCATCAACTCATCCTTGACCGCTGGCTACGTCCCTTCCGTCTTCAAGAGAGCGAGAGTTGCACCCCTTCTGAAAAAACCTACACTCGATCCCTCCGATGTCAACAACTACAGACCAGTATCCCTTCTTTCTTTTCTCTCCAAAACTCTTGAACGTGCCGTCCTTGGCCAGCTCTCCTGCTATCTCTCTCAGAATGACCTTCTTGATCCTAATCAGTCAGGTTTCAAGACTGGGCATTCAACTGAGACTGCTCTTCTCTGTGTCACGGAGGCTCTCCGCACTGCTAAAGCTAACTCTCTCTCCTCTGCTCTCATCCTTCTAGACCTATCTGCTGCCTTTGATACTGTGAACCATCAGATCCTCCTCTCCACCCTCTCCGAGTTGGGCATCTCCGGCGCGGCCCACGCTTGGATTGCATCCTACCTGACAGGTCGCTCCTACCAGGTGGCGTGGCGAGAATCTGTCTCCGCACCATGCGCTCTCACCACTGGTGTCCCCCAGGGCTCTGTTCTAGGCCCTCTCCTATTCTCGCTATACACCAAGTCACTTGGCTCTGTCATATCCTCACATGGTCTCTCCTATCATTGCTATGCAGACGACACACAATTAATCTTCTCCTTTCCCCCTTCTGATAACCAGGCGGCGAATCGCATCTCTGCATGTCTGTCAGACATATCAGTGTGGATGACGGATCACCAGCTCAAGCTGAACCTCGGCAAGACGGAGCTGCTCTTCCTCCCAGGGAAGGACTGCCCCTTCCATGATCTCGCCATCACGGTTGACAACTCCCTTGTGTCCTCCTCCCAGAGTGCTAAGAACCTTGGCGTGATCCTGGACAACACCCTGTCGTTCTCCACTAACATCAAGGCGGTGACCCGATCCTGTAGGTTCATGCTCTACAACATTCGCAGAGTACGACCCTGCCTCACACAGGAAGCGGCGCAGGTCCTAATCCAGGCACTTGTCATCTCCCGTCTGGATTACTGCAACTCGCTGTTGGCTGGGCTCCCTGCCTGTGCCATTAAACCCCTACAACTCATCCAGAACGCCGCAGCCCGTCTGGTGTTCAACCTTCCCAAGTTCTCTCACGTCACCCCGCTCCTCCGCTCTCTCCACTGGCTTCCAGTTGAAGCTCGCATCCGCTACAAGACCATGGTGATTGCCTACGGAGCTGTGAAGGGAACGGCACCTCCATACCTTCAGGCTCTGATCAGGCCCTACACCCAAACAAGGGCACTGCGTTCATCCACCACTGGCCTGCTGGCCCCCCTACCTCTGAGGAAGCACAGTTCCCGCTCAGCCCAGTCAAAACTGTTCGCTGCTCTGGCACCCCAATGGTGGAACAAGCTCCCTCACGACGCCAGGACAGCGGAGTCAATCACCACCTTCCGGAGACACCTGAAACCCCACCTCTTTAAGGAATACCTAGGATAGGATAAAGTAATCCTTCTAACCCCCCCCCCCCCCCCCCCCCCCCCCTTAAAATATTTAGATGCACTATTGTAAAGTGGTTGTTCCACTGGATATCATAAGGTGAATGCACCATTTTGTAAGTCGCTCTGGATAAGAGCGTCTCCTAAATGACTTAAATGTAAATGTAGAACCTTTTCCACAGAGGGTTCTACATGGAAACTAAATGGGTTTTTTCCTGGAACCAAAAAGGTTCTTCAAAAGGTTCTCCTATAGGACAACCAAAATAACGCTTTTAGGTTCTAGATAGAAAAAAAGGTGCTAAGAGTGTACTGTAAAAAGTATTGCAGGGGATAAAGTTGGATATTGAAAATGTTGTTCATTACATTTCTATTGGTTTCCATAGTTACCAATTAAAGTTAATCTGCAACATATTCTTACGTTTAAAATAGATCAAGCAATGGCAAAAATGGTTCTTCTATGGGGACAGCCGAAGAACCCTTTTTTTTCTGAGGAGGAGCTGTAGTTAGGTAGGCATTACCAGGTTATGATTATTTTTTTAAATTTCATTTAACCAGGTAGGCCAGTTGACACTGCGACCTGGCCAAGATAAAGCAAAGCAGTGCGACAGAAACAACACAGTTACACATAGGATAAACAAAAGTACAGTCAATAACACAATAGAAATGATGAGGTCTTAACTATGACCAGTAGGCTACAATATAAAACATAATATAGTGGTCAGAATTATGACCAGCTGGTCATATGGCGGTTAGAAAAATACATTCTGGTCAGTAAAAAGACGTAAAAAACCCCCGTCATTATCAACCAGTTTGCGACCAGAATAAGACGTCATGCACGTCTTTTCAACCAGGTTTCCCCCACTGGGTTGGAACAGATTTCCAAAATTATAATCACTTGGAGCTGATTTGCTGGTGTTTTTACAATCTTTTATGTCCTTCCCCAAAATGTTTTCATAAAAACCTTTCTGCAAATAAAATCTGCCAGCCCTGCGATGAAGGCTCAACAATTCTGACACAAGAACTTTGTTGGAACCTACAAAGGCACGTAATGGTAGTTATTGGGCAGACCTAGACCCTGTTACACTGAAAGAGTCAAGACGTCCGATAATCGTTTACGACCTAAGAATTTTCCCACCACATGGAAATGTTGTCTGGGACTGTAAAATCGTGGCATTACATGGCTAAAATCATACAGTCTGTGCAGGCCTTTAACCTGAGTACCCTATACTCCACACTACAGCCTAGTGATCCCTGGTTTGATGGGCCTGGTCAGGAGCAGCCTGTGATGTCAGAGGGCTGTGCTCTGCTGGCTGTTTGACGAACCCTGTGGCGCATGGGATTCTGCTCTCCTCTTCTCCCAGACCCAGACTCGACAATACTGCGGCCTGCTGCTGCTCCAACTCCACTAATTGAGCAGGGTGGAGATGAGGAGGGAGAGTAATCTACTCCTTTCTCTCCTCCAGAGTCTCACCAGGTGCTCAGCAGAGACCAGAGAGCTAAATGTCTTGTTCTGGGCTCGTATAAGGAGCACTTAGTGCACTCACTCAGGCCACATTTAGGATTAATAATCAATTTGAGGGTATATGCACTGTTCTTGTGCTCTAGGTCTAAGTGGTTGCCATGGGAATAGTTTACAACCCAAAAATACTATTTATATCCTAATAAAGGTTGCCTTAACCTACACTATATATAGAAAAGTATGTGGCCACCCCTTCAAATGAGTGGATTCGGCTATTTCAGCCACACCCGTTGCTGACAGGTGTATAAAATCGAGCACACAGTCATGCAATCCATAGAAAAAAACATTGGCAGTAGAATGGCCTTACTGAAGAGCTCAGTGACTTTCAATGTGGCACTGTTATAGGATGCCACATTTCCAGTTTGTTAAATTCCTGCCCTGCTAGACCTGCCCCGGTCAATTGTAAGTGCTGTTATTGTGAAGTGGAAACATCTAGGTGCAACAATGGCTCAGCTGCGAAGTGGTAGTCCACACAAGCTCACAGAACGGGACCGGCGAGTGCTGAAGCGCGTAGCTCGTAAAAATCACCTGTCCTCGGTTGCAACACCCACTACTGAGTTCCAAACTGCCTCTGGAAGCAACGTCAACACAAGAACTGTTCGTCGGGAGCTTCATGAAATAGGTTTCCATGACTGAGCAGCCGCACACCAGCCTAAGTACACCATGCACAATGCTAAGCGTCGGCTGGAGTTGTGTAAAGCTCACCGCCATTGGACTCTGGAGCAGTGGAAACACGTTCTCTGGAGTGATGAATCACGCTTCACCATCTGTCAGTCCGACGGACGGATCTGGGTTTGGAGGATGCCAGGAGAACGCTACCTGCCCAAATGCATAGTGGCAACTTTAAAGTTTGGTGGAGGAGGAATAATGGCCTGGGGCTGTTTGTCATGTTTTGGGCTAGGCCCCTTAGTTCCAGTGAAGAGAAATCTTAACGCTACAGCATAAAATGACATTCGAGACGATTCTGTGCTTCCAACATTGTGGCAACAGTTTGGAGAAGGTCCTTTCCTGTTTCAGTATGACAATGCCCCCATGCAGAAAGCGAGGTCCATATAGAAATGGTTTGTCGAGATTGGTGTGGAAAAACTTGACTGGCCCTGACCGCAACCCCATCTAACACCTTTGGGATGAATTGGAACGCCGACTGCGAGCCAGACCTAATTGCCCAACATCAGTGCCCGACCTCACTAATGCTCATGGCTGAATGGAAGCAAGTCCCCGCAGCAATGTTCCAACATCTAGTGGAAACCCTTCCCAGAAGAGTGGAGGCTGTTATAGCAGCAAAAAAACTACATATTAATGCCCATGATTTTGTAACGAGATGTTTGACTAGCAAGTGTCCAGATACTTTTGTTCAGGTACTGTATAAAGAGGTAGAAGAGAGAAATTTGACAGCCAGAAACAGTTAAATAATAACAGGCAGATTTAGACTTGTATGTTGACAAGCTAAAGTGCCAGTGTATGGAGGAAGCGTCCAAGGACACGGGTGCTTCAAATGCCCTATCACAGAGATGGCTTACTCACGCTGACTGACTGCATGTAGAGATGTATTGATAATAGATTGAGAGAAAACCAAGTCACACACACACACACACACACAGAGATTCACAAATACACACAAAGAAACCAAAAAAGCACAAACAAACTTCCTTTGGGGGAAAAGCCTACACTCCGGTCCGACACTGTTTCAAGACCGTATTTGTTGAGCTGTGAAAACACAGGCTGCTGTTTTGAAGCCAACACAAATAGAAGGAAATCTCCGGTGCCTTGTGGGGCCCTATCTTCCTCCCTGCCTGCCTAGCCATGCCTCCGTGATGTGTGTGCCTCGTCTTCTATCAGATCGTTCACGCTGCGTCTTTTATGCTGAATGACGCGGAGCAACCATTAGTGACTGCTGTTGACATGAAGAGGTCACGCGCTAATGTAGACCCAGTGCAGACTCACCATTACTCATGGCCTGCCTGGCCAGCAAGGAGCGACTGCAACGACGTGGGGCTCTGGCTCTCTCAGAAAAACGATCTGACGGCACGGCCATTGTTCTGCACTGGCCCATTGCTTCCCACTTCCTTGGCTGGAGAGACACGCTGCTCATTAGGCCTGGATAGAAATGGGAAGGAGTTGCAAAAACAGCCACATTTGTCTACTGACAGCCTCGATATTAAAACGCTGGAATGGCTGGCTGGCAACTCTCTTCCTGGAGAATCGAGTCGAGGAGAGGAGGGGAGAGGGGGAGAGAGGAGCGTGGCATCTCTAAAAGGTCACTAGCTGCCTCCCATCCCTTCGTTTGTCTCTTTGATTAAGTCTGGCAATTAGGCAACTGTGCTGCTGTGCGCTGAGATTCAGCCGGCAGATTGGAAATAAACTAATCAGAGAGCAGGCAGATCCAGCGCTGCGGAGAGAGAGAGAGAGAGAGAGAGAAAAACATGCAGACATCCCGCCAAAGTTTGACTGGAGACAGATTAACGAGGCGATCCATGATTGGAGGGTGTATCAGAAAAGGAGAGAGCAGGATGAAAGAGGGATGTGTCTGGCGAGGCAATTCAGCAAGGAGGAGGAGAGAGAGAAGAGAGTGCAAGTTGAGGATGAGCAGGAAGGGCAGAAACTAAGAAGGCAGAGAGGAATGGTGAGCCAACAGAGGAAAATAGGAAATAACAAGAGAGCTGCAGACAACTAGCAGGGAGAGCTAGATGGTAGAATTGGACTGAGAGAAGTGAAGTACTACAGTAATAGAAAAATGTTACTGTGGGAGGAGAGGAGGAACTAAGGCAGAAAGGAGGGTAGATAAATAGACTCAGATTAACAGAAAAGTGTAGGAGGACAGAGAGAGCGAGGGAGAGAGAGAGAAAGGATACAGCATGGCAAACATTGATCTGCCAGGGAATTTGGCAGTGGGACACATTGGAGATTGGAGGGTACCTCACTTGGACGGCCTCCTGATAGTTTACATTTCTGTTTCGACAAAAACCACGCCACCTTCTGATAATTAATCCACCAGAGGATTACTGTCATTCTGGCTGCGCTCTGCCCACTTCTGTACCACTCACACAAACACACACATGAACACGCACCCACGCGTTGTCAAACAAAACTTTTTATTGTAGGTAATACGCTTATTTTTTTGGTTGTTGAAACGACCAAATGTCGGCCTTTAACAATTTGAATGGATTTACAGTACCGTAAATTCCGGACTATAAGCCGCAACTTTTTTCCCAGGCTTTGAACCTCGCGGCTTAAACAATGATGTGGCTAATATATGGATTTTTCCCACTTTCAATTATTTAAAAAAAAAAAAACACATTCTGTGACGTGCTCAGTTTTTTGGCGGCATGAAGCTTTCATTAGACCAATGAAATTGCCGAACGGGTTACGGTCAAACAACTTTTTTGTTTACTGTTTAGATTAAATCGAGCACTCTCAAACTTCCCATCATTCTGATTACGGTAGTCATTTTGTCACCCTCATCATGGCAAAGACACGGAGAAATGCATATGATGCAGCTTTCAAGTTGAAGGCGATTGATCTGGCTGTTGGAAAAGGAAATAGAGCTGCTGCACGGGAGCTTGGTCTTAATGAGTCGATGATAAAACGTTGGAAACAGCAGCGTGAGGAATTGACTCAGTGCAAAAAGACAACTAAAGCTTACTGCTAATTTTTTATTTTTTGTTACAAGCCGTGTTTTGTTAAAGCCTATTTATTTTTGTTACAAGCCGTGTTTCGTTAAAGCCTGTGTAAAGTTCATTTGTTTCAATGTACCGGTAGGCACCTGCGGCTTATAGACCTGTGCGGCTTATTTATGTTCAAAATAAAAATTTAAAATAAATTCAGTGGGTGCGGCTTATATTCAGGTGCGCTTAATAGTCCGGAAATTACGGTATATACAATATCCTACCCATATGAACACATTTAGTTCAGGCCATAACTTAACCAATTTCTGTAGGCTATATATAACAATGTTCTGCCCTATATGAACGAATGCATATACAATATTTATACACATACGGGATTTAATGAAAACAATCAAGCCCTACGCTTGTAGCCTTAGTATTAAACATACCTGCCCATATTTATATCCACACATGAAACCCAGTCACATACACAACATACTTTCAAATTCTTTAATAACAGACACAATCGGGTAATAGGCTAAAGCTCACTTCAAAGATTCCCTGGGAAACTCAACCTATTGTAGCCTCACGTGGACGAAAGAGCTTTCACCATAAAAATAAAACACTTTGCACGCACACATACGCACGCACACACACCACGCACGCACACATACACACGAACACACACCCACCCACTCCCACGCTCAAAGACATTCCGTCAAATGCCACAACAACTGGCAAAGAAATGCAGTGACAAATTCCTATTTTGCGAAGGCATGCTAGATTCAGGGACAGCGAGTGGGAGAGGAGGGGAGAGGGGTGGGTGGCACTCAGCAACTCATCTGTTCTGTTCTTTTATTCCAACATGTATCTTCTTCATCCAAATACAGAACTCAATCATGGAGAGTCGGGCTGGGTCAGTGATGGTCATAGCCACAGCAGACGGCCAGAGCGGAGTGGAGCCTTGACTAAACGCTGTGTGATCTCTCAGTCAGACCCATCGATCGCTCTCCCCGCCACTCACAGTTACACACACTCTGGTGACACTGACAGCCGTGTCCGCTGCTATTGCGGAGGCCGCACGCCTGGCGGGGGCGGGCGTAGTGACGGCAAGAAGATGACGGACAGGGCCTCATCATATTTGTGTGTTTGTGGTATTCTGTCTAAGGTGAGCTTTTGCATATACAGTATGCACATGCCATGATTATGCACATGGCAGGACATATATTTAGTGACATGTCCCTCTCTCAAATCTTCAGCACCTGTTTACGATTCCTAAACTATGCACCGTGCAGTATATTCATATGTTCACTTTGCCATTCACTCCATTCCATAGTTACGGATAAGGAAAATGGCAAGGGGAAAGGGGGATACCTAGTCAGTTGTACAACCGAATGCATTCAACTGAAATGTGTCTTCCGCATTTAACCCAACCCCTCTGAATCGGGTATAACGCCCAAAGCTTCCAATAAGTCCTTAAGCATTATCTCCTTCCCTCCCTCGTCCCCTTCCGTCACCGTAAATCCTAATACATTACAATCTTCCAGTAATTAAGTGTGTGTTGTTTTACACATCACTGCCTTTCTAATCCTTCCTAGCTGACTCAATCTACTGTAAGCAGATTGCTGGGCAATGGGATTTTAGAAATACACAACAGTGAGGCTATAAATATCAACTTTGGGTATATATACTCTACTGAAAATCTATTTTCATCATGCAGATACACTACCGTTCAAAAGTTTGGGGTCACTTAGAAATGTTCTTGTTTTTTTAAAGAAAAGCACATTTTTTGTCCATTAAAGTAACATCAAATTGATCAGAAATACAGTGTAGACATTGTTAATGTTGTAAATGACTATTGTAGCTGGAAACGGCAGATTTTTAATGGAATATCTACATAGGCGTAGAGGCCCATTATCAGCAACCATCACTCCTGTGTTCCAATGGCACGTTGTGTTAGCTAATCCAAGTTTATCATTTTAAAAAGGCTAATTGATCATTAGAAAACCCTTTTGCAATTATGTTAGCACAGCTGAAAACGGTTGTGCTGATTAAAGCATCAATAAAACTGGACTTCCTTAGACTAGTTGAGTATCTGGAGCATCAGCATTTGTGGGTTCAATTACAGGTTCAAAATGGCCAGAAACCAGAAACAAAGACCTTTCTTCTAAAACTCATCAGTCGATTCTTGTTCTGAGAAATGAAGGCTATTCCATGCAAGAAATTGCCAAGAAACTAAAGATCTCGTACAAAGCTGTGTACTACTCCCACAGAATAGCTCAAACTGGCTCTAACCAGAATAGAAAGAGGAGTGGGAGGCCCTGGTGCACAACTGAGCAAGAGGACAAGTACATTAGAGTGTCTAGTTTGAGAAACAGATGCCTCACAAGTCCTCAACTTGGCAGCTTCATTAAATAGTACCTGCAAAACACCAGTCTCAACGTCAACAGTGAAGGGGCGAGATCTTCAGTTTCTTGGTAATTTCTCGCATGGAATAGCCTTCATTTCTGAGAACAAGAATAGGCTGACGAGTTTTAGAAGAAAGGTCTTTGTTTCTGGCCATTTTGAACCTGTAATCGAACCCACAAATGCTCATGCACCAGATACTCAACTAGTCTAAAGAAGGCCAGTTTTATTGCTTCTTTAATCAGGACAACAGTTTTCAACTGTGCTGACATATTTGCAAAAGGGATTTCTAATGATCAATTTGCCTTTTAAAATGATCAACTTGGATTAGCTAACACAACGTGCCATTGGAACACAGGAGTGATGGTTGCAAATAATGGGCCTCTGTACGCCTATGTAGATATTCCATTAAAAATCATCTGTTTCTAGCTACAATAGTCATTTACATCATTAACAATGTCTACACTGTATTTCTGATCAATTTGATGTTAATTTGATGGACAAACAAAGTGCTCTTCTTTAAAAAACTAGGACATTTCTAAGTAACCCCAAACTTTTGAACGGTAGTGTATGTATTTTTGTGAATATCTGCTTCCAGATCACATGCAATTTATTAGAAACGCATTATATAAATCTATAATCATTCTATTATTCTTTAAATCTGCTAAGCTTGTTGTACAAGGTACAGTGTGTGTGTGTGTGTGTGTGTGTGTGTGTGTGTGCATGTGTGAAATGACTGACTGAGGGATGAGATGAAACTGAGAGAGTGGAGGAGAGAGAAAAGAGGGTGTGAAGTACAGACAAAGAGAAAGAGAGAGAGTTTGTTGAAGTTCACAGGTATAAATTCTGTTCATGGATCATACCAGTGCAAAGTATGTGCGAGCTGAGTGCAAGCGAGGGTATCTACAGCAGGTGAGAATGTTTGCATCAGAGCATATGCTGCGTAGGTGTCTGTTGTGTGCATATGTTATGTGGGTTTGGATGTATGCGTCTTCATGTACGTCTATGCGTGTTTGCACAGCGTGTGTACGTGTTTTAGAGAAGGGGTGGGGAGGGGGAGAGAGAGAGAGAGAGAGAAACTTAGTTAACTTGTGTTGTGTACACGTGAGCAAGCACACAATCTTCTGGTTCCCCGACAGAGAGATGAAGCCTCCCATATGCTGTTTAATTTCCAGGCTCTTCCCCAATCAGATTAACAGTAACACCAGGGAGGAGAGGAATTAAGTCCCTGAAAACCTATCAACTTCTGCTCAAACCCAAATCCCAGCTCTCTCTGTGTGGATCAGACAGTCAAACACTACGGTGGATAGATAGATAGAGGAGAATGGATGGTGAGATCCACTGTGTATACAACACGTTTGGGGTTCTTGTCAAACTCAATGCGTGTCTGACGCGGTAGTCAGTTCTTTGTCGGTTTGATTGAGAGCTATGCCAGCTTCAAGCGTGCTTCAGCAAGACAAATATGCACCCCATCATATTGGTGCGTTTGACAGTTATAGCATGTTCTGTATGAAAGAAACGGATCACACAACCAATCAGGGCGACACGACTGACAGTGGTCTGATACGATGAGTTAGACAGCAGAGAGACCACGAGAGAGTGTAATGTTTACTGTTCATTTTTATTGTTTATTTCACTTTTGTTAATTATCTATTTCACTTGCTTTGGCAATGTAAATATATGTTTCCCGTGCCAATAAAGCCCTTAAATTGAATTGAATTGAGAGGGAGAGAGGAGGAGGGGGAGCTAAAGGGAGAAAGAGGGAAGGTAAGAGAGAGAGATGGTGGAAGGAAAGAGATGGAGAAGCATGAAAAAACATGCTATGAGGGAGAGAGAGAGAGAGAGAGAGAGAGAGACATAGAGCGATGATGACCCTGACGGGATATAGAAATAGTAAAAAGTGCCGCAAGGCAGAGAGCGTTAAGACGGGAAGTCTGGCGCCACACGCCTGTTTGATCTGCACACACGCTCCCCCTCTCCATCCCCACGCACACATTAATTGATCCCACTGCAGCAATATCATGGAGACCAGACATATCAAACAGGAGCCCATAGCCTCAACCAATACACAGCTAAAGAGGCCTTCTATTTCCATATTACAGAGTTCACACAGCAATTAGGAAGAGAGACTTCAGAGCGTGGAGTTCAGAGAAGACGTGAAGGAGGCAGGGAGGGAGAGAGGGAGGGAGGGATAAAGGGAGAAACAGAGGGCCCAGGTCTGTGGGGCTGGGTGTTTTTGGGACCGCTTAGGTGGCTGAGACAGCCAGGGTAAGGCTGAGGCCAGTGTTAGTGGATAACAGAGGCAGACAGACAGCCAGACAGAGATAGGAATAACCTTATAGGATTCAAGTGGTGCTCTGCTCTCCCCCAATGCCAGATAACGGAAAGAGCCTTGGGTGACTCCCCTCAGACAAGCTAATAGAGAGTAGAGACCAACTCACATGAGAAGGCCATTTCACCCCAGGCCAGCCAGTATTTCACCTCAGGCCGATAAAGAGAATCAACTGACCAGTGGAGGTAGGAGAGAAGGGGACGGTCACAGAATGAATAAGCCCGATATACAAGCTGCAGCAGAGCTTTGTTATCAAAGCACAGCCTAGCTCACTCACTGGCCACTAGGCAGAAACGTGTGCATCGCTGAGTGTGCATGTCTGTATAACGGTTAATAATGTGCAATACAATATGCTGTTTGAAGATATATAGCAGTGGCTGTTTGATCCTGATAAATAAAGTAATAACAGACCATATATTTTCATTTTCCATCTGTCTCTGACTGCATGCTCCTACTCTCCTGTAGGATCAACCTGGTCTCAGAACATTTCGTATTATTCTGTATGTAAATCCAAAGCACTCCATTTAGTGTGATATATTATGTTTGGTATGGTTACATGAGACAAATGGTTATTTAACGCAAAAACGAAAGGAGGGTGGCTGGTCGGGGTGGATTGGTGGGCGTATAATGTGAATTTCTAGCAACCCGAAGGTTATGAGTTCGAATCTCATCACGTACAACTTTAGCTAATTAGCCACTTTGATTACTTGTTAGCTACTTTGCAACTACTTAGCATGTTAGCTAACCCTTCCCCTAACCCTTTATCCCTTGAACCTAACTCCTAACCCTTTAACCTAACTCCTAAACCTAGCCCTAACCCTTAACCCTAATCCCTAGCAAAGATAACATTAGTGAGCTAGCTAACCTCAGCCACCTAGCTAGAATTCGTAACATACTGTACATTTTACACATTTGTAACATATTCTACGTTTTTCAAATTCGTAACATATTGTAAGTTTTGTAAATTGTTAACATATAATATGAATTGTAATTCGTAACAAATCATACAAAATGGGTGATTGCCATCCACAAATTATTACAAACTGTAAGAAACATAACATACCATACTAAATTTAGTAGCAAAAATGTAGATGTAGAATAACACGAAATGCATGTGTTCATGCGTGCTAGTCTTCATGTACTCAACAGGGAGTTGGTCTAGTTCACAGATACTGTTATAAGTGAGGACAACTGACACACCTCTCATACTTGATTAAAGCCAGCTGTTTTTCCCTCATTACTGTGAATCCCCTGGCTTCTGAAAAGCTATCTCGCAGTTCACACACCCTCATTGCCAGACACGCAACATCTACAGTAGGTTCTGGTCTTCAGGCCACAGGACAAGCACACAGACAGACAGTAATGAAAACACCAAAGGCCGAGCTAATTAAATCAACAACCCTGGCAACAACTCATTCAGGGGTGGTTGTAGCGCGCCTCGGCTGGGCAGCGCATGGATGCCGTGGAGAAATGTGAGTGGGCCATGGAGCACACTGTTCGCGATAAACGCATTACGTTAAGGCCTTTCTATTCCCTCGAAGAAGCGCACGAGTTCTCCAACAAACTGTGCTGCAACTCTAAATCCCCAAAATGAGAACGTGTATGAGATGGGATTACATGGATAATGCCAGCATATGGAGCCAGGTCGAGCAGGATCTCCACTCAAAAAGGATTAGACTCCACCAAATTCCCACCACATGAAATTCCGGTTCCCCGAGCACAGATTTGTCCATATTAAACACTGGTGTCTGCTGGAACATTTGAAATCAAGTCAAGTAGGTTATTTGATAATTAAAAAAACAGTGGTTAATACATGAACCACACACCCATTTTAGGATCCATTAAATCATTTCACAACACTCAGCGAGGGAAATGAGAAAACGAGAAATTATGGGGGTTTTATTCACTCCAATGCATGTAAATAGGCCCCCATACTTCACATAGCCTAGAAATGAATGCAGAGCGCGCCATCTTTGCACACACAGACGTCAAGTTCCCTGTGCTCATTGTTGTAGACAGGCAGCACTGGTTGAATGACCATCTGCATGAACGCAGATATTATGTAATTCGGCCATCACTTTAGAACAGCTGGGTAAAATATTGTACTTTCTTTTCTAGTACAGTGCATGGCAAGTGAGCAAATAAACGTAAAAGGTGGGTTGTACTGCTGCCTGACAGAGGCAACTGGCAAATGTATACATTTGAAAATATGAACACTAAACACAGCCAATACTGCAGGCCTAGGCTACAATAATCTACAGGTCCCCACTCAAAACCAAAAAGATAGCACATCACTTATCACTTCAAACAATGCGGGTTTATCATGCCTGAGACACAGGTCCATAGCCAGGGTCAGATTTGTTGTGTGTTGAATCTCATGTACTGCATTTCTGTACAATTTAAAAACGCAAATGCTATTTGGAGAACAGCAAAAACTAAAACACAAGCAAAGATTACCCCATCCATTATCACATTGGCTGCTGTAGGTTCGTTCACCTCAGTCGATCTACAAATACATAGCCTATTAGCCATACAATTAGTTGCTACACATTAACTCAGCACCGTAATTAAAAACTATAATGAATATGTACACTTAGCAGAAAGGGCATTTTATTAACAAAAGGTAAAACAAAACCAAAAATTGCTTTACAACACTTTTTATTGCAGTTTTACAGCTAATTTCGTGCAATTATACACATTGTATGTGTCAATTGGAGCTGCTGCGGCCAACAGTAAGGAGGTTGAGCCCTCATATAATTCCATAGTTAGACAGGTTCACATATGCTAGGCGCGGGATTACCAATGCGAGCAGTGCATATAAAACATATTATTGCATTAGCAATGCAATTTTAGCTGTAGCCTGTCTCTCAAAAAGAACATGAATGGAGCCATTTCTGCAGGTGATAATTAACCTACAGGTATGCCTCGATCACACCGACAACATTTTTTTGCTCAAAATGGTATGCAGCATCATCTGTTTATGTGTGCAACAAAAGTTCAACATTTGCCTTCTGCTACCATTTCTGTCAAGCCGTCTACGCATACGGTTCGCATCGATAAATCCAACGTATGCACCACACAGAACGTGCTCCAACTTCCTCTGCAATGCAATGCTGCAAGGAAACTCAGAATTCCATATCGAAATGAATATACTTCTGGTGTACCAAAACGCCAATCCCTGTCGATGTGATCGAGGTGTTATGCACCCCCCCCCCCCCCCCCCCCCCAACAAAAAAACGCTCTGCAACGCAATGCTGCAAGGCAAATGCAGGCGTACCAAAATGCAAAACTCTGTCGGTGTGATCGAGTCATTAGAAACAGTAGCATCCGCACGCCTCCTGTAAATTCAGAACATCTGCACTAATACCAGAGAACATATGCAGTCAACAAATCGTAGTTTAATGTGAATTGATGTTGTGTATTATAAGCCCAATTTGTGCGCATTACTTTGTCCCAGGGTAACTATTTACAAGGCGCACGTCTCTCCATGCATAATTTACGCATACGCATGGTTTCAACCTCTTGGGATCATGAAGGCAAAGCTGTGGGTGTTTATTAAACATGTAACCACAGAAACGAATACATTTTAAATCATTGCACTTTAAAGCATGACACTTCTACAGAGAGGCTATATAAGTAGCTTATGTTGTCTTTTCTCCACATCGATTCAGAGGGCTAATTTAGACCAAACTGTGGCCCATAATTACTTTACAGAGGCCCTTAAGTTAAAGAGAGACGAAATACACTTATAGATAAATGTATTTAACGCGGTACGTTGAAGAGAGAAAAAACATTGAAGCAGCAATATAAAATTGCAAAGGCACTCTCACCTCTTTTATCCTGAACTTTCACAGTAATTTCCACGAGAGGATCCGTCTCCCGGTCCAGGCGCCGTGTAATTACTATATCTCCGCTGTCCCGACTCACCGTGACCGGCGAGCTGTCCGCACCGGGATCCATCAACTCAAAGCTGGCAGCTTGAAACCTCACCGGGTACAAGTTCACTACAACAGAACCGATACTGGCATCCTCGGAAACATGTATTACAACCGGTTCGTCCGACTCTAGCAGGGACCTCGACTTCCGAGGTAGTCTGATTTTCGGTTCGCCCTGTGATGGCGGTGGAACCGCTGGCCATTGCCGGGGATTAATCTCTATTGCAATACTCTGACTGGTCCGTGAGGGCCAGCCGTGGTCCATCGCAAACACGTTAAACTTTATTGGGGCGGTAAGACCCAATATAGAGTCCACCAGCAGTACATCTCCCGTTTTTGGAACGACGTAGAAACTGCAATTTTTGGGAAGAGCAAAGTAAATGAGTTCAGCATTTTTCCCGTGGTCTGTATCCTCCGCGGTCACTTTATACACCACAGACCGCAGAGCAGTGGAGTCTTCCAGATGGATTTTTATATCAGCATTAGGGAATGTTGGCTCGTGGTCATTAGTGTCCAAAACGTCCACTTTCACAGATGCAACTTCTGCGACCACAAGGTCAGTGGCGGCGCAGCTTTGGCAGCACAGACCCAGGCTGAGCAGGTACTCGGAGCGCTCCTCTCTGTCCAGGACGATCGAGGTTTTCAGAAGTATGTGTCCGCGTTTGTGGTGGGCAAATACATTGAAATCTTTACTTCCGTCTCCCAAGAGTTTCAGATGCATGCCGGAGTTGGAACACCATCTCTGCGCGTCAACCCGCTTCACAGGGATGCTGAGACCGTTTACTTTGGATCCCGGCTCGGAGTTCTCGAATACATGTCCATGAAAGAAGGGTATCCTTTCCTCTGTCTTATTCCCAAGTACAGATGACACGAAATAGCATATTAAAATAGTCCAAATCATGACTGTTGTCAGTTGTACCACACTGAGTGGTGTTAGGCTGTCACTCTAGGCCCCTTAATCATTTCGAAAAACATGTATTTTAAGTCCTCTAAAACTTCGGATGAATTATAATCTAAAACATCGATTTCACAAAAATGCTGTTCATTGTCGTGGTTTGATTCATTGCTTTAGCTCTAGCCGCAGAACTTTCGCTGTCTTCTCTGTCTCCACTCCAGCAGCAGTCTGCGTGCCCAGCTCTCCGGATAATGCAGCTCAAGTGCGCGCCTCCGCTCAGTGTTTCTGACAGCACGAGCAGCATCTGGTACTGGACAGCGCCGTGCTCGAGGGGGCGCGGCCTACAGTGACTCCTCAGGGAAGGCCACGTCACATTATTCATGTCCATCAGTTTTTCATTCCAACACATACAGTAAGTCCGTGTCCAATAGCAATGGCATGATAGGCTACTGTATGTTTTTAACTATCACTTTAACTCAGTGACCTAGATTTGTCATTGATAATTGAGGAATATATACAGACCAAATATTACAGTTTTTCTCAATCGCTTTGGCTCAATTATCGAATGAGATTTTTTTTTTCAAAAACAATAAGTTAAAATCTCTGAACAATTAGTTTCTTGTTCACACCAGATTTGAATGTCTTATTCGTTTTTAGCAAATTGCACGTGTTTTGGCACGTGTGCAAAATAGTAAGTACAATTGTCTACAATTTGCACAATAACTACATGCGCATGGCTTGCTGATCAAAACTGCTGAGTTGATTCTCAGTGAAACTGACATACTCCTCACAGCTTCTAAACATTCTTTCATCGTGTGAGCCATCACAAAATGATCCATTCAATTAGCAAAATCAGTCAGACATACATATATATGCCATAAATATCTATGACATGGACTGTTTGTGATGTCTGCTAAATTGGCAAATTACCTGCCAGGTGACATAGTAATGAAAAAGGAATCACAATCTTACCAATCAACCAATCAAGTTTGGAACATATATATGGAGCTTGCCCACAGAACAATCACTACCATTTTAAACATGGAGGAACATCATAACGCTGAACAGCAGCTACATGCTGTGGAAGAGAAATAAGATTTTTATTTTATTTGAACCTTTATTTAACTAGGCAAGTCAGTTAAGAACAAATTCTTATTTACAATGGCGGCCTATGGGTTAACTGGGTTACAATGACGGCCGTGGGTTAACTGCCTTGTTCAGAGGCAGAACGACAGATCTTTACCTCGTCAGCTCGGGAATCGATCTATCAACCTTTCGGTTACTAGCCCAATGCTTTAACTGCTAGGCTACCTGCCGCCCCAGGCAGGGCGTGGTGTTAGGGGAAGACAGAATAGAGGAAGAGGTAGAAGGCGAAGAATAAGAGTCCCTAATGAAATCAAAGCCACAATTGTGGACCATGTCATAAACCATGGTCTTACAATGGAAGAGGCTGGTCGGAGAGTACAGCCTAATGTAAACAGGTCCACAGTGTCATCAATTGTGCAAACATTCCGTAGGGAAAACAGGTAAATATGTACTCGTTATTTACTTTTGTTACAGCATTTCATTCACAACAGTACAGCAACTATTGTAAAGGTAAATGCAAGTCTGTAAATCACAAAGTACCGTAACATATGTATGAGGAATATACAGTAATACAGCACATTTTGAATACAATACACTATCTGTAACATGATCTATTTGTGAATTCGACATGTCATATATCGGACTGCACAACAACCTCATGCTGGTGGCAGAGCAGCAGTATTCAGCCATCAGCAAGAAGAAGAAATTTGCAACATGGTCATAGCCAACAATTCCATCAGGCTAAGAGAGATCCAAAGTGCAATCATAAATGACAACAATATGTTCGCAAATATCAATTCTGTCAGCATTTCCACTATAGACAAAGTTTTGGGAAAAAATCGAATCAAAATCAAACTTTTTTTGAGGAATAGTGACAGAGTGAAGGAGCTGCGGTACCAGTATGTCCAGGTAAAACATTGGTGTGTATATTGAGTTTTACTGTACTTCAATAATGCCTGTGTATATACTTCTTGAAGTTGTAGATACCCATATGAACAGAGAACATTTCTACTTTACTAAACTGTCTGATTCTAGAATAGGCTAACTTTATATTTTGTTTCTATGTTACTATATAGAGAATAATGGAGCTGGAAGGACATGAAATGACCCACATTCTTGTTTTTGTGGACGAGGCTGGGTTCAATCTGGCTAAAGGCAGGAGACATGGCCGCAATCTCCTTGGACACCGAGCCACAATTGGCACACCAGGCCAACATGGGGGCAATATTCCAATGTGTGCTGCCATTTCTGAGAATGGTGTGAGAACACATATTCCACACATTGGGCCCTATAACACCCAACTTCTCCTGTCCTTCCTAAATACACTCTACAGAGACCTAATACCAGAACACCAAAGAGGTTTAGTTAGACCAGATTTGCCAAATTATGTAATTGTGTGGGATAATGTCAGCTTCCACCGAACCAACATTGTTAGGGAATGGTTTGCTGCACATGAAAGGATAACAATGGAGTTCCTTACACCATCCTCCCCATCTCTGAAACCGATAGAGATTTTTTCAGCATAGAAGTGGAAAGTATATGACTATCGGGCACAAGAGCAGATGTCTCTGTTAGATGTCATGAATGCTGCTTGTGAGGACATCACAGGCGATTATTGCAGGTGATGGTTGCGCCACGCAAGGAGACCCCCCGTGCATCGCAAGGGAAAACATCAGATGTGATGTTCACGAATCTCTGGCCAGACCAACAAGAGCGACAGGTTGTCCACCAAGACGGGAACTTGTAGTGTTACGTACTGTGAGGAGGTACAATTGAATGTTTTTTTTACAGAACTACCACAGGTCTTTTCATTGTTGCGTTTTATTTTTATTTTTTTGCATGGATGTCATTTTGTGGCAAATTCTGTACACTATATATGACTTTACATGTAAGAAATATGTAAAAATGGACATGCAAATGTGAATCTTCTGTTTACATGTAACACATTGCTACAAAAATAAATGTACTGTATACATACAAATGTGCATATCATTTTTCTGTTTACAACGGTATTGACTTTTCCCAGTAAATTTTTACCTACTGTTGAAATCGGTATCTAAAAAGCTCTGTGTGATACACAATAGCATTCAGTTAGATAAAACGGACATTCTTATATAGTACAGTAAGCAGTCAGTATCAACAAAAATGTACAACAGAACTGACATTTGTATATAACAACCATTTCCTGGGTTGACTGCCGTGGTGAAAAAAACATCTAAACATTTTGACCAGTACGGCTCACACGATGACAAAAACGTTTCATTTTGGTGGCATTGGCCAATTTACTGACACGATAACTATGTTTTGAAGCATGAATTAAATGTTTTGGATGAGTTACTACATTTTTCAGATATGCAATAGACTTGTGATGTCCCATAAAACAGTTGTGACAATTGCACTTACAGTTTAGAGAATGTTAAGACTGTGTTTCAAAAAATGAACCAGAGAATTGAGAAACTGTAAAACTGAATCACTCTTTCTAGTAAAGAAAGATGATTTATACATGTTTAGAGTAACATATTTTATCAAGTTTACAGGACATTAAATATTTTATCCTTGCCATAAAAATTATATAAAACATGCTCACACACACTGGCAGTACAGATAATAGGCCTAGATTCATTTGTAAGAATAGATTTGTTCACCCAAGAACACCCAAGCCACTCAGTTAAGCTCAGTCAAACAAGAGGGGAAAAAAACATTGATAGAATCTCTTTAAAAAAAAAAATCTGTCATGCTTCAGCAGCGATGCTCACCAATTCGTTCAGAAAATGTGCAATTTAGCAAAACATAGGTTATTGTGTCCTTTATATATTCCCAACCAGAGGAAAACCATGTGTACCTTTAAACAGTCTCCTTGAGACCAGAAGTTACATTTGGCCCCGAACCTAGACAAACCTAGTTCTGGCAGTTGACTGGGAAGTGTTGTATTAATTAAATTCAGGAACAATGTATACACGTTCATGCTACAGTAACAAATTGAAATGAGCATATTCTTAACACGTACTTGAAACATCCATCTTTATGCACATGCAATAGGTTCTGAGGGGACACCTTCCATGCGGTTTGGGTATCGCAGGTACATGTTCTAGTCTAGTGATTCCCTCTGGTTTGGACTTACAGCCTCAAGCTGTTGAATTGCCACACACATAGCTTTCGAACTTCTATTGATGGCTCTCCTTCCCTCTCTAACATGTAGCCAGAGGCGATTGCTCTCTGGTGTTCCACAACCAAATTTCAATTAGAGGTTTATCTGACTTTACCAGCGCGCTGGAATAATATTAACCATCCCAAGATCCACGCCATGCTAAACAATGAGCGTGTCAAACTGGAGTGTGAGAGAGAGTGGCAATACCGGAAGAGGCCAAGGGATGGAGGAGGAGAATACATAGCTCATTATTCTGATATCTATTCTAATACCACCTACCACAGGAGAGTGTCAGCGAGAGAGCTTGATAGACTGATAAAAAAACCCAGGGAGAAACACTTTCAATGCAGCGCTGAAGAAATACCAATTTCACTTCATCGCAAACACAATCTAGGATCCAGGGGGTTGTAAATTGGCTCTGTGTTACTAGAATGTTTCAGTTTCCCGGCAAAGAGCCACCAAGGCATGAAGACCCAGAGGACTGGCTAGCTCACAGCGTCCATCCAGTTAAACCGTAGATATCTAGTTAGGTATTAATGTCATGCAGCCCCTCTCTCCTTAGCGCTAACATGCAACCACAGAGGTGAGAAGGAATCAGATATGATATCGCTACCTAAGTGGAGGAGAGCCTAGACTCGGCTATACCCCATACCGCATGTGGACACAGAATAGACCGCCAACTTAAACTTAAACATAGCTGAGAAGATCAATTTGCACGCAGAAAATAGGTATTTGTACATAAGCATTGCCATGGGCAATGTCTCATTCCTGTCTCATCTTCTTGTGAGTGTTATCCAGGCAGAAAAGCACTCAGGCAGGATGAACCACACCTGTTCCTGAATATTTCTGGAGGAATTCACTGACACATGACAACACAGACAGACAGGCAGACAAGACAGATGGACACACGTGCCCACATGCATGCGCAAGTATACACCAACACATTTTTCGAAATATTTCACTCCAGGGCAATGGTATTTTTCTGCCACTACAAAGAGAATCAAACAGTTCATGTAGCTTAACCCCAAATAGCCAGGCACTCATAATGTCCTAGAAATGGTTGTCAGTCTCATATAAGAACTGAGGTGGGAATGTAATAGAATGTAGATTGCACTATAAAAGTTGCCTGTGTAACAAGGGTACTGGGGGATAATTCCTTTATTAACCACTGCTTTTGAGAGAAAAGTCTGTTAGGTGTCAGAGTGTGCATAGTTAGGCTTGGCAAGCGCACATGCTGAGTAGACTGCAGCTGTTTTAAAGCCAGTTCACTGAACCCCATTACAACTGGATCAGTCTCTCTCTCTCTCTCTCTCTCCCTGTTTCCTTTGGTTCCAACTGGGTCAAGGACAAGTAAGCAATAGAAGATTTAAAGACTAAAAAGCATCCTTCCAACTGCTACCAAGTCAGAAAGTCTATAAACGCTCCCATGAAGTTCGTCTCATTGTGACTGTCATTGTAAGTAGTATCAGTGGGTGGATGAACGTGTAGGTTTTGGGGCTGTTTTAGCTAATGGAATGTACATTTCTCAGGGACAATCACTGCAGCAACTTTTACTAATAACTTGACACAACACATCAAGGTTATTTTTTGTTCTTAATTTAATAATATAATTTTATACAATACATTTGTTGGCACATTATCCTTGACATTCACAATGCTGTTACGTTTATGGTGAAAGCTCATAAACATTTATTGAAATGTGAGATGAATTTGCCCTTGGCTTCGCCAATTTTACAATATACAATATGGCTTTGAGATATAAAACCTAATGATCAGGGCTGTCATATTTGCATATCCAGAAAGCAGGGGTTATTACTTCTGCAGAACTCCACTTACAGTGCATAATTAGTCCGGCATTGCCATCGACGACAGCCAGACCTCAGCAGCGTGGTGGAGTATTTCCTGTTAATGAGCCTTGTCACTGTACGCTTTACCCCCTGTCTCTGCTCTCTAGCGCACTACAGACACACCGCCGAGAAACCCGGAATAATCAGCACATAAACAATCTCATTACATCAGATAATATTAAAAGCCCAGGCTCCTTTAAATGTCCTCTATGGTCTCCAACAGAGAAATGACAGAGAAATACAGAATAAAAACGGCAGGGTCAAATAAGCGGGAAATGTATTTTTCCTTTCTCTAATAAAACCGTCTCCCGGCGTAATATTTCTTTCAAAGTACCCTGATTTCATTTGCAGAAGTTTTCATTTCTTTCTGCATGACTTCATGTTCATATTTTCATACCTTTCCTAGTGAGAATCCGGTGATAAGGTGCAGATGAGCAGCCTGTCCCTGGTGTAAGTCTATCCCCAAGGATATTAGGCCTGACCAGTGGGGATTTTAGCATGAAAATCTTGGTGGGGCAAACTCCCCAATTTTGTTTTAGATGTATGCCAGCAAAGCCACTACACAACACTAAACAATACATGAATTGCACTATAACGGTGACAAACGGTTCCCACAAACTGTTAGGGCCTACATAAAGATGTCCCAACAGCAGAGCTTTCTTGTCAACAACATGGAATGAATCCTTACCATCGCTACACCTGGCTATCAGCAGAGCCTTGTCTGGCAGCGAAACAGTTAATTCAGCCTCATCTACTGCCTTTAAAAAAAATCTAGCTGATATGGCTGACTTGCGTAGTCAATATAATAATTTGTTCAGCACTTTTCAAATGTACAGTGACAGAATTCAGAACATGGGCTGTTCTTACAGTATTCTCCCTGTACACCAAGTCAGAACTGTAGGATAAATAAAGGGGCATATGAGCTGACAATGAAAACTCTTACAATATTCAATGATGACATTTCTCTAAGACAGGCTATAGGCTAAATGTGCACCACCAAGTCAGAACAGTAGGCTAAATTATGAGGGTGAAAGGGACCAAATTATTATGGTGAGGCACATGGGCTAATAACAGCTTACTACACAACACACACTTAGTATTACTTTCTTCGCGGCGGTCCTTCTTGTGGGCAAATTTTTGTCATCAAACTCTGTCATTCTCCGGATTTATGGTGCTTTCAAGACAACTGGGAACTAAAAAAAAACAAGATTGAATCATGACGTCAGTGATCTTCAGGTTGGAGCTATAGAAAGAGGCCTGAGTTCCCGACTTGGAATTCGAAGTTGGATGACCGTTCAAAACATATCTTCACAGTCGGAGCAAATTTTTTTCAGAGTTCCCAGCTGTCTTGAACTCACTGAAGCCTGAGATTTCCCAGTTCCGAGTTTCCAGTTGTTTTGAATGCGGCAGAAGTCATGCTGAATTGACAGCATGGCCAATGTATTCTACCTTTTCTAGCCCATGGTGTCACATGTGAATGTTTATCACTTTAAGCTTGGAAAAGAGACCCCTAAACCCAGACTTGGACCACACACCCTGAATAGTAGGCTAGTGTTTGCTTTGCAACGCTTGCAGTTAGCCACTGATTCCTTCCAGACCACTCATTGTTAAATTTGCGATTTCCAACTTGTTGTGTGATGTTTATTATCAGGACTCAGGATATGACCCAGATGCAGACACGGGAGGAGGATAGTACAGTTCTCAGATGATTTTTTAGGAACACGGGGCAAAGGGCAGGTCGAGGGCAGGCAGAGGGGCTAAGGATCTTGGAGATGGGGAAAGGGACAATATAACAGGGGGACAGTTTGCGGGACTGACGTTGTTTCAAACAGGGTTGGGGAGTAACGGATTACATGTAAGGGATTACAAAAAACTGTAACTGTAATCCGTGACTTTACCAATAAAAATATTGTAATCTGATTACAGACACTTTTTAAAAACTTGATGATTACTTAGAGGACTACTTTAAAAATACATATAATTTAGAAAGGATGTTTGCGAAAAATAAATCTTTAATATTTCCCTATTCTCTTAACGACTTTCAAATCAGCGTTGAAAAAAGGCGCAAATTGAAGTTTGTTCCACCTGAGCGAGTCTGACCACAGTTCAGAGGGAACTATGATGACACACCAAATGTGTTTGAGGATCGCGGGAAAAGAGCAGGAATAAGCTTTTATAGACTACAGTCCAAGCTATGTCTTCTACATGTGCGACTGCTGTCGGCATCCAAAGATTATCCAACTTGAATAAACACTTGGAGATAAGGATGATAGCAGTGGTGTAGTCTACGGTGATACGGATATCCCTTATTATTCACACCTACATAGCGCATTGATGTGAATCACACTGCTGATCTCTTACTTAGCTATTCGCGCATTGTGGATTGTGATTGTGGTTGTTGTGGATGGCTGCTCATAAATCTAAATGTGTATTTGAACCCAATAATGGTTGAATTCAAGAAGTTTAAGGTGCCTATCAATCATTGTTTTTGAAACCAGTGGACAGCCAGTGAAAAATGTGCTCTTGCAACAGCTGCATAGTACGGATCCCAGCCTATGGAATAAAAGTGGGGCTTTTATTGCTGAATTTTATTCATGCTGATAAAAAAAAAAATCCATAGGCCTGATGGACACGTGCTCAAACTCGCACACTTAAATGCCTCTTGAGCTTAGTTCAACTGTCGCACTTCATGAGAACCCAAAATAGAAGCTTTTTTTTCTCCAATGATTGTAAACATTGTAAATGTAATAAAAACACTGTATAGCCTCATAACATGGTTAAAACAATAATTGTGATATCATGGATGGTCAGTCCTTGCATCCATAGGTCTGTCTATTAATCTGTGAGTGGTTTCATTTCTCCAGGCCCATCCCTCAGCTTTTACCAAAACAGAAGCAGGGCGGCCATTTTATTATTCTTTCATCTGTGGATTTGCGCTTTAAACAGCTTCATATTATCAAGATATCAAAGTGTCACAAACAAAAAGGTAATCTATATGCCTATAGCAAATGCAGCATACGGCATTCATTTTTCACATGAAAACAGAACTTTTCAGTAGTGTTCAAAGCATGCCATTCCACGAGCGCAGCATTTCTTTTTCAACTCGAATCAATGAGCCCAATCAGTCCTCCATGACAACAAAATCATAAACAACAGTGTAGGGCAAGTTAACAAGTCTTTCGTTTTGGGGTTATTCTCAGGTAAAACAATTTGGCCAGTCTATACTTCCATATTTTCAAGTCCTATTCTTGAAGATCAAGGGGTATAACATTTATTGGAATGACTGGAATTCTGATATATCTTTACATTAAAAACCAAAGTCTAATTTAATCGTATTATTATATGTAGTAGAAAGCCATGGGTGAGAAGAAGCCTACGTAACCAACCCATAAAGTAAAAAGTAACATCCATAGATGGCCAGCTATGTAAACTTTAACATTGATTTATCCAGCAATAGATCTCTTTCAATTGGTAACATACATTTTTGTCTTCTTCTAATGCCTCTTAAGGGGAAAGTAATCTAAAAGTAACGGAATGTAATCAGATTACATTTCTGAGTTTGGGTAATTACGATTTTGGAAAGGTAACTTGTAACTGTAACGGAATAAATTTAGAAAGTAACCTACCCAGCCCTGGTTTCAAAGGTACAAATGCAACATGTTTTATACAAGGTTTGTCTGTGTTGAAAATTGGTTACCATGATGACATATTGCTGTGGTTGAAATTTCACCCTCAAAATACTTTTTTCAAATCCAATGTATTTTCCACGTAGATTCCACATCAAAATACATTGACAAATTACGTTGAAACAACGTTGATTTAACCAGTACGCCCAGTGGGATGAGTCCTCTTTCAGCTAGTCCCCACTACTGGACCCCACTCTACACCACATAGCCAGCCGAACACAATGCAGGAAAGCTTACGTGTGCTCCCAGTTCAAGGTCAGTGGCAGCTGAGCAGTCAGGCTTGGTGTTTACGCTCCTAGATGAAGGGCTCTGTGCCACCTGCTTTGAGACTCTCTGAATGGTGCCACATTCCTAATCCACATTCCTGTCTATGCAGAGAGCACACAATGGTAAACACATTGATTCTACACATCATGTGTGCTACTGTTTTTGCCTAGACCTTTATGTTGGATTCCACACAAATCAAAAATATTCCACTAATGCATACGTAGTCTCAGGATGTGATGGTATGGTACAGGGAATCAGATTACTAACTGAAAAGAAGTGAGGATGATTCTCCTAAGAATTGTTAAAGCCTCCAACCTCTGAGAGGAGATTTGACTGGAGAGGCAGGGAATATGGGCAGACATTCAGGGAGTAACAAAGAAGATGAGGAACAGAGAAGAAGTCATTGCGGTTGATAGAAGTATGTGTGGTCTCCAGGGGTGCAACTTTGGTTTTAGAAGTGGGGGGACATAACCTGGTAGGGGCTCTGGGGGCCCTCCCTCGAAATTGTTGGGCATCTGCAGCTCATTTCCTGCATTTCTACACAATCAAATATGAACCCTTTCTTGTCATTTTGGGGTCTTTTATTGTAAATAAGAATAGAATATATACAGGTCCTAAAATGAACACCTACCACCTCCCAAATGCGGGTAGATTTTGGCATTGGTGGGTAAGACGTCTATTTCACTAGCCACGTTGGCGGGAGGTCAGGCCTCCACAGTGCAGACATTTTACTCCCATTTGCAAATAAATGTTTGATCATATTTATAGTAAAATAAATACTGCAGTAGCTGTTTCAAAGTATTTCTACTGTTTTGTTTCAAAGCTGGTAAATTAATCGCACAAAGTGAAAGAACTATGAATCATAAAAGACATAAAAGTAGGTCTAATTTACTTGAAACTAAAGTCTACTGAAGTGAAACTTCTGTCCTTGTGTTTCTTGTGTGTCCTTGTGTTTCTTGGCTATTTACGTAGTTTTATTCACAAGCTAGGTTGTTTTTCAATGTTTGAATTTCAACTGCTAGGGAAGAGAAGACAACGCAGCTACTAGTCAGACTCTCAATCTCACAGGCTCAAACATGACTCCAGTCACGTTACCACTGTAACCTCCCACCCTTAACCTTTCATTTGTGAGTTCCAAATATCTCTAACGGTCACCCCAGCTTGAGTTGTTTTATGCGAGTGTTGTCTGAATGCACTGTTCCAAAATGTGATTGCTACCCACCTGGACAGTTAACATGTGCTGCCTGCTAATTATCTATAGACAATGTTTCAATTTATCAATTTCAAATTATTTTCTAATATGTTGTATTTCCTAACAACAGTTTGAATTGAGGTGTGTTCCACCTCCTCATTAATTCACATAGAAGTAGCCCATTTCAGTGTTGCGGACAATTTATGTTTGAGGCTTTACTGAGCCAGACAAAGTCCCCTCTTCAAACATCAAGTATGCAGACATTTGTCTTGCACGAACTAGCACATTTTCTGGCTGGCTCTCGCTTTGCCTCCATTATTGTTTTCCTTACAAACAATAACTTTGGACGTGTTGCGTTCCTATCAAAGTAAGTGCCTTATTTGCTGCATATCGTGTTGTTGTTCATATTGTAGCATGATGTATGTATGTATGTATGGAGCATAATATATTTACAGTTTTATTCACGGTTTCAAGTATTGGTGACAAGTAATGCATTCCGATTATTGCATAGATGGTAATGGACACCTACTGTATGATGTGTGTAAAATACTTTTTTGAAGGTTGTACTAATTATAATGAGCTAATGCTAAGATATTTGCCAGCTATGTAGGGTGCCATGTTTGTTGACATTACACAATGCATTATGGGTGTCACGTACAGTTGAAGTCGGAAGTGCTACATACACCTTAGCCAAAAACATTTAAACTCAGTTTTTCACAATTCCTGACATTTAATCCTAGTAAAAATTCCCTGTCTTAGGTCAGTTAGGATCACCACTTTATTTTAAGAATGTGAAATGTCAGAATAATAGAAGAGAGAATGACATATTTCAGGTTTTATTTCTTTCATCACATTCCCAGTTAGTCAGAAATGTACATACACTCAATTAGTATTTGGTAGCATTGCCTTTAAATTGTTTAACTTGGGTCAGATGTTTCGGGTAGCCTTCCACAAGCTTCCCACAATAAGTTGGGTGAATTTTGGCCCATTCCTCCTGACAGAGCTGGCGTAACTGAGTCAGGTTTGTAGGCGTCCTTGCTCGCACATGCTTTTTCAGTTCTGCCCACAGATTTTCTATAGGATTGAGTCCAGGGCTTTGTGATGGCCACTCCAATACCTTGATTTTGATGTCCTTAAGCTATTTTGCCACAACTTTGGAAGTAATCTTGGGGTCATTGTCCATTTGGAAGACCCATTTGCGACCAAGCTTTAACTTCCTGACTGATGTCTTAAGATGTTGCTTCAATATATCCACATAATTTTCCTACCTCATGATGCCATCTATATTGTGAAGTGCACCAGTCCCTCCTGCTGTCCCTCCTCGATGGTCATTATGGCTAAACAGTTCTATTTTTGTTTCATCAGACCAAAAAGTGCGATCTTTGTCCCCATGTGCAGTTGCAAACCGTAGTCTGGCTTTTTTATGGTGGTTTCGGAGCAGTGGCTTCTTCCTTGCTGAGCAGCCTTTCAGGTTATGTGGATATAGGACTGGTTTTGCTGTGGATATAGATACTTTTGTACCTGTTTCCTCCAGGATTTTCACAAGGTCCTATGCTGTTGTTCTGGGATTGATTTGCACTTTTCGCACCAAAGTAGACAGAACGCGTCTCCTTCCTGAGCGGTATGACGGCTGCATGGTCCCATGGTGTTTATACTTGCGTACAATTGTTTTTACAGATGAACGTGGTACCTTCAGGCGTTTGGAAATTGCTCCCAAGAATGAACCAGACTTGTGGAGGTCTAGAATTGTTTTCTGAGGTCTTGGCTGATTTCTTTTGATTTTCCCATGATGTCAAGCAAAGAGGCACTGAGTTTGAAGGTAGGACTTGAAATACATCCACATGTACACCTTCAATTGACTAAAATGATGTCAATTAGCCTATCAGAAGCTTCTATAGCCATGACATCATTTTCTAGAATTTTCCAAGCTGTTTAAAGGCACAGTCAACTTAGTGCATGTAAACTTCTGACCCACTGGAATTGTGATACAGTGAATTATCAGTGAAATAATCTATCTGTAAACAATTGTTGGAAAAATTACTTGTGTCATGCACAAAGTAGATGTCCTAATCGACTTGCCAAAACTAGTTTGTTAACAAGAAATTTGTGGAGTGATTGAAAAACAAGTTTTAACAACCTAAGTGTATGTAAGTCTGTCAGACCAAAGACATTGTAATGAGGTGAAATAATGGTTCACTCATCTTTCGAGTAAACTTCCGGAAGTGAATGAAGGGAAGTAAATGATCGTATACTGCAGACCCAACTCATCTTGTCTGCTCTTATTATCTTTGGTTGATGCAAAAAAACAAACATGGCGCTGCACACAAACTACCCATTGTCAGATTACTTTCGATTTCTAGAAAGTGTTTTACTCAATTACTTTCGATCAATGTTGAGCTCACCCATGATGTGATGACATATTTCCTCAGTTAGCGCTAGGACTAACGTAGATTACATTTTCTGATTTGGATGATTGTGTATGCTGTTTCTACTTTTGTGAATGTCTGAACATTACATCCAAAAATAAACTGGTCACATTCAGGAAATAACATTGTAAGGACTGTGTATGTGCAAAATGTTTATTTGACAAAACAGTGTGGCTAGCTCAAATGCTGACTGTTGCGTCAATCGAAACTGGACATTATAAATAAGCGTTCTAATCAAACCGGTTTGAGCATTAGCTGCAGGGACCACAGTAAAATGATTACACCTGTTTGTTGGTGCATGTGAAAAGGTTAAAGGGGCAGGTGAATATTTTTGTCTCTTCTGTGATATTTTGGTTTTTGTTTTTGTTATGAAATTAAACAATATACCATATTATTTCTTACTAGTAATACATCTATTGTTTTAGAAACATTACAAAGCATGCTAATCCATTTTTTTGTGTTTTGTTTGTTGTAATTTTAGCAGGGAAATTGTATTTTGGCTGGTAAAAAATCAGAGTGGCTTGTAGATTTTAAAATCTACCTGCCACAGTGGCTGGTGGACCAAAAAGTTGATTTTATGCACTGAATATGTTTATAAATACTTCAACATGAATGTGTTACCATGATTATGGATTATCCTGAATTAATCATGAATAATATTGAGTGAGAAAGTTATAGATGCACAAATATCATACCCCCCTCCAAAAAGCTAACCTCCACGGTTATTGTACTGGTGAGAGGTTAGCTAATCTTGGGGGTATGATATTTGTGTGTCTAACTTTCTCACTCATATTATTAGAAACATATTCTATTCTTATTTACAATAAAAGTGACTCCAAAATGATCCAATACGTTATTTACCATTCATTTCTATTGGGCACAAAATAATCTGAAACACAGTCAATGCATCCAACACATTTGTACAGTCACAAACATGATGTAGTACATTTTGGTCATTTAACAGACGCTCTTATCCAGAGCGACTTACAGAAGTGAGGGCATACATTTTCTGTACTGTTTCATACTGGTCCCCAGTGGGAATCAACCCTCAACCCTGGCTTTGCAAATGCCATGCTCTAACAACTGAGCCACACAGGACTATGTAGTCATTGCATGCTATGAATGTGAGACCAAAAACACTTACAAGTGAATTTGTCCCAATACTTTTGTCTGCCTAAAACGGGGGGGGGACGGGGGGGGGGGGACACTATGTACAGAAAGTTCTGTCATTTCAAAACATTTCACCCGATATAGATGAAAATACCCTCAAATGAAAGTTGACAGTCTGCACTTTAACTTCCTAGTCATTGTTTGATTTCAAGTATAGATCCAAAAGAAGAAAAAATGCTTCACTGTCCCAATAATTACAGAGTGCACTGTAATTCATATCATAGGCCTAATAGTACTGTATAGCTCTTTTTATTGCACACGATATAGCTGGATCTAGTGATACATAATTTAATATTTCTGCAATCCATTGTGACATTGTGGGAGGATAACCAACCTTCCGATTAATGGAGATACATTTCTTAGCCGATTTAAATGCTAGGTTACACTGATAACAGTCTCCAAGCAAGCAAAAACTGGGAGACTGGAGAATCTGTAGACCAGCTGAGATAAAAGAACATACAGTACTCTTTGCCAGAATTCAGCCAGCCTTCAGCAGAGCATAACATATTGAAATATGTCCCCTTTTGTGTTTTACACCTCCAGCAGAGGAACTACATTTCTGAATGCATGATATTCAGTTTCACTGGCATATTATCACGTTTCAGTTAAGATCCAGATGCAGACAACGTCGAAGTAACAACAGTTTATTAATCGAACAAGGGCAGGCAAAAGACAGGTCCAGGGCAGGCAGAGGTCAGCAATCCAGAAAGGTGGGGCAAAGGTACCCGACTGCAGGCAGGCTCAGGGCAGGCAGAAAGGTCAACACCAGGAAAACTAGGAAACAGGAACAATCGAGAGACAGTAGCAGAGGGAAAAACGCTAGTAGGCTTGACGAAACACAACGAACTGGCAACAGACAGAACACAGGTATAAATACACAGGGGATAATGGAGAAGATGGGCGACACCTGGTGGAGGGTGGAGACAATCACAAAGACAGGTGAAACAGATCAGGGTGTGACAATATAGTACATTATATGGATGGTCTTAAACTGCAGTAATTTATGTTTGAGATGATATGAACATGACTGGACATTCAAACATATCTGTATCCATTCATCATCAATAATAGCGTCTCCCAGGTCTTTTTCTCATTTTTGTTTTACATGTCTTGTGTTATTGGCAAAAGCCTATCAACCAGTTTAGAAATCAACAATAGTTTGTCAGACTGCCTTAAAATAGTTTAAATCTTTGAAGCTTCTATCTTGTCCAGTGTTTGCTGCACAGAAAGAATAAAGTGTTGCATCTGTAAAAGTTTACCTCAGTGCCGTTACGTACTGGTCCTTCCTGGTTGCCTGACCCTGCTGAGACCCCCATCACCATTGGATCCTGCTCAGATGAGGCATGACAAAGAATTACCTTGGTGTACTTTTATAAATTATATTATCCAAGAGTAGAAAAAAAAATTCAATTATTGAAATTACCATTATTCCCAGACTGTAGCCTACCTATTAACTCAAGATGTATCCATTCACGGATTGTTATAATATACTGCAAAATTCACCTGAACTCCGTAGACTGGTCTTCCCTGGTTGTCTGACCCTACTGGGACATCAGACACCATCTGATCCTGCTAAGACATGATGAGCATAGTGTTGTGTACTGACTGTGCACCATGACAGTGAAGCCTGTAGGGCTGTTTATACCATGTCAGTGTGAAAAGTAAGGAATAAGCTAGGGAAACTGACAGATCAATAACATTACATTGACTATAATGACTGTGATTGGGGAAAAAATAATATCTAACGTTTGCCAACTTTGGTTAGCTCTAATGGTACATCAACTGGACGAAAACAAGCCAAGTTAATTAAATTCTGTTGAAACGGTACAAAACAAAAGCTACTTAACATTTCCATGCACAAAACAGCTGTTAGACACTTCTACCTGACAGACAGTTGGAGGCTAGAGCCTGCAACTGGCTGAGGTAGCTACTAGCTAGCTAGCTAGTTCATTCACCTAAGACAGAACTTCAGTCAAACAGGAAATGTGAATTATTCTGTGCATTATAATTAATGGACATCTTTGTATGGGTTGATACAAATTTCATAAGGGGAAATTAACTAACATTTGAAAGTGGAAATTACCGTCTTCAGAAACCTTTTTAAACCTCAAACCCAGAACAAGTTTAACATTTCCTGTATTGCAGGAAAGTTCTCCTGCAACAGGGTGATGCAATTAAGATACTACAACTGTAGATATAACTATCACTGCAGGTGCTGGGCAATTATACGATAACAGAGTGATGCGGTTGTCTTGGTTGCGCATAGGACACGTTTCAACTTTAGCGATAGCAATAATGTATAGGCATCCTCTCAATGCTTGGTGTGGGTGGATAATTATAGAGCAAATTAACTGTGAAAAATATCCTGACTTGTTTGACAAACGGTGCAGACTCTAGGCTGCGACAATGTAGTCTCAAACATACAGTATGTTTATAACATTTAGCCCTTTTAATATTGTGTGGTAATCTGTTGTGCTAGATTTCTGAGTGTGATTTTGTTGAATAGTTTGTGTTCCTATGCGTTTTGTGCATGTGACTAAGTCCATCTCATTTGTGAAGGTGTGTGTGGATTATGAGTTTTGTCCCACCCCTCTGCTAGCCAGAGGCTGGCTGGTTGGGTGGCTTTTTTTTTATAGGATTTTTCTATGTTTACATTTATGATGATTGACTCTTTTCCCTTACACAGCAAAGATCACTTTTCCAACTGATTCGATTTCAGAATGTAACTGTTTATGACTCAATCTATTGCTATTACTTATTACTCTAGCACTTTAGCTAAATACTGACAATATGGAAAGCTGATTCCTTGGATAATCAATCCAGAGACAGAGCAGTGACTTAATTAGTCACATACCACTTAATCCATGTTTAAAGACGCAGTCAAATCTTTACTTCCTGATTGGGTCTAAAGACATTTCAACACATTTACTTTGCAGACCATCTGCCGGTTTAGAAACCACTTTGAAATCGCAATTCCTCTTTTGACCTGTCAGCGGGAAAAATATGGAGATAATTTAGCAAACAAATACATTCGTTTTTAAAATTATAATATTGATTGTTTTCTCACAAAACAGATACGTGTCACTACCTTTAGTGTTGTAATGCAGCTGTTTCAAATTGTTTTATTACGTTCTGTTTCTATTCATCTAAACTCAAGAATTGATCTCGGGGTGATTTGTTTTCATGAATTAGTTTTTCATATTTTCAAGTCAAACCTCCTCCTGAGGGGGAAGCTTTTTCAATTTGAACTTTCTCACTTTCTCAGATAAAAGTACAACTTAACACTTGTGATAGTGTAACTTTAATTATGGATTCCATGGCCTTCCATTACATTTTATATCCATCTGATTCATACTTGAACCGATTGAACTGATGCAATCTCTCTGCACTTAATAAAAAATTAAGTTATTGAGCTTGGTTGAAGGAATGTGGACCTAGGGACATTTGCATATCCAAAGCGCATCGTCAACACTCCCCCGGAAGACACTCCTGATGCCATGGGCCCAAGGACTAGAGGTTGGGTTCCATAAGCTGGACTGAAGACTCAAGAATGAACTCTCATGTGGTGCGCGTCGTTTCTTCCTGTATTGGACACTGCCTGTTCATGTACGTTATGCACAGCTTCTGTCCAGGGGGGATTTGTACAGTCATGGCCAAAAGTTTTGAGAATTACACAAATATTAATTTTCACAAAGTCTGCTGCCTCAGTGTCTTTAGATATTTTTGTCAGATGTTACTATGGAATACTGAAGTATAATTACAAACATTTCATAAGTGTCAAAGGCTTTTATTAACAATTACATGAAGTTGATGCAGAGTCAGTATTTGCAGTGTTGACCCTTCTTTTTCAAGACCTCCGCAATCCGCCCTGGCATGCTGTCAATTAACTTCTGGGCCACATCCTGACTGATGGCAGCCCATTCTTGTAAAATCAATGCTTGGAGTTTGTCAGAATTTGAGGGTTTTTGTTTGTCCACCCGCCTCCTGAGGATTGACCACAAGTTCTCAATGGGATTAAGGTGTGGGGAGTTTCCTGCCCATGACCCAAAATATCGATGTTTTATTCCCTGAGCCACTTAGTTATCACTTTTGCCTTATGGCAAGGTGCTCCATCATGCTGGAAAAGGCATTGTTCATCTCCAAACTGTTCCTGGATGGTTGGGAGAAGTTGATCTCAGAGGATGTGTTGGTACCATTCTTTATTCATGGCTGTGTTCTTAGGCAAAATTGTGAGTGAGCCCACTCCCTTGGCTGAGAAGCAACCCCATACATGAATGGTCTCAGGATGCTTTACTGTTGGCATGACACAGGACTGATGGTAGCGTTCACCTTGTCTTCTCTGGACAAGCTTTTTTCCGGATGCCCCAAACAATCGGAAAGGGAATTCATCAGAGAAAATGACTTTACCCCAGTCCTCAGCAGTCCAATCCCTGTACCTTTTGCAGAATATCAGTCTGTCCGTGATGTTTTTCCTGGAGAGAAGTGGCTTCTTTGTTGCCCTTCTTGACACCAGGCCATCCTCCAAAAGTCTTCGCCTCACTGTGCATGCAGATGCACTCACACCAGCCTGCTGCCATTCCTGAGCAAGCTCTGTACTGGTGGGGCCCCGATCCCGCAGCTGAATCAAGTTTAGGAGACGGTCCTGGCGCTTGCTGGACTTTCTTGGGCGCCCTGAAGCCTTCTTCACAACAATTGAACCGCTCTCCTTGAAGTTCTTGATGATCCGATAAATGGTTGATTTGGGTGCAATCTTACTGGCAGTAATATCCTTGCCTGTGAAGCCCTTTTTGTGCAAAGCAATGATGACGGCACGTGTTTTCTTGCAGGTAACCATGGATTACAGAGGAAGAACAATGATTCCAAGCACCACCCTCCTTTTGAAGCTTCCAGTCTGTTATTCGAACTCAATCAGTATGACAGAGTGATCTTCAGCCTTGTCCTCGTCAACACTCACACCTGTGTTAACGAGAGAATCACTGACATGATGTCAGCTGGTCCTTTTGTGGCAGGGCTGAAATGAAGTGGAAATGTTTTTTTGGGGATTCAGTTAATTTTCATGGCAAAGAGGGACTTTGCAATTAATTACAAATCATCTGATCACTCTTCATAACATTCTGGAGTATATGCAAATTGCCATCATACAAACTGAGGCAGCAGACTTTGAAAAAAAATATTTGTGTCATTCTGAAAATCTTTGACCACGACTGTAGATTCAGACATAATTTATGTGCTCTCTGTCACCTCCGTCCACCTGGTAAATGGCTAAACAAAACACAAAAGACAATGCCCAAGGACCCGTCAGCCCTTCCCCTCCTCTGACGGGCCAAAATGGGTCTCTTTCTCTACATTACAGAAGTGTGTTAAAAGAACACTATTGCATCCATGTCTGGTATCAATCTGAAACTTGTCCTCTGGGAATAACTTTGACCCCATCTATATGGTTGCATGATCTCTGTGCTTATTTGTAGTTGTTCAGAGTGACAACACTGTATTCAATTGACCCATCAGGAATGGTGTCTTATCTCTATAGCTCCCAGGCCACCCCCTCAGGTCACCACACGTAGATGTGACCCCATTCCTATAGGATGTTCGCTGGTTCAATCTGATATCTTATTTTTATTACCTTTGGTTTGGTCTGTGGATTGGTCAACAATTGATTTGGAATACAACAAAATCTGATCTGTCATTTATTATTAAATACACTCCCTGTACTTGCTTCCCATTCTTAGCATACACGTTACAATAAGGTTATTTGGAAATGTTTCTTTTGTGAGCTACCCAGGCCCATGGACTGAGTAGGTCGGTTTAGTTCATGCTTTTGTGATAGAATTAAAAGTGCCTTAATAATAACTAAAAAATACAGAATCATGATGTGTACCAGAAAGTAATATGCTATTCATGTATCTAAATGTTAATTATACGATCTGTGTTCTCTATTGATGTTTGATCTGAGTTTGATTGGTTATACCTAGGAATTCCTATAGGGGCGCACGGGCTTCCCAGCTCAGTCACTGCAAGTGACTTGAAGATACATCTCTATGTGATTTATTTCTATATATCCCTCTTTCAGGGGTATAACATTTTGGAGGCTCAGCTGAGATTAATGCACCGAAGATCGTCTCCACGTGATAGAAAGACCCTCAACTGACATTAACCTTCAAAACCAACTCAGACACATGACAGAGTGTGACAGATGGCTAAAGTGGATGTTTGACAGACACTGGAAAAGGAGTGTGCAAACTGAGGTCAAAGTGAACATCAAGGAGCAGCAAGGTCCATTCAGTAAAAGAGAACCTTCAGGCGTTAAAATGGAACCAGCATTAGAGGATATGCAAATAGAAGTGAAAGGAGCATTGTATGAAGTGAAGTAAAGGACTTTTCTTTTTAAATATCATGACCAAATCAAGAGAATCTAATTGGTAAAACGAGAATCTAATTGGACACTGTGTTAACTAACCTCCAGATGAGCTTCAATGCCATACAACTCTCCTTCCGTGGCCTCCAACTGCTCTTAAATGCAAGTAAAACTAAATGCATGCTCTTCAACCGATCGCTGCCCGCACCTGCCTGCCCATCCAGCATCACTACTCTGGACGGTTCTGACTTAGAATATGTGGACAACTACAAATACCTAGGTGTCTGGTTAGACTGTATACTCTCCTTCCAGACTCACATTAAACATCTCCAATCCAAAATTAAATCTAGAATCAGCTTCCTATTTCGCAACAAAGCATCCTTCACTCATGCTGCCAAACATACCCTCATAATTGTTTTATTTTTTGGACTTCACCTTTACTTAACCAGGTAAGATAGTTGAGAACAAGTTCTCATTTACAACTGCGACCTGGCCAAGATAAAGCAAAGCAGTGCAACAGAAACAACAACACAGAGTTACACATGTAATAAACAAGCGTACAGTCAATAACACAATAGAACAAAAAAAGAAAGTCTATATACAGTGTGTGCAAATGGCATGAGGAGATAAGGCAATAAATAGGCCATAGTAGCAAAATAATTACAATTTAGCAGATTGACACTGGAGTGATAGATGTGCAGATGATGGTGTGTAAGTAGTGATACTGGTGTGCAAAAGAGCAGCAAAGTAAATAAAAAACAATATGGGGATGAGGTAGGTAGATTGGGTGGGCTATTTACAGCTGGACTATGTACAGCTGCAGCGATCGGTTAGCTGCTCAGATAGCTGATGTTTAAAGTTAGTGAGGGAAATGTAAGTCTCCAGCTTCAGCAATGTTTGCAATTCGTTCCAGTCACTGGCAGCAGAGAACTGGAAGGAAAGGTGGCACAAAGGAGGTGTTGGCTTTGGGGATGACAAGTGAAATATACCTGTTGGAGCGCTTGCTACGGGTGGGTGTTGTTATCGTGACCATTGAGCTGAGAGTAAGGTGGAGCTTTACCTAGTATAGACTTATAGATAACCTTTAGCCAGTGGGTCTGGCGGCGAATATGTAGCGAGGGCCAGCCGATGAGAGCATACAGGTCGCAGTGGTGGGTGGTGTAAGGCGCTTTGGTAACAAAACGGATGGCACTGTGTTAGACTACATCCAGTTTGCTGAGTAGAGTATTGGAGGCTATTTTGTAGATGACATCGCCGAAGTCGAGGATCAGTAGGATAGTCAGTTTTATTAGGGTAAGTTTGGGGGCGTGAGTGAAGGAGGATTTGTTTTGCGAAATAGAAAGCTGATTCTAGATTTGATTTTGGATTGGAGATGCTTGATGTGAGTCTGGAAGGAGAGTTTACAGTCTAGCCAGACACCTAGGTATTTGTAGTTGTCCACGTACTCTAGGTCAGAGTAGTGATGCTAGTCGGACGGGCGGGTGCGGGCAGCAAATGGTTGAAAGCATGCATTTGGTTTTCCTAGTGTTTAAGAGCTGTTGGAGGCCATGGAAGGAGTGTTCTATGGCATTGAAGCTCGTTTGGAGGTTAGTTAGCACAGTGTCCAAAGAAGGGCCAGAGGTAAACAGAATGGTGTCATCTGCGTAGAGGTGGATCAGGGAATCACCCGCAGCAAGAGAAACATCGTTGATATAAACAGAAAACAGAGTCGGCCCGAGAATTGAACCCTGTGGCACCCCCATAGAGACTGCCAGAGGTCCGGACAACAGGCCCTTCGATTTGACACACTGAACTCTTTCTGAGAAGTAGTTGGTGAACCAGGCGAGGCAGTCATTTGAGAAACCAAGGCTATTGAGTCTGCCGATAAGAATACGGTGATTGACAGAGTCAAAAGCCTTGGCCAGGTCGATGAAGACGGCTGCACAGTACTGTCTTTTATCGATGGCGGTTATGATATCGTTTAGTACCTTGAGCGTGGCTGAGGTGCACCCATGACCAGCTCGGAAACCAGATTGCACAGCGGAAAAGATACGGTGGGATTCGAAATGGTCGGTGATCTGTTTATTAACTTGGCTTTCAAAGACGTTAGAAAGGCAGGGCAGGATGGATATAGGTCTATAACAGTTTGGGTCTAGAGTGTCACCCCCTTTTGAAGAGGGGGATGACCGCGGCAGCTTTCCAATCTTTAGGGATCTCGGACGATACGAAAGAGAGGTTGAACAGACTGGTAATAGGGGTTGCAACAATGACGGCAGGTAATTTTAGAAAGAGAGGGTCCAGATTGTCTAGCCCAGCTGATTTGTACAGGTCCAGGTTTTGCAGCTCTTTCAGAACATCTGCGATCTGGATTTGGGTGAAGGAGAAGCTGGGGAGGCTCGGGCAAGTAGCTGCGGGGGGTGCGGAGCTGTTGGCCGGGGTTGGGGTAGCCAGGAGGAAAGCATGGCCAGCCGTAGAGAAATGCTTATTGAAATTTTCGATTATCATGGATTTATTTGGTGGTGACCGTGTTGCCTAGCCTCAGTGCAGTGGGCAGCTGGGAGGATGTGCTCTTGTTCTCCATGGACTTTACAGTGTCCCAAAACTTTTTGGAGTTAGAGCTACAGGATGCAAATTTCTGTTTGAAAAAGCTAGCCTTTGCTTTCCAGACTGACTGTGTGTATTGGTTCCTGACTTCCCTGAAACGTTCCATATCGCGGGGACTATTCGAAGCTATTGCAGTCCGGCACAGGATGTTTTTGTGCTGGTCAAGGGCAGTCAGGTCTGGAGTGAACCAAGGGTTATATCTGTTCTTAGTTCTAAATTTGTTGAAAGGGGCATGCTTATTTAAGATGGTGAGGAAATTACTTTTAAAGAATGACTAGGCATCATCGACTGACGGGATGAGGTCAATTTCCTTCCAGATTACCTGGGCCAGGTCGATTAGGAAGGCCTGCTCGCAGAAGTGTTTTAGGGAGCGTTTGACAGTAATGAGGGGTGGTTGTTTGACCGCGGACCCATAGCGGATGCAGGCAATGAGGCAGTGATTGCTGAGATCCTGATTGAAAACAGCAGAGGTGTATTTGGAGGGCAAGTTGGTCAGGATAATATCTATGAGGGTGCCCATGTTTATGGATTTAGGGTTGTACCTGGTGGTTTCCTTGATAATTTGTGTGAGATTGAGGGCATCTAGCTTAGATTGTAGGACTGCTGGTGTGTTAAGCATATCCCAGTTTAGGTCACTTAACAGAACGAACTCTGAAGATAGATGGGGGGCAATCAATTCACATATGGTGTCAAGGGCACAGCTGGGAGCTGAGGGGGGTCTATAACAGGCGGCAACAGTGAGAGACTTATTTCTGGAGAGATTCATTTTTAAAATTAGAAGCTCAAACTGTTTGGACATAGACCTGGAAAGTATGACAGAACTTCGCAAGCTATCTCTGCAGTAGATTGCAACTCCTCCCCCTTAGGCAGTTCTATCTTGATGGAAAATGTTGTAGTTGGGTATGGAAATCTCAGAATTTTTGGTGGCCTTCCTAAGCCAGGATTCAGACACAGCAAGGACATCAGGGTTGGCAGAGTGTACTAAAGCAGTGAGTAAAACAAACTTAGGGAGTAGGCTTCTGATGTTACCATGCACGAAACCAAGGTTTTTTCGATTACAGAAGTCAACAAATGAGAGTGTCTGAGGACACGCAGGGCCTAGGTTAGCCTCCACATCACCCAAGGAACAGAGGAGAAGTAGGATGAGGGTACGGCTAAAGGCTAGCAAAACCAGTCGTCTAGTGCGTTGGGGACAGAGAATAAAAGGAGCAGATTTCTGGGCGTGGTAGAATAGATTCAGGGCATAATGTGCAGACAGGGGTATGGTGGGGTGCGGTACAGTGGAGGTAAGCCCAGGCACTGAGTGATGATAAGAGAGGTTGTATCTCTGGACACGCTGGTTATACTGGGTGAGGTCACCGCATGTGTGGGAGATGGGACTAAGGATGTATTTAAGGAATGTACAGTGGGACTAGGGGCTCCGCAGTAAACTAAAACAATGATAATTATCCTAAACAACAGTATACAAGGCATAATGACATTTGAGAGAGACATAAAGCGAGGCATAAAGCAATCACAGGTGTTGATTGGGAGAGCTAGCTAAGACAACAACGAGTAAGACAACAACAGCTAATCAGCTAAGTCAACATCAACAGGTAAAATGGCGATGAATGGGCAGAGAGGGTCGGTTAACTACACACAGGACCTGAGTTTGGGGCTAGGGCCGACAGATAAACAAAGGTAAGCAAAGTGGAGTACCGTGATAAATGAACAGTCCAGCAGGCATCAGCTATGTAGCCAAGTGATCATAGGGTCCAGTGTACAGCAATAGATGGAACAGGGAAGCCGCGGCATATTCGTTGCTACGCTAGCACGCGGGAGACACGGCGTTTAAAGTTAGCAGTCCAGGGTAAGTATAAGCGTCTGCTCTAACGTCTGGGAAAGGCCGGTTGAAGGCACAGCTGATGGAATTACGTCTGCGGACCAGTCGTGGTGGTAGGGTGGGGCGCCGTGTCGACGAAGGGACCGGGCCAGATGGTGAAAGAGGTATTTTAGTTGTGGTAATTACGTTTGCTAGCCAGGAGATGCGCCTGTAAAACTGACCATCCTACCGATCCTCGACTTCGGCGATGTCATTTACAAAATAGCCTCCAACACTCTACTCAACAAATTGGATGCAGTCTATCACAGTGCCATCCGTTTTGTCACCAAAGCCCCATATACTACCCACCACTGCGACTTGTACACTCTCGTTGGCTGGCCCTCGCTTCATACTTGTCGCCAAACCCACTGGCTCCAGGTCATCTACAAGTCTCTGCTAGGTAAAGCCCTGCCTTATCTCAGCTCACTGGTCAGCATAGCAGCACCCACCCGTAGCACAAGGTCTAGCAGGTATATCTCACTGGTCACCCCCAAAGCCAATTCTTGCTTTGGCCGCTTCTCTTTCCAGTTGTCTGCTGCCGATGACATGAACGAACTGCAAAAACCACTAAAGCTGGAGACTCTAACCTCCCTCACTAGCTTTAAGCACCAGCTGTCAGAGCAGCTCACAGATCACTGCACCTGTACATAGCTCATCTGTAAATAGCCCATCCAATATACCTCATCCCCATACTGTATTTATTTATTTATTTATTTATCTTGCTCCTTTGCACCCCAGTATCTCTACTTGCACATTCATCTTCTGCACATTCTACCATTCCAGTGTTTAATTGCTATATTGTAATTACTACGCCACAATGGATTATTTGTTGCCTTACCGCTCTTATCCTACCTCATTTGCACGTTGTATATAGTTTTTTGTACTGTTTTATTGATTGTATGTTTTGTTTATTCCATGTGATAAAGGGAATACTTAAAGAACGCAATGTAACTCCAAGTCAATCACACTTCTGTGAAATCAAACTGTCCACTTAGGAAGCAACACTGATTGACAATACATTTCACATGCTGTTGTGCAAATGGAATAGACAACAGGTGGAAATTATAGGCAATTAGCAAGACACCCTCAATAAAGGAGTGGTTCTGCAGGTGGGGACCACAGACCACTTACATTTACATTTTAGTCATTTGCAGCCCCCGAGCGCACGGGGCCTCTTCAGCATGCTGGCCCCCCGGCGCCCCCCCTGCTTTCGCCACCCTGGCGGGCCTAGCCGCCCCTGGTAGCATGAGACGGAGTCTACAACCCACACAAGTGGCTCAGGTAGTGCAGCTCATCCAGGATGGCACATCAATGCGAGCTGTGGCAAGAAGGTTTGCTGTGTCTATCAGCGTAGTGTCCAGAGCATGTAGGCGCTACCAGGAGACAGGCCAGTACATCAGGAGACGTGGAGGAGGCCGTAGAAGGGCAACAACCCAGCAGCAGGACCGCTACCTCCGCGCAAGGAGGAGCAGGAGGAGCACTGCCAGAGCCCTGCAAAATGACGGCCAGCAGGCCACAAATGTGCATGTGTCTGCTCAAACGGTCAGAAACAGACTCCATGAGGGTGGTATGAGGGCCCGACGTCCACAGGTGGGGGTTGTGCTTCCAGCCCAACACCGTGCAGGACGTTTGGCATTTGCCAGAGAACACCAAGATTGGCAAATTCGCCACTGTCGCCCTGTGCTCTTCACAGATGAAAGCAGGTTCACACTGAGCACATGCTACAGATGTGGCAGAGTCTGGAGACGCCGTGGAGAACGTTCTGCTGCCTGCAACATCCTCCAGCATGACCGGTTTGGCGGTGGGTCAGTCATGGTGTGGGGTGGCATTTCTTTGGGGGGCCGCACAGCCCTCCATGTGCTCGCCAGAGGTAGCCTGACTGCCATTAGGTACCGAGATGAGATCCTCAGACCCCTTGTGAGACCATATGCTGGTGCGGTTGGCCCTGGGTTCCTCCTAATGCATGACAATGCTAGACCTCATGTGGCTGGAGTGTGTGAGCAGTTCCTGCAAGAGGAAGGCATTGATGCTATGGACTGGCCCGCCCGTTCCCCAGACCCGAATCCAATTGAGCACATCATGTCTCGCTCCATCCACCAACGCCACGTTGCACCACAGACTGTCCAGGAGTTGGCAGATGCTTTAGTCCAGGTCTGGGAGGAGATCCCTCAGGAGACCATCCGCCACCTCATCAGGAGCATGCCCAGGCGTTGTAGGGAGGTCATACAGGCACGTGGAGGCCACACACTACTGAGCCTTATTTTGACTTGTTTTAAGGACATTACATCAAAGTTGGATCAGCCTGTAGTGTGGTTTTCCACTTTAATTTTGAGTGTGACTCCAAATCCAGACCTCCATGGGTTGATAAATTGGATTTCCATTGATTCTTTTTGTGTGATTTTGTTGTCAGCACATTCAACTATGTAAAGAAAAAAGTATTTAATAAGATTATTTCATTCATTCAGATCTAGGATGTGTTATTTTAGTGTTCCCTTTATTTTTTTGAGCAGTGTATATAAATCTCCAATACAAAATTAAATCTAGAATAGGCTTCCTATTTCGCAACAAAGCATCTTTCAGACAACAGACAATGAACTTACCAGTGGACTTACCCGTGGACGAAGAAGTTCCAGCTCTTCCGTCACCAGCTCAAAGTGACTGCAACAGTGAAGTAGAGCAAAAGTCTCAGTTGCCTAAGAGAGAAAAGTTCTTCACGTATGTCAACCTTGGAACTCCAGCCTGTTACAATGCAGGACCAACAAACAGTGTCCTGTACCAATACCAGCCTGTGCATTATGCAAATACACAAGCAATGGCCTCATGGACATCCTGTTCAACCATACCAGTACCAGCAGTATATCTATGGAATCTAAAAAAAGAGACAAGTACTGACCAATACAGAAATAGACTGTTTAGTGTGCAAAGAATATGAAAGTGCTCATGGACTTATAATAGAGCATAGTAAAGAAGCAAAGAGGCTCATGGACTTATGATACAGTTGAGCACTAACTCGGGTACAAAATAGTTTCTGTTGCTATGGGAGAGAAAAAAAAGAGCCATGCAAGACAGAATAATGTTTAAAGAGCCATATATAAGACAAAATAATGTTAAAAGAGCCATATAAGATAGAATACGTACAAAAGAACCATACAAAGAATGTCTACTCAAAGAATGTCAACTCAAAGAATGTCAAAAGAGTTCCTGAATGTAACATATTCAGCTTATCAGGACGATAACTCATTTTGAAGGGAAGTGTGCGGTAGAATTAAAAGTGCCTTAATAATAACAAAATAATAATACAGAAACATAACGTGTACCAGTAAGTAATATGCTATTCATTTATCTAAATGTTGAAAATACGATCTGTGTGCTCTATATGTCTGATCTGAGTTTGATTGGTTATACCTAGGAATTCCTATACAGGCACACGGGCTTCCCAGTTCACTCATTACAAGTGACTTGAAGCTGAAGCTACGTCTCCATGTGATTTATTTCTATATTTCCCCATTTCAGGGGTATAACACTTTGTCTTGTAACTTAACCTTAGGATCTACTGTATATGAGTAGAATTATGCTTAGTTAATGTCAGTATTGCCTTGTAACTTAAGCTTTATGCCTTGTATGTGAATCCATTCATTTTACAAAGTTATTAAATAATAATTGCTTTGATATTCGCTTCTCATGACCATTCCTTGATCTTAGTCAGTTAAACGCATAATATTTGGTTGCTCATGGTTTTACTCTAACGTTAGATGGAGTTAGATAAACATTTGAATAGGCTATCTGTATAGTCAAATATTACCACACTCTCTGCTCATACCTAGTCCCACAACTGTTTACCTGAGAGGTGTAGCATTCATAGCCCCAGAGACACACTACTGATGCTCAGACTGGAGACATTACTATAAGGCATGACTCTGTGTGGTGATGCTCTGACTGGGCTTGTTACCCAGCACAGCTGGATCCTTCCTGTCATGTGACCCTGGGTGGGCTTATTATATGGATTGATTCCAGGTGATCAATTATTTAACCATGATTAGAGATGCGCGGGACAACAAGGCTATATAATGTGTACTTGAATAAACTTTGCAAATATTGTACACACAATCATTCACACCATCATTAAACAGAGAGAGGTAGCGATAGAGAGAGATATAGTGGGGGAGGAGGGAGAGAGGAAGGGAGAAAGCAGGTTTGGGCTTCAGTAATACATGCCTGTGCAGTTTTACAGACATTGTGACAGTGACAATGGCCCAGTGAGCAGTGGACTGAATCATCTCTCTCCTCTGTGTCTGTCTGCCTGTTGCTGTGTCTCAGACTTACCCCGACTGAACACACGCAGACAGACAAGAAGCATTCTTTATAGTCTGCCTGTCTTTTCTTTTCTCAACCATGAGGAGGAAAGAACAAGCCCCATCTTCCTCCCCCAACCCATGATGGGTTCTTATTTCTATGTCCACTATAGCCACCCAAATCTTACCCCATCCAACCACCTCCCTCGCCCCTGTTCAGTCCAGACAAGCTGGCTTTCAGAGAGGGATTATCTTCTAATCTCTTTGTTGAGGGAAACGGGAGAAAAGGGAAAAATTGATCTGCAAAGCTTGTGAAATGTTCTCTTGTTAACCCAGAGAAAAGCAGCCGTGGCAGAAGTAGACAGGACTTTTACCGAATTAGCTTTTTAAAGCAGAGGGAGGGAGAGGACTGCAGGCTCCAGTTAAGAGAGAAACAGTTTGATATCTGCGTCTGGAGCTCTTTTTTACTTAGCAATCATCATCATATGTAAGGCTGTCAGCAGTGTGCAAACACCCAGTGGCTGGGCGCTGTGGACAAGGACACACACAAACACGCAGACACAAACTCACAAACGCACCGGCGCACACTCACAACGCGCACATGCACGCCTGTGAAGGCTCTTCAGAGGAGGAAGGGGTGGACCATCCTACTCAGTGAATTTCATACAAATAAAAATGGTGAAACATGTAAAGATAAAACTATTATAAATATATTCACGTCACCAAATAACTGATTAAAAAACACTTTTGCAATCAAGGTCTACAGTAGCTCTTGCAGTATGAACGGACATGTTGTCCATCCAATCAAAGGATCAGAGAATGAATATACTGAAAGCTAAGCTACAGCTTGCAGTGAATAAAGTGTGTTGAGTAGTTTACTCAAAGAGAGAGAAAGACAGTAGTCCAACAGTTTTTCTTCAAAAAATAAAGAGAAGCACCAGAGCGACAGAGTGAGGGCGAGAGATTTTTTGCTGTATTTTTTTTATTCTTCTTAGTTTAACTTTCACTTAGCTTGTCACACCCTGATATGTTTCACCTGTCTTTGTGCTTGTCTCGTCAAGTCTACCAGTCTTTTTCCTGTACTCCTGTTTTTCTCTAGTCCCTGTTTCTAATTTTCCAAGTTTTGACCATTCTGCCTACCCCTGAGCCTGCCTGCTGTTCTGTACCTTGTGACACTGACCTGGATTACTGACCTCTGCCTGTCCTGACCCTGCCTGCCATTCTGAACCTTTCGGACTCTGCTATGGATTACTGACCTCTGCCTGCCCTTGACCTGTCGTTTGTCTGCCCCCTGTTTTTGTAACACTGTCTGCATCTGGGTCTTCTCCTGAGCCGTGATATAGCTAGCTAATGCAGCTCATTTAGCCTACTCAACAACCTGACTCAGAGAAGAATGCTATTTATGTGAGCTAGCTGTCTAAGGCTATCCAACACAGCAACTCTTCCAAGTCAAGGTAAGTTTGGTGTTTTATTAATTTATTGCCACCGTTTATTGGATTTTACTAATCAAGTTCCACCATGGGTAGTAGTATTATTCCTCTCTGGTCCTGGCTGATGCTTTTATCCAGGGTCACTTGCATAACGTATCGTCTTATGTAATATCTAACCCAGTCTTTCACTTGACAGAATGGAGATGCGGCTCTGCTTCTGAATGGCATTAAAGTTATTCTGTCATTCAGCCAGTGAATCAGAGCCACAGACAGAACACTGTACTGTTGCTGCACAAAGTGCACTTGGATTGGAACTCACACAAAGACAACTGACTCCACGCCATCACCATCAGATGACAATGAGGTCTTCTTTTCTGTTCTTATTTGTCTGTTATGGAAAAAAATGCAGATGAGCAGAGAGTGAGACATAATCGCTTGTTAGCAGGCACTCTCCTCTTTCCCTCTTTCATTATCCCCCCCATTTAGATTCTGCATATTCATATTCACACCTGGGAGGGAGGGAGTGTGAGAAGAGGGGGAGTAGTGTTTATAGCAGTCTGCAGCAGTCCCACGTAAACACTCTTCAGAACACTGAGTCACAGAGCCTAGTTGTCTCTCCAAACTCTCACTGTGCATTGAGAAGAGTGACACTCCTGGATAATGAACTACTTACTGTAGGCTCGGGCTGGAAGCGGCCATATGCGAGACGACACATAACTCATGAATAATGCGGAACCCTCCAAGCTATAGAACCAATGTTGTGTTCATAGACTAGTTACGTAATCAGACATGATTTTTTTGCTGCACGGAACATCTCTTCCACAGTAACAGGAACATTTGTCAGACTACGAAACTATGAAACTATGTATTTACTCCCATATTAGCTACAGCCACTCCTGTAACTCCCCTTCAAATAAGTCAAAGTTATTGGTGCAGAGGAGTTGGGTTATTGTAGAACTAGTGGTTACGCTCATTATCCTCCAGGCAGATACAGGCAGATACAGGCAGGCTCCAGTGGAAGGTCTAAAACTGACCTGCAAGTATAGCATTTCGGAGCTGAGGAGCAGGTGCTAATGAGAACACTTTCAGGCCTCAGTATAACCTTGACCTAGAGAGCAGAGTTATCTTGAAGATTGTGGAAGTTGCCATTTATGTGTATGAATAATCTAGGAAGTTATTGTTTGTCTAGAAAACGAGAAAATGTATCTTGCAAGGCTGCAATGTAAAAGAGTTCTAGATGAGTAGGAGTCTGTGGATAAGACAATGTTTTTATATTGATATTATAATTTATGGTCCATTGAATGTAAAAGTAATGTGTTCTCTTTACAATCAATAAATGGCTAACATAAGGATGCTCTTGAAGTTACTGTATGTGCAAATAACTAAGTGCGCATCAACAATACTGATAGCAACTGTTGACAGGCATTCAACTAAACCAATGTTAAATAAAGCTTTATCCCTGTCTGTGTATCGTTGAACAACCTTGCAGTTGACATCGATGTGTATAAACCTCCATTCACTAAATCAGCATTCACAAACCTATATAATGAAAATAAGAACCACACGATACACCTTCATTTTTGCCAGGTGGAACAACTGTATAATGATATTTGTGCTTACAAAAGCACGTCGTTGTGCAGATTTCCATTCAGAATTACAGCACCATGTTCAATACCAACCTAAATTGCACACGATACACAGCAATCAATTTATATACAGTGAACTGAATTCCATTTTGGACCATGAGCTCACTCATCTGAATGCATCATTCTGTTCACACTTCACAGTATTTGTGTGTTGTGAAGCTTATCATTCTGTGCATGTCTCGCTGCGGTTTAGATGTGTTTTTACTAGTCTTATACAGTATGTGTTGTGTCGACAGAGGTCATTATAATGCAGGGCTTGGTCTGGGATCCTAGCTTGTTTATTTGTGCTCTGTGGTATTGCATCTCCATGTCAAAGAGCACTGTTTTCATGTAATTACACTCCCAGCTCCCATGACACAAGGCTAGACGAAAACCCTGATTAGAAGCTCCACGGCTCGCTCTCATTCTGCTGAAATTGCACTCACACCACAATCAATTTATGACACCACCAGATCTTAGCAGTCAGCCAGGAGATGGGGATGGTAGCACTCCAGGACTAATATCAACGCTGTCCCCTCAGAAAACCTCATAGTCACGTCTTCTATGCATTAGGGTAGTTACCTGAACCTTGACCCAGAAGGGCTTAGGAGGTGACCTCTGTGTTGTTTTGGGAAGCTGAGGGTCTGGCTCTGCCCCACCTTTTCAAGAAAGGAAGAGTGAAAAGTAGACCACTCAGCAGCTGCAATAACAACAGTGAGCCCCACTCTGATTAGAATATGAGAGTGAGCACACACTGCCTGCACACAAAGAGTCAGAGTAGTTGTTGTTGTTACGTGTGTGTAAGCGCACGCTTCCTTGTCCTTAAACAGGCATTGCTCATGTGTGAATCTAGTAATAATATGGAAAAATGTATCAAATCAAATGTTATTTGTCACATGCGCCGAATACAACAGGTGTAGACCTTACAATGAAATGCTTACTTACAAGCCCTTAACCAACAATGCAGTTTTCATAAAAATACCTACAAAACAAGAAATAAAGTAACAAATAATTAAAGAGCAGCAGTAAAATTACAATAGCGAGGCCATATACAGGTTGTCACGTCCTGACCAGTAAAGGGGTTATTTGTTCTTATAGTTTGGTCAGAACGTAGCAGGGGGTATTTGTTTTATGTGGTTCAGGGTGTGTTTGAGTATGTGTTCATGTAGAGGGGTATTTGATTTATTAGTACGGGTTTTTTTGGTTAGTTCTATGTTGTTAGTTCTATGTCTGTGCTAGGGTATAGTATTTCTATGTTTAGGTAATGGGGATTGGGGCCTTCAATTGGAGGCAGCTGTCTATCGTTGCCTCTGATTGAAGGTCCTATATTTAGGAGTGTGTTTGTTTTGGGGTTTGTGGGAGATTGTTTCTTGTATTGCTGTGTGTTGCCTACAAGACTGTTTTGTAATCAGTTTATCGTTTTTCGTGTTTGTTTTTGGTTTAATAAAAATGAGCATTCACGTACCCGCTGCGCCTTGGTCCATACATTACGACGACCGTGACACAGGTGGTACCGGTACGGGGTCAATGTGCGTGGGCACAGGTTAGTCGAGGTAATTCAGGTAATAAACTCAGCAAAAAAAGAAATGTCCCTTTTTCAGGATCCTGTCTTTCAAAGATAATTTGTAAAAATCCAAATATCTTCACAGATCTTCATTGTAAAGGGTTATAACACTGTTTCCCATGCTTGTTCAATGAACCATAAACAATTAATGAACATGCACCTATGGAACAGTCGTTAAGACACTAACAGCTTACAGACGGTGGGCAATTAAGGTCACAGTTATGAAAACTTAGTATAATAATGAGGCCTTTCTACTGACTCTAAAAAACACAAAAAGAAAGATGCCCAGGGTCCCTGCTCATCTGCGTGAACGTGCCTTAAGCATGCTGCAAGGAGGCATGAGGAATGTAGATGTGGCCAGGGCAATAAATTGCAATTTCCGTACTGTGAGATGCCTAAGACAGCGCTACAGGGAGACAGGACGGACAGCTGATCATCCTCGCAGTGGCAGACCACGTGTAACACCTGCGCAGGATCGGTACATCCGAACATCACACCTGTGGTACAGGTACAGGATGGCAACAACAACTGCCCGAATTACACCAGGAACGCACAATCCCTCCATCAGTGCTCAGACTGTCCGCAATAGGCTGACAGAAGCTGGACTGAGGGCTTGTAGGCCTGTTGTAAGGCAGGTCCTCACCAGACATCACCGGCAACAAAATCGCCTATGGATACAAACCCACCCCTGCTGGACCAGACAGGACTGGCAAAAAGTGCTCTTCTCTGACGAGACGCGGTTTTGTCTCACCAGGGGTGATGGTCGGATTTGCGTTCATCGTCGAAGGAATGAGCGTTACACCCAGGCCTGTACTCTGGAGCGGGATCGATTTGGAGGTGGAGGATCCGTCATGGTCTGGGGCGGTGTGTCACAGCATCATCGGACTGAGCTTGTTGTCATTGCAGGCAATCTCAACATTGTGCTTACAGGGAAGACATCCTCCTCCCTCATGTGGCACCCTTCCTGCAGACAATACCACCAGCCATACTGCTCCTTTTGTGCGTGATTTCCTGCAAGACAGGAACGTCACTGTTCTGCCATGGCCAGCAAAGAGCCCGGATCTCAATCCCATTGAGCACGTCTGGGACCTGTTGGATCGCAGGGTGAGGGCTAGGGACATTCCCCCCAGAAATGTACAGGAACTTGCAAGTGCCTTGGCGGAAGAATGGGGTAACATCTCACAGCAAGAACCTGCAAATCTGGTACAGTCCATGAGGAGGAGATGCACTGCAGTACTTATGGCAGCTGGTGGCCACACCAGATACTGACTGTTACTTTGGACTTACCTTTTTTTCAGGGACACATTATTCAATTTCTGTTAGTCACATGTCTGTGGAACTTGTTCAGTTAATGTCTCAGTTGTTGAATCTTATGTTCATACAAATATTTACACGTTAAGTTTGCTGAAAATAAACGCAGTTGACTGTGTGAGGACATTTATTTTTTTGCTGAGTTTATATACATGCAGGTAGAGTTATTAAAGTGACTTATGCATAGATAATAACAGAGAGTAGCAGCAGCGTAAAAGGGGGGGCAATGCAAGTAGTCTGGGTAGCCATTTGATTAGATTTTCAGTAGTCTAATGGCTGTTTAGAATTCTCTTGGACCTAGACTTGGCACTCCTGTACCGCTTGCCGTGCGGTAGCAGAGAGAACAGTCTATGACTAGGGTGGCTAGAGTCTTTGCCAATTGTTAGTGCCTTCCTCTGACGCAGCCTGGTATAGAGGTCAGGGATGGCAGGAAGCTTAGCCCAATTGATGTACTGGGCCTTACGCACTACCCTCTGTAGTGCCTTGCCGTCGGAGCCTGAGCAGTTGCCATACCAGAAATTGATGCAACCAGTCAGGATGCTCTCGATGCTGCAGCTGTAGAACCTTTTGAGGATCTGAGGACCCACGCCAAATATTTTTAGTCCCCTGAGGGGAAATAGGTTTTGTCGTGCCCTCTTCACAACTGTCTTGTTGTGCTTGGACCATGTTAGTTTGTTGGTGCTCTCAACCTGCTCCACTAAAGCCCCGTCAATGAGAATGGGGGTGTGCTCGGTCCTCCTTTTCCTGTAGTCCACAATCATCTCCTTAGTCTTGATCACGTTGAGGGAGAGGTTGTTGTCCTGGCACCACACGGCCAGGTCTCTGACCTCCTCCATATATGCTGTCTCATCGTTGTCGGTGATCAGGCCTACCACTGTTGTGTCATCGGCAAACTTAATGATGGTGTTGGAGTCGTGCCTGACCATGCAGTCATGAGTGAACACGGAGTACAGGAGAGGACTGAGAAGGCACCCCTGAGGGGCCCCCATGTTACAGGTCAGCGTAGTGGATGTGTTGTTACCTACCCTTACCACCTGGCCCGTCAGGAAGTCCAAGATCCAGTTGCAGAGGGAGGTATTTAGTCCCAGGGTCTTTAGCTTAGTAATGAGCTTTGAGGGCACTTTGTTGTTGAACGCTGAGCTGTAGTCAATGAATAGCATTCTCGCATAGGTGTTCCTTTTCTCCAGGTGTGAAAAGGCAGTTTGGAGTGCAATAGACATTGCATCATCTGTTGATTTGTTGGGGCGGTATGCAAATTGAGTGGGTCTAGGGTTTCTGGGATAATGGTATTGATGTGAGCCATGACCAGCCTTGCAAAGCACTGGTTACAGACATGAGTGCTACTGGTTGGTAGTCATTTAGGCAGGTTACCTTAGTGTTCTTGGGCACAGGGACTATGGTAGTCTGCTTGAAACATGTTGGTATTACAGACTCAGACAGGGAGAGGTTGAAAATGTCAGTGAAGACAATTGCCAGTTGGTCAGCGCATGCTCTGAGTACACGTCCTGGTAATCTGTCTGGCCCTGCGGCCCTGTGAATCTTGACTTGTTTAAAGGTCTTACTCATATCGGCTGTGGAGAGAGTGATCACACAGTCATCTGGAACAGCTGGTGCTCTCATGCATGTTCCAGTGTTACTTTCCTCGAAGCGAGCATAGAAGTAATATAGAGCCGATGTAGTACGATTCGATCTTAGTCCTGTATTGACGCTTTGCCTGTTCGATGGTTCGTCGGAAGGCATCGCGGGATTTCTTATAAGGTTCTGGGTTAGACTCCCGCTCTTTGAAAGCAGCAGCTCTACCCTTTAGCTCAGTGCGGATGTTGCCTGTAATCCATGGCTTCTGGTTGGGGTATGTACGTTCAGTCACTGTGGGGACAACGTCCTCGATGTACTTATTGATGAAGTCAGTGACTGATGTGATGTACTCAATGCCATCGGAAGAATCCCAAAACATATTCCAGGCTGTGCTAGCAAAACAGTCCTGTAGCTTAGCATCTGGTTTATCTGACCACTTTTTTATTGACCGAGTCACTGGTGCTTCCTGCTTTAATTTTTACTTGTAAGCAGGAATCAAAGAAGATAGAATTATGGTGAGATTTGCCAAATGGAGGGCGAGGGAGAGCTTTGTAAGCGTCTCTGTGTGTGGAGTAAAAGTGGTCTAGAATTGTTTTCCCTCTGGTTGCACATTTAACATGCTGATAGAAACTGGTCAAACAGATTTAAGTTTACCTGAATTAAAGTCCACTAGGAGCGTCACCTCTGGATGAGCATTTTCCTGTTTGCTTATGGTGGTATACACCTCAGTCTAGGTGCCAGCATCGGTCTGTGGTGGTATTTAGACAGCTTCAAAAAATACAGATGAAAACTCTCTAGGTAGATAGTGTGGTCTACAGCTTATCATGAGATGCTCTCCCTCAGGCGAGCAAAACCTCGAGACTTCCTTAGATATCGTGCATCAGCTGTTGTTTACAAATATACATAGACGGCCACCCCTTGTCTTACCAGAGGCTGCTGTTCTATCCTGCCGGTACAGTGTATATCCCGCCAGCTGTATGTTATTCATGTTGTCGTTCAGCCACGACTCTGTGAAACATAAGATATTACAGTTTTTAATGTCCCGTTGGTAGGATATACATGCTTTTAGCTCATCTAATTTTTTTTCCAGCGATTGTACGTTGGCCAGTAGAATGGATGGCAAGGGCAGATTGGCCACTCATCGGCAGATTCTCACAAGGCATCTCTTTCCGCAATATCTTTTCCGTCTCTTTCTCCTGCGAATGACGGGGATGAGGGCTTGTTTGGCTGTCTGGAGTTAATCCCTCTCGACTCATTCACCTCTTAAAGAGAAATTCTTTGTCCAGTTCAAGATGAGTAATCGCTGTTCTGATTTCCAGACGCTCTTTTCGGTCATAAGAGACAGTAGTAGCAACATTATGTACAAAATAAGCACGGTTGGTTAAAAGCCCATGAAACGGCAGCCATCCTCTCCGGCGCCATTGTTACTATCATGTCTCCTCTCTCCGAGAATATATATTGTAACACACAATGTACATTATATACAGTATAACTGCACTGTATGTAGGCTATCCTACAGTATATGCAAACAAAACCTCAGGAACAACAACATGCTGTTTCTCATCACACATACACATTGTAATTGTCTGTTTACCTCGTCAGAGCATTAACACGATTTCAATCCTTTCTACTCATCTTGCAATGTTATGTTTGTCGTGAGCTCTCAGTCCACAATTATTAATGTCATCTGCCCTAAAGTTTTCATTTTCATGCACTTTGTAAAATCTATGAAATTGACTAAAATGGTTGGTTACGTGATCACTCATTTTGGCAGTCATCTCGATCAGTCAGACCATTGGTTGCAGGCTCTCTATTTTGTGTGTTAACTCATAAACCATACACATTATATTTAGCTGTCTGGTCACGAGACCAGAACTTTACCAATAAACCCACTAGAAGAAAATCATTGAAAAAAACTCAACCCCCTCCCCTCTTTCTCTAGTTATATCTTCCACTATCACTCTCTTTAACACTCTCATCTCTATTTCTTTCATCTCTGCCACACACACTTGGCTATCTCTCTTTCTCATGTCTTTCTACTCCACTCCGTTTGCCTCCCTGACCCACTCTCTCCATCAGGTCATCGATCTGTTCCCCCTCTCCTTCTCTTTCAATCCTTCTCTCTCTCCTCCTGCACTCTCTCCTGAGGAAAGGCATCTGCTGTCAGCCCCTGCAGACCTTTCCTGTATGGCAAACAGCCAGCCATTCTGAAGCCGCTGTGCTGCTTCCAACCAGGTGGCACACACAGATAAAGAGGAGCTGAGCTTTGATTCTCCTGAAGGCATCCGCAGCCATATCCAATCTCTATGTTAATCAAACGTAGATGCACAACACAAGACAGCTGAGAGAGCTTGATAAACCCATCCTCCACTCCTCTCCTCCCTCCTGCTCCACACAGCCCAGACAGACTCAGGCTCTGTGAACGCTATCCAGAGGCACCCACTTACAGACAGACATGGGCCTTAAGATGTAAAAGAAAAATAGGTAAAAGTAATGTGGAATAACACTATTTTTTCCATCCACCGTTTGTCATTTAAATGCAGTCTATCATGTGCAGCACTGTGCTTTCAGACACAGTACATTTGAGGCTGCTGCTGTGTTTCGGATTAATTTGTGTGAAGGTTTTTAAGCAGCTCTGCCGCTTCAAAGTTGAGCTAAATTGGCACTATATAAAAAACATGATATTTCAATTCACAGTCAAGTTTGAAAACTTGAAAAGAGAGAGAGAGAGAGAGAAACATTTTGCCAGACGTGTTATATGTGCTCCACGGTCTGTTGCTTCCTGTTACTTGTAGCGCATAAAACCAAGTTCCGTTTCAGAATTAAGGCATCAAATATGTTTCTTGCTACAATCATGAAGACGTCGCTACCTTTGGGGATGTAAATGGTTTTATTCTGAGGCATAGTCTCACTGGGGAATTTGATCAGCATAACAATGTTAGTCTGACTAAATGAGGGGTTAAATCAAAAGTTAATACGTTGGCCAGAGTCCCAAATAATCATGTTTTGGGGGGGATTAAAGTGGAAGGCAGTACTTTGGGTTGTAATGATGTAGGAAATCTCCCTGTTGGGCTGAGAAAGACACATAGTAGCTGGGACGATAAATATAATCATGGCATGTGAGCTGTGGTAGCCTACACGAGGAACCAGAAACACAGGCCATCTCTGTCTGCCATCTGCGTGTGTGTCCTCAGCTGTGCATCAACGACAAGGAGAGAGCAGTGGGATAGGTCCCTGTCACAGTCTTGGTGTTTATCGAAATGGTGTTAATTTATGTAGCTAAACACATGGATAATGGAAAGTACATTTTCGCTGGAATTGTGTAAATGTAAATGCTAAGAACACAGGGCATGCCTAATCATCACAGGAGGGATGTAAAGGTAAATTACTAGGAGGGAAAGATTATCTATCCCTTATGTTCTGGGTCAGTTTGAAGTCATTAAAATACTTTTTTACGTAATCTTTCCACCCTACTTTCCTAAGTATGGATATCAAACTTTTTATATATATATTTGTTTTATTATGACACCCAGACTACGGTTTGCAACTGCACATGGGAACAAAGATCGCAGTTTTTGGAGAAATGTCCTCTGGTCTGATGAAACAAAAATAGAACTGTTTGACCATTTTGTGGTAGCATTATGTTTGGAGGAAAAAGGGGGAGGCTTGTAAGCCGAAGAACACCATCCCAACCCTGAAGCACGGGGTGGCAGCATCATGTTGTGGGGGTGCTTTGCTGCAGGAGGGACTGGTGCACTTCACAAAATAGATGGCATCATGAGGATGGAACATTATGTGGATATATTGAAGCAACATCTCAAGACATCAGTCAGGAAGTTAAAGCTTGGTCGCAAATGGGTCTTTCAAACGGACAATGATCCCAAGCACACTTCCAAAGTTGTGGCAAAATGGCTTAAGGACAACAAAGTCAAGGTATTGGAGTGGCCATCACAAAGCCCTGACCTCAACCCTATAGAACATTTGTGGGCAGAACTGAAAAAGCATGTGCGAGCAAGGAGGCCTACAAACCTGACTCAGTTACACCAGCTTTGTCAGGAGGAATAGGCCAAAATTCACCCAACTTATTGTGGGAAGCTTGTGGAAGGCTACCCAAAACGTTTGACCCAAGTTAAACAATTTAAAGGTAATGCTACCAAATACTAATTGAGTGTATGTAAACTTCTGAACCACTGGGAATGTGATGAAAGAAATAAAGGCTGAAATAATTCATTCTCTCTACTATTATTCTGACGTTTCACATTCTTAAAATAAACTGGTGATCCTAACTGACCTAAGACAGGGAATTTGTACTTGGATTAAATGTCAGGAATTGTGAAAAACTGAGTTTAAATGTATTTGGCTAATGTGTATGTAAACTTCCCACTTCAACTGTACAGTGCTTTCTGAAAGTATTCACCCCCCTTTGACTTTTTCTCCTTTTTTTGTGTTACAACCTGAATTTAAAATGGATTCAATTGAGATTCTCTGTCACTGGCCTAGACACAATACTCCATAATGTCAATGTGGATTTATGTTTGTAGAAATTTGTACAAATTAATAAAAAATGAGTCAATAAGTATTTGTTATGGCAAGCCTACGTACGTTCAGTAGTAACAATGTGCTTAACAAGTCACATAAATTGCATGGACTGAAATAATAGTGTTTAACATGTTTTTTTAATGATTCTCTCATCTCTGTATCCTACACATACAATGATCTATAAAGTCCCTCAGTCCAGCAGTGAATTTCAAACATAGATTAAACTACAAAGACCAGGGAGGTTTTCAATGCCTCGCAAAGAAGGGCACCTGTTGGTAGATGGGTTAAAAAAATAAAAAAGCAGACATCGAATATCCCTTTGGGAATGGTGAAGTTATTAATTACACTTTGGATGGTGTATCAATACATCCAGTCACTACAAAGATGCAGGTGTCCTTCCTAACTCAGTATCTGGAGAGGAAGAAACCGGTAAGGGATTTCACCATGAGGCCAATGGTGACTTTAAAACAGTGGCTGTAATAGGAGAAAACTGAGGATGGATCATCAACATTGTAGATAGTCCACAATACTAACCTAAATGACAGAGTGAAAAGAATGAAGCCTGTACAGAATACAAATATTCCAAACCATGCATCCCGTTTGCCATTAGGCACTAAAGTAAAACTGAAAAAAATTTAGCAAATACATTAACTTTATGTCCTGTGTTATGTTTGAGGCAAATCCAACACAATACATCACTTAGTACCACTCTTCATATTTTCAAACATGGTGGTGGCTGCATCATGTTATGGGTATGCTTGTAATTGGAAAGGACTAGGGAGTTTTTGGGGATTAAAATAAATGGAATGCAGCTAAGCACAGGCAAATCCTGAAGGAAAATATGGTTCAGTCTGCTTTCCAACAGACACTGGGAGACAAATTCACCTTTCAGCAGGATAACAACCTACAACACAAGGCCAAATATACACGAGTTGCTTACCAAGAAGACATAGAATTCTCCTGAGTGGCAAGGTTAAAATTGTGACTTAAATCAGCTAGAAAAACTATGGCAAGACTTGAAAATGGCTGTCTAGTAATGATCAACAACCAACTTGACAGAGCTCGAAGAATTAAATAACAATATTGTACAATTCAGGTGTGCAAAGCTCTAAGAGACGTACCCAGAAAGACTCACAGCTGTAATCGCTGCCAAAGGTGATTCTAACACTCCAGGGTGTGAATATGTATGTAAATGATATATTTCTGTATTTTGAATCGAACATAAGGGAAAGGTTAAATGTAGGATCCCGAGTGGCGCAGTGGTCTAAGGCACTGCATCTCAGTGCTTGAGGCATCACTACAGACACCCTGGTTCGATTCCAGGCGTATCACAACTGGCCGTGATTGGGAGTCCCATAGGTTGGCACACAATTGGCCTAGCGTCGTCCAGGTTTGGCCGGGGTAGGCCATCATTGTAAATAAGAATTTGTTCTTTATTTAACTAGGCAAGTAAGTTAAGGTTAACTAAAAAATATATATTAAAATTTGGGATGTTGCGTTTTCGTTTGTGTGGACCTGTGACAGTGAGAGAGCAGGACAGAGTGGGCGTCCTCCTGCGAGGGAGAGGGCCCACCTGCTGAGGAAAACAACCCCCCCCCCCCCTTCTCCCCCTCCACAGATCCTCCCTGTCCCGTGGTCTACCTCCTGTCTCCAAGGCATCATGGCAGACAGTAGATGCTAAAGGAGAGGAGATGTCTCCTCCATTGTTTACTGGTTGATTAAAGCATGAAGGCCATTTGAGGAAAATGTGTGATTATTTTCAACTCCTACACAATTATAAATTACGAATAAAAAAATTTGATGTCAATATTTCTAGGTACTATTTGTTTTCTCTTCTTGAATCCAGTGGAGCCTCTCTACTCAACATGAGACAATCTATAGAAATATAATATTTTTTAGTATTGAAGACTTGCGAGTGACATAGAGTTGGCTGGGCCAGCAGTGCATTGATGACGTCCCTGCACTTCACAGGAATGTTAGCCAAGCGCAGAGAGAGAGTGTTGTCGCGGCAGGAGACCTACGCTAATGCTTCCCTGATGTACATGTCAAAGTACACTACATGGCCAAAAGTATGTGGACACCTGCTCGTCGAACATCTCATTAAAAAGATCATGGGCATTAATATGGAGTTGGTCCCCCCTTTGCTGACATAACAGCCTCCACTCTTCTGGGAAGGCTTTCCACTAGATGTTGGAACATTGCTGCGGGGACTTGCTTCCATTCAGCCACAAGAGCATTAGTGAGGTCGGCACTGATGTTCGGTGATTAGGCCTGGCTCGCAGCCGGCGTTCCAATTCATCCCAAAGGTGTTCGATGGGGTTGAGGTCAGGGCTCTGTGCAGGCCAGTCAAGTTCTTCCACACCAATCTCCGCAAATCATTATCTGTATGGACCTTGCTTTGTGCACGGGCGCAGTGCCATGCTGAAACAAAAAAGGACCTTCCCCAAACTGTTGCCACAAGGTTGGAAGCACACAATTGTATGTTGTAGCATTAAGATTTCCCTTCACTGGAACTAAGGGGCCTAGTCCGAACCATGAAAAACAGACCTAGACAACTAGCGTTCTCCTGGCATCCGCCAAACCCAGATTCGTTCGTCGGACTGCCAGATGGTGAAGCGTGATTCATCACTCCAAAAAATGCGTTTCCACTGTTCCAGAGTCCAATGGCGATGAGCTTTACACCATTATGTGAGCTTGTGTGGCCTCCCACTTCGTGGCTGCTCCGTTGTTACTCCTAGAAGTTACCACTTCACAATAACAGCACTTACAGTTAACCGGGGCTACTCTAGCAGGTCAGAAATATGTCAAATTGAGTTGTTGGAAAGGTGGCATCCTATGACAGTGCCACGTTGAAAGTACATTCTACTGCCAAAGTTTGTCTATGGAGGTTGCATGGTTGTGTGCTCAATTTTATACACCTGTCAGCAATGGGTGTGGCTGAATATCCAAATCAACTAATTTCAAAGAGTGTCCACATACTTTTGTATATATAGTGTATCTTGTGTAACACAAGCGTATGCATACAGGGATATGTATACAGTACATGTCAATATAAACAGATGTATATATAGGTTAAACGCAAGCAGACAAGGTAGTCAAAGAGTACAAACAAACTTATGAATAAAACATTGCTGTTTCTCCTTTTTATACTCTCCTTCTCTCTCACGCTGGCGAACTCGCTCTCTATCTCGACATAACAAATAGGCCTGGGGCAACTGACAACCTCGAAAACAAGAACTTCACTGACGTGCTGCCAGTGTGTTTGTGTGTCTGTCTGTGTGTGTCTGTCTGTCTGTCTGTGTGTGTCTCTCTATGTGTGTCTCTGTGTTCCCTTGATTCATTATTGAGGGTCTCACTGGAAAGGCAGCAACAGATTTTGGGTGCTGGGCAGACCGGGTAACAGGGCAAGGGTCAGAGAAAACTCAGAGCAACATGTGCATGTTGTGAATACTAGATTGGCCTGTCTCTCTTTCTTTCTGTAGGTACCAAGGGAATAGTTGGAGGATATACGAAGGGCCATCGGGGGAGAAGAGTCAGACAAAGGGGCTGTAGCTAAGGTCGGATAACAGGGACAGATGTTGGTAGTGAGAGGGGTTAATGCCAAATTAATTGCTCTCTCCACCAGTCTTGAACTGCTCAGCCTTTTCAGCAATTGGATTTCTATTATCCTTCTTTTTGTCCTCTTCCCTCCGTTGTAGTTGATGTAGTGGAACAGAGGATCATCTGATCTGAGGAACCCTCTCCACCACTCCACTACCATTCACTCCACTACTCTTCTTAGTGGGTCCTCCCTCCCCCTCTCTCTCCGTCCTTCTCTCTCTCGCTCTTTGCTGCAGCCTGCCGGACAGGCTTCTTTGATCTCTTGCCCAACTCAACACTCTACTCTGAGATTCGATCCAGGCAAATTTCCCCTATTCTCTTTCCTTCTGTGTCGAGCATAACGGGCCATTTTCCCCAACTCCTCGACTGGAGAGAGATTAATCATCTGAAGAGCGCAGCTTTGAGTCCGATAAACTGGAACCACACAATTGGATATCAAAGAATGTACAACAAATAGGTTGTTGGAACAAAATGAAGGAATTCATGTTTGAATGAGGTACAGAGCTCCCCTTCAACAAATAACAATTGACTATCTCTACAATCAAACCTCTACAATATATTTTGGATTTCAGCAGAGAAAACAAGGGAGAAATTGAATTTAATAAGCATTTATGAATGTAAAGATAACCACACTTTATTATAGGATATTTTGGATAGTGATCAGTTGTAGAAACAATTCTAAGGTGACGAATCACTTTCACGAGTGGTCGTTGTGAAAGTGATTGTAGAAAACAAGTAGGTTATACCATACAGCTAGCACACAACTGCACTATAGGGAAGAGAGCAGCTCAAACCAAATTACATATCTCATTTCAAGTGAGATAAAATTTAGGTTAAGCTTTATTTTTGGCTTTGTAGAACTTCACTTAAAGCCTTAAGTCTCAGAAGTTCATTTCAATTACGAGGCTGAGAATTTCCCCCTTCTTTCCCTCTCTCTATGTCGCTCATTCTCTCCCCGGCCCTTGCAAAGACATAATTCTGCGACACTCAGTGATTATCTGATTTAAAGGATAATAGACTTTTCACAATTCCAATCTCTTGCCATTCTTTTAAAGAGGTGTACTAATGTACCTAACACAATCAATCCCCCACCATGATCAATGATGATAGAACCAGAAGAGACGTTGTCACCCACAACACGTGAGCTGAGATAGATGAAGAGCTGAGACTTCAATCAGATCAGCTTTCGCCGACATCCGCATAGCGGTTGTTTTGGCTGCATCGGAGGTGGAACTAGAGTCACAAGGGGCTCCTGGCATTACAGCTAAAGCAGACATTGCCATTGGCTGCACGGAGTCGCATTAAGATAAATCCCATGCAGCCTTGTTACAAGTACGAACACTGGAATGTGAGATGTAATCTGCACCTCAATTAGGATGATATAAATTATCGTTATTTTGTTTAATGATTTGACACGAGTGGGATGGGTGTAGCTTCATGACAATGATCAAGAGTAGCTGCTCACCAATTTGACAGCTCCAATGAAGTTACACCTCCGACACAGCCAAAACATCAGCTATGCGGGTGTCGGCAATCATCGGTTAATGCTCGATCTGATTGAATCTAGGCATGTGTGTGGTGAACAGCGCTTTCCCCTGTTGATATTGGAACAGGTGAAGAAAACACATTGATTTCTCAACAGCCTGTTATGGGGATATTCGTAGTTGCCAACCACCTCTTTAACTGTCTCTTCTTGATAAACATATAGAAAAAGTGATTTCACCTTAAATTCCTAAAATAAGAACTTCCAATGGTTCATTTTTTTCAACTTGATGTTTATTTTGGAAATAACAGAGCACTACCAGGCGGTTGAGAAGTCAAAAGAAGATCAAACCAGCAATGCCTCATTTGTCATGTCTACTCCCGGTCCTCCCCTCCGGCGTTCGGTGTTGCCGGTATACTAACCACCGGTCCTGGGATCCATCATTACGCACACCAGGCATCAATCATTACACGCGCCTGCAAGTCATCATGAGGCACACCTGGACTCCATTACATTACTTATTACCTCCCCTGTATCTGACACTCCCTTAGGTTCCTTCCCCGGTCAGTATTGATCCTGTGTTTAGGCAAAGACGCTACTGTTATGTTATTTCGGTCCATGTTTGTTGTTTTATTAAACATTTCACCTGCTTCTCGACCCACAGCGTCTTTGTTACAGAATACTGACTCAAACAATGGAAGCAGCAGGAGAATAATGTCTGCCAAACCGGTCGACGAGCAGGGATACCTTCTACGTCAACACCAGGACCAGCTGGCACAACTAGGGATGGCTATGGAGAGGTGGCTCGCAGTGTGCTACGTCTCGACCATACCTGGGAGGCGTTGCTGTCAACTAGCAAAGGATACTCTACAACCAGTCGACCCAGCGAGCCAGCACAACAGCCCATTCAGCAACCCAATCAGGTCAGCGATGCCCGTTTGTCCCTCATGGATAAATATGACGGCACCCCATCTAAATGCCGTATCTTCCTTCTTCAGTGCTCCCTCTACTTTACCCACCAGATGAGAGCTCCCACTACTGAGGTTGAAGGTTGCCACGTTTATTTCTCTGCTGACTAGGTGGGTGTTGGAGTGGGCCACAGCCGTCTGGGAAGAGAGGTGCTAGATTCATGAGGGGTTCATGGCTCTGTTAAAATGGATCTTCGATCATCCCCAGGAAGGCAGAGAGGGGGGTGAGCGTCTATTCCAATTACGGCAGGGGGACCAGATGGCTGCCGAGTACGCGCTCACCTTCCAGACAGTAGCAGCATCCAGCGGATGGAACGAGACGGCGCTTCATACGCTACTCAGAAGAGGTCTGCACAAGGAGGTCCAGATGGAACTCACCTGTTGCGAAAACAAGCTCCCCTTGGCTGCACTCATTGCGATGGCTATCCGTCTGGATACCCACTTCGGGAGTGTTGGTACTCTCATCGCTTCTCTCCCTCCCTCAGTGAACACTCTGGATTAGAGCCTGAACCCATGGAGGTAGGGTGTCACATGCCTCCCCGAGACAGGGAGGGACTCAGATGGTGACAGCTGGGGCTCTGTCTGTATTGTGGTCAAGGAGGGCATCAGCTCCAGCGGTGTCCGGCACTTCCTAATCCGGGATCCACAAGAGTAGAGGGACGGTCACGTGATCTCCCATGTCCTGTGGCAGGAGTGAGTATTCCATCTTCTTTTAAACAATTTTTGGTGTCCATCACACTAGTTGACTGACCCTCACGTACTGTGTCTACAGCGTTAGTGGATTCCGGTGCCGCAGGGAACTTTATTGTCCAGATCCTTAACTCCTCTCTTAACATCTCATACCCGCGCTCCTCTCCTTTCAAGCCCTAAAGTTGGCCACTAGGATCCGGAACCATTACACACATCACCAACCACTCACCCTCACTGTGGAGTCCATTCGACAGGAGAACACCCCCTTCATTACCAGTTCACAAGATCATCCTCAGCCTCCCTTGGCTTCAACACTATAACCCCACCATCCTGTTCGAGGATGACAATCAGACTGGTCACCAGAATGCCAGAGGACCTGCTTCCCCATCCCCTGTGGTTCCTCGTCGGTTGAGAGTCCTGTGGTTGCCCTTCAGCCTAACATCCCAGAGGTATACAGTGGGGGAAAAAAGTATTTGATCCCCTGCTGATTTTGTACGTTTGCCCACTGATAAAGAAAGGATCAGTCTATAATTTTAATGGTAGATTTATTTGAACAGTGAGACAGAATAACAACAGAAATATCCAGAAAAACTCATGACAAAAATGTTATAAATTGATTTGCATTTTAATGAGGGAAATAAGTATTTGACCCCCTCTCAATCAGAAAGATTTCTGGCTCCCAGGTGTCTTTTATACAGGTAACGAGCTGAGATTAGGAGCACACTCTTAAAGGGAGTGCTCCTAACCGCAGCTTGTTACCTGTAAAAAAGACACCTGTCCACAGAAGCAATCAGATTCCAAACTCTCCACCATGGCCAAGACCAAAGAGCTCTCCAAGGATGTCAGGGACAAGATTGTAGACCTACACAAGGCTGGAATGGGCTACAAGACCATCGCCAATCAGCTTGGTGAGAAGGTGACAACATTTGGTGCGATTATTCGCAAATGGAAGAAACACAAAAGAACTGTCAATCTCCCTCGGCCTGGGGCTCCATGCAAGATCTCACCTCGTGGGGTTGCAATGATCATGAGAACGGTGAGGAATCAGCCCAGAACTACACGGGAGGATCTTGTCAATGATCTCAAGGCAGCTGGGACCATAGTCACCAAGAAAACAATTGGTAACACACTACGCCGTGAAGGACTGAAATCCTGCAGCGCCCGCAAGGTCCCCCTGCTCAAGAATACATATACATGCCCGTCTGAAGTTTGCCAATGAACATCTGAATGAGTCAGAGGACAACTGGTGAAAGTGTTATGGTCAGATGAGACCAAAATGGAGCTCTTTGGCATCAACTCAACTTGCCGTGTTTGGAGGAGGAGGAATGCTGCCTATGACCCCAAGAACACCATCTCCACCGTCAAACATGGAGGTGGAAACATTATGCTTTGGGGGTGTTTTTCTGCCAAGGGGACAGGACAACTTCACCGCATCATTTGACGGGGCCATGTACTGTCAAATCTTGGGTGAGAACCTCCTTCCCTCAGCCAGGGCATTGAAAATTGGTCGTGGATGGGTATTCCAGCATGACAATGACCCAAAACACACGGCCAAGGCAACAAAGGAGTGGCTCAAGAAGAAGCACATTAACCTGTTATGGCTAGGGGGCAGTATTTTCACGGCTGGATAAAAAACGTACCCGATTTAATCTGGTTACTACTCCTGCCCAGTAACTAGAATATGCATATAATTATTGGCTTTGGATAGAAAACACCCTAAAGTTTCTAAAACTGTTTGAATGTTGTCTGTGAGTATAACAGAACTCATATGGCAGGCAAAAACCTGAGAAGATTTCATGCAGGAAGTGGCCTGTCTGACAAGGTGTCGTTCTTCTTGTCTCTGTTTATTGAAGAGTGAGGATCTTAGCTGTCCCGTGACACTTCCTACGGCTGCAATAGGCTCTCAGAAGGCGGCAAAACGCTGAATCGTGGCTTTGCAGGCTCTGGCTGAAAAAAAGTAGCGCGTTTGGGTAGTGGCTGGTTACAGTACTGTGAGACTCAGGCTCGTGCCCGCGTCGACCGAAAGCTTTGTTTTCTTTCCTCTGTTTAGCTAAATGGACATTCCCGGTCGGGAATATTATCGCTTTTTTACGAGAAAAATGGCATAAAAATTGATTTTAAACAGCGGTTGACATGCTTCGAAGTACGGTAATGGAATATTTAGATTTTTTTTGTCACGAATTGCGCCATGCGCGCGACCCTGATTTACCATTTCGGATAGTGTCTGGGACGCACGAACAAAACGCCGCTATTCGGATATAACGATGGATTATTTTGGACCAAACCAACATTTGTTATTGAAGTAGCAGTCCTGGGAGTGCATTCTGACGAAGACAACAAAAGGTAATCAAACTTTTATAATAGTAAATCTGATATTGGTGAGTGCTAAACTTGCCGGGTGTCTAAATAGCTATGTACTTAGAATATTGCAAAATGTGCTTTCACCAAAAAGCTATTTTAAAATTGGACATATCGAGTGCATAGAGGAGTTCTGTATCTATAATTCTTAAAATAATTGTTATGCTTTTTGTGAACGTTTATCGTGAGTAATTTAGTAAATTGTTAGCAAATTCCCTGGAAGTTTGCGGGGGGTATGCTAGTTCTGAACGTCACATGCTAATGTAAAAAGCAGTTTTTTGATATAAATATGAACTTGATTGAACAAAACATGCATGTATTGTATAACATAATGTCCTAGGTGTGTCATCTGATGAAGATCATCAAAGGTTAGTGCTGCATTTAGCTGTCTTCTGGGTTTTTGTGACATTATATGCTAGCTTGAAAAATGGGTGTCTGATTATTTCTGGCTTGGTACTCTGCTGACATAATCTAATGTTTTGCTTTCGCTGTAAAGCCTTTTTGAAATCGGACAGTGTGGTTAGATAAAGGAGAGTCTTGTCTTTAAAATGCTGTGAAATAGTCATATGTTTGAAAAATTGAAGTTTTTGTATTTTTGAGGAATTTGTAATTCGCGCCACGCCTATTATTGGATATTGGAGCAGGTGTTCCGCTAGCGGAACGTCTAGCTGTAAGAGGTTAAGGTCCTGGAGTGGCCTATCCAGGCTCCAGACCTTAATTCCATAGAAAATCTGTGGAGGGAGCTGAAGGTTCCAGTTGTCAAACTTCAGCCTCGAAACCTTAATGACTTGGAGAAGATCTGCAAAGAGGAGTGGGACAAAATCCCTCCTGAGATGTGTGCAAACCTGGTGGCCAACTACAAGAAGCATCTGACCTCTGATTGCCAACAAGGGTTTTGCCACCAAGTACTAAGTCATGTTTTTCAGAGGGGTCAAATACTTATTTCCCTCATTAAAATGCAAATCATTTTTGACATGCGTTTTTCTGGATGTTTTTTGTTATTCTGTCTCTCACTGTTCAAATAAACCTACCATTAAAATTATAGACTGATCATTTCTTTGTCATTGGGCAAACGTACAAATTCAGCAGGGGATCAAATACTTCCCCCCCCCCCCACTGTACCAGGACCTGCGGGAAGTATTGTCCAAGACCCGCGCCACCTGCCTACCTCCTTATCGCCCCTGCGACTGTGCCGTCGACCTGCTTGCAGGTTTAGCGCCTCCACGCAGACCCCTCTACCCTCTGTCGGTGGCTGAGACCCATGGAGGATTACATCCAAGAGGCGCTTCAAGGTTTCATCTGCACGTCCACTTCTCCTGAGTCAGTCGGTTTCTTTTTCGTGGCCAAGAATGATGGAGGGTTACGTCCATGCATTGACTAGAGAGGACTCAATGAAATCACCACAAAGTATCGGTGCCTTTTCCCGTTGGTGCTGGCAGCCATCGAACAGCTCCGCGGGGCCCAGTTCATTACCAAACTGGACCTGCGGTGTGCTTACAATCTGCATCCGGGAGGGGGATGAATGGAAGACTGCGTTTAGCATGATATCTGGTCACTACGAGTACTTGGCGATGCCATTTGGCTTAGTCAATGTTACAGGCATTCGTTAACGAGGTGTTCATGGGCATGTTCTTCTGGCTAACCACCTGTTCGTCAAGGCTGAGAAGTGCCAATTTCATCAGAGGGCTGTCTCCATCCTAGGCTACCAAAATCATCCCACAGGGAGTGAGGATAGACGACAAGGTAGATGCAGTCAGGTCATGGCCAGTCCCAACCACCATAAAGGGGTTACAACATTTTTGGGGGTTTTCAAACTTCTACAGCCGTTTCATCAGGAACTTCAGGTACATTGCAGCTCCTCTCTCCTTAAGGGTAGTCCCCATAGTCTGGTGTGGAGCCCAGCAGCCGACGAGGTCATCCGTCTACTCAAGGGACGTTTCACCTCCGGTACATTTCTCAAACACCCAGATCCCACGATATCCTTTGGTGGAGGTGGATGCTTCAGAGGTGGGGGGCAGTTATGTCTCAACGACAGGGTAATCCACAGAAATTGTACCCGTGTACATATTACTCTAGGATACTGTCCCTTGCAGAGAGGAATTACGACGTCAGGGATCGTGAGCTCCTGTCGGTGAAGTTGGCATTCGATGAGTGGAGACACTGGCTGGAGGTGCCAAGGAACCATTTGTCATCCTCACTGACCTGGTGGTTCTGATGTACATACGGACATTGAGGAGGCTGAATCCATGTCAAGCAAGGTGGGCCCTTCAAAAGGTTTCACTTCACGCTGACCTATGGCCCAGGTTCAAAGACTACCAAAGCCAATGTCCCATCTCTACAATTTGGGAGAGGGTCTTGTCTAGAATGCAGCTATAATCCCATCCTCCCAAGTCATAGCCCCTGTGGTCTGGGATGTAGATGTGGACATCTGCCAGGCTCTGGAGAGGGAGCCCACAGCCACTAACTGTCCTCCTGAGTGCATCTACGTTCCTATGAGGATAAGAGACTGGCTACTGACCTGGGCACACAGCTGGCGTCGATGGACATCCAGGTATTTCTTGCACTACTCAATCCATACAGGTGGCCCACCTTAGCACAGGATGTCACTTGCTACGTCAACTCCTGTTCCGTATGTGCCCAAACCAAATTACCCCCCCCCCCCCCCCAGAACGTTCCAAGCAGGGAAACTCTTTCCCATATCTCAGCATCCCTGGTCCCATCTATCCATTGACTTTGTTACTGATCTCCCCTCTGATGGTTTTATGACCATTTTGGTGGTTGTGGATAGATTTTCAAAATCCTGTTTAATCCCTCTTTCTGGTCTCTACTCCAGGTTGCTGAGGCACTATTCCAGCAGGTCTTCCATTCCGGTATTATGGCCTTCGGAGGACATTGTGTCCGACCATGGCCCCCAATATACATCACGGGTATGGAGAGCCTTTATGGAGACTCTCAGTCACGGTCAGCCTCACTTCCGGGTATCGGCCTCAGTCCAACGGGGAGGTGGAGAGGATGAACCAGGAGCTGGGGAGGTTCCTGAGGAGTCACTGTCAGGAACGGCAGGGAGAGTGGGCTCGACTCCTTCCATGGGCAGAGTATGCCCAGAACTCGCTACGTCACTCCTCCACTGGGTTGACCCCGTTCCAGTGTGTTCTGGGTTTTCAGCCGGCCCTGGCTCTGTGAACCCCAGGCCAGACCTAAGCTCCTGCGGTTAATGAGTGGTGCTCACATGCGACTCCAGCGCGCTGTCCACTATCAAAAGGAGCATACAGACCGCCACCGTAGTGCGACCCCTGTTCCACCATGGGAATCGCGTCAGGCTTTCTACCAGGAACCCCCCCCCCCCCCCCACTCTGCCTACCCTGCAAAAAACTGAGCTTCCAGTTTGTGGGGCCGTTCAAGGTTCTCCAGAGGCTCAACGAGGTGACGTATAGGTTACAGCTTCTCAGTGACTACCGTATCTCACCTTCTTTTCATGTCTCCCTTCTCAGGCCAGTGGTTCCTGGTCCCCTAGCTGATGCTGTCCCCCAAGACACCCCTCCACCACCCGCCCTGGACACTGAGGGAGCCTATGCTTTCAGATCCTTACTGGACTTGCAACATCGTGGTTGGCTGCAGTACCTGGTGGACTAGGAGGGATATGGCACAGAGGAGCGGTGTTGGGTTCCAGTGGAGTTCCAGTGGTCGACGTCACCGGTATACTAACCACCGGTCTTGGTATCCATTATTCCGCACATCTGGCATCAATCCTTACACGCACCTGCACGTCATCATGCGGCATACCTGGACTCCATTATATTACATTACTTATTTCATTCCCTTTAGGTTCCTTCCCCAGTCAACATTGATTCTGTGTTTATGTAAAGATGCTACTGTTATGTTGTCTCGTTCCATGTTTTTTTTTTTTAACGTTTCACCTGGTTCTCGACTCACAGTATCTTTGTTACATCATTGGAATGGCAATTTGCGTAGCATTTTTACTAATTTCAACAATGTTATTAAAATTACTTTAGGTTTGCTTCAATGGCTTTTATAGGTAGGACTGTCTATTTTGAACAAATTGTATGTCCTCACATGAATATTCAATTACACTACCTGAAAACACATTAACTTCAATGTATAGTTCTTAATTGTCAAATGATTCAGGCTCTTCCATGTTTTGCACATGCTTAGACTACACTTTGAGAATATATAGCAAAGTGCAGTTTTTTATAACGTTATTATTTTGTCTGAATATTGATTAATTGACCCCATGGGTCATGAACTGTGGTTTAACCAATGTATGTTGCCTAAAGTGTCTTGTCAACAATTTGATCACAAGTATATATTTAAGTACCCTATTCTTAGGTCACAATACTTTTGACTGACATGTCAACTGACTGGTTGAGCACATTTGTAGAAAATTCTTGCTTTTTAGCCTTTGTACATTTTAACAATCTTTTTCAGAATCTTACTCAAGGTCTCTAGGAATGGTGCAATATCCATCCCTCAACATCTGAATTCCTGCATTTTATATCTTTGACAGTTTTTTCTCTCTTACAGCCCTACGTTTGCAGCAACCCAAAAGGATAGAAATTGAGGCAGGAGAGCTGGGGGAGTTGACCAAGTTCAAGTGAATATTATTTTTTATTTTTTGTATCCACTTTGAAATCCATTGTCAAAACATGCTCTACCAGCTGGTTGAGAATGGGGTTAAAGAACCTGCATAAACTAAACACAAATCCTGTTCAGTGATTCACTGCAACTAAAGAAATATTAGTCGGTCGGTTTTCTCTATTTTCTAGTGTGTTTTTGAATACCTCCATACTCCTGACATCAAGGATACAAAAGGTCCTCTGAGAAACTATCCATATACATGACCATAAAAATGACAAGACGTCTTCTGGAAAATACGTTTGTGGCATTTAGGAAACAAAGATCCTCAAAGAGAAACTATCCATAACATGGACAGAAACCCAAGAAGATTACACAAGTCCCTGCTTTGTAAAAAATATGTGAATAATATTTAATAATCAACATTTAATAAATCTGACCACTTGACTCCATTTAATATTATAGTAAAACTATGTGCAATCAAGTATTATGAGTTTACCATTCCTTGATCTTAGTCAGCTAATGAGAAGCAAATGCAAAACACAAGTATTATTTAATAACGTTGTAAAATGAACAATTCACATACAAGGCTTCACGTACAGCTTAAGTTACAAAGCATTACCAAGCAATCAAACCATACCAAGTTAAAGTAACCTGATCACCCATGCCCAATCTCCACAGGATGTTACAGCATCTAAAGGCTTGTGTGGGGGATAACACCAATGCAAATCAGGACTAAGAAGACAAAGAGATCCTTGCATGTCAGAGTTCACTCTGTACAGATATAAGTTACCACAGAGATCATACATGTATATACAATACCAGTCAAAAGTTTGGACACACCTACTCATTCAAGGGTTTTTCTTAATTTTTACTATTTGTTACATTGTAGAATAATAGTGAAGACATCAAAACTATGAAATAACCAAAAAAGTTATTATAAAATATATTTTGATTTGTTTGTCTTTAAATTAGACACCTTTTGCCTTGAGGACAGCTTTGCATTCTCTCAACCAGATTTCTTTCATCCTTTATGTAACTAGGCAAGTCAGTTTAGAACAAATTCTTATTTACAATGACGGCCTAGGAATAGTGGGGTAACTGCCTTGTTCAGGGGCAGAACGACAGATTTTTACCTTGTCAGCTCAGGGATTTGATCTAGCAACCTTAAGTTACTGGCCCAACGCTCTAACCACTAGGCTACCTGCCGCTTCAACTTCCTGAGGTAGTCACCTGCAATGCACATTAATTAACAGGTGTGCCTCGTTAAAAGTTCATTTGTGGAATTTCTTTCCTTAATGCATTTGAGCCAAACATTGTGTTGTGATAAGGAGGGGTTGTATACAGAAGATAGCCCTATTTGGTAAAAGACCAAGTCCATATTATGGCAAGAACAGCTCAAATAAGCAAAGAGAAATGACAGTCCATCATTACTTTAAGACATGAAGGTCAGTCAATGTGGAACATTTCAAGAACTTTGAATGTTTCTTCAAGTGCAGTTTCAAAAACCATCATGTGCTATGATGAAATTGGCTCTCATGAGGACCGCCACAGGAAAGGAAGACCCAGAGTTACCTCTGCTACAGAGGATAAGTTCATTAGAGTTACCAGCCTCAGAAATTGCAGCCCAAATAAATACTTCAGAGTTCAAGTAACAGACACATCTCAACATCAACTGTTCAGAGGAGACTGCATGAATCAGACCATCGTCGAATTGCTGCAAAGAAACCACTACTAAAAGGACAATAATAAGAAGAAGAGACTTGCTTGGGCCAAAAAACACGAGCAATGGGCAAAAGACCAGTGTAAATCTGTCCTTTGGTCTGATGAGTCCAAATTTGAGATTTTTGGTTCCAACCGCCACGTCTTTGTGAGACGCAGAGGTGAACGGATGATCTCCGCATGTGTGGTTCCCAACGTGAAGCATGGAGGAGGTGTGATGATGCTTTGCTGGTGACACTATCTGTGATTTATTTAGAATGCAAGGCACACAACCAGCATGGCTACCACAGCATTCTGCCACAACAAGCCATCCCATCTGGTTTGCGCTTAGTGGAACCATCATTTGTTTTTCAACATGAAAATTACCCAACACACCTCCAGGCTGTGTAAGGGATATTTGACCAAGAAGAAGAGTGATGGAGTGCTGCATCAGATGACCTGGCCTCCACAATCACCTGACCTCAACCCAATTGAGATAGTTTGGGATGAATGGGACCACAGAGTGAAGGAAAAGAGGCCAACAAGTGCTCAGCATATGTGGGAACTCCTTCAAGACTGTTGGAAAAGCATTCCAGGTGTGCAAAGGTGTCATCAAGGCAAAAGTTGGCTACTTTGAAGAATCACTTTTTTGGTTACTACATGATTCCATATGTGTTATTTCATAGTGTGGATGTCTTCACTATTATTCTCAATGTAGAAAATAGTAAAAATAAAGAAAAACCCTTGAATGAGTAGGTGTGTCCAAACTTTTGACTGGTACTGTAGATGGCATCAAAAGTCTCAGATAGATACCAGACATCTATGCAATAGTGTTATTCTAGCACACATTTCAGTAGTCAATTATCGAGAGAGAGAACATTGGACAAAGTCTCTCAGAGCGTTCACAGTCAGTCCACTGGCACCCCTATTCGACCACAGCAAAATCAGTCTATTTGAACAGAGCAATATTCAATCATGAGGCATCAACGCCAAAGGAATTGAATAATATGAAGAAATACTACAGGAAAGTAGTGTGGAAACCTACCAAAAAAACAATTAGGCAACAACAAATTCAATCCCTTTTAGACAACTTCCTGGACAAAATGTTTCACTGTAATAGTGAAGGTGTAAACTTGGCAGTAGAAAACCTAAACATTATATTCGACCTATCCAATACATTTTTTTCAAGCAGACAACCTAAGAAGATTAACAACAATAACAAATGGTTTGATGAAGAATGAAAAAAACCTAACAAAAAAAATGGAAAAACCTATCCAACCAAAAACATAGAGACCCAGAAAACCTGAGCCTACGCCTTTACTAAGGTGAATCACTAAAACATTGCAGAAATACACTACGGAAAAAGAAGGAACAGCATGTCAGAAATGTAATTGAAGAAACCATAGACTCTAACCACTTTGGGGAAAATTGGAAAACACTAAACCAACAAAACTGGAGTCCACCTGTGGAAAATGTAATTGATTGGACATGATTTGGAAAGGCACACACCTGTCTATATAAAGTCCCACAGTTGACAGCGCATGTCAGAACAAAAACCAAGCCATGGGGTCGAAGGAATTGTCTGTAGAGCTCTGAGACAGGATTGTGTTGAGGCACATATCTGGTGAAGGGTACCAAAACATTTCTGCAACATTGAAGGTCCCCAAGAACACAGTGGACTCCATCATTCTTAAATGAAAAAAGTTTGGAACCACCAAGACTCTTCCTAGAACTGGCCACCCGGCCAAACTGAGCTATCAGGGGAGAAGGGCCTTGGTCAGAGAGATGACCAAGAACCCGATGGTCACTCTGACAGAACTCTAGAATTCCTCTGTGGAGATGAACCTTCCAGAAGGGCAACCATCTCTGAAGCACTCCACTAATTAGGCCTTTATGGTAGAGTGGCCAGACGGAAGCCACTCCTCAGTAAAAGGCACATGACAGCCAGCTTGGCGTTTGCCAAAAGGAACCTAAAGACTCTCAGACCATGAGAAACAAGATTCTCTGGTCTGATGAAACCAAGATTGAAGTCTTTGGCCTGATGCCAAGTGGCACATCTGGAGGAAACCTGGCACCATCCCTATGGTGAAGCATGGTGGTGGCAGCATCATGCTGTGGGGATGTTTTTCAATGGCAGGGACTGGGCGACTAGTCAGGATCGAGGCAAAGATGAACGGAGCAAAGTACAGAGAGATGAAAACCTGCTCCAGAGCTCTCAGGCCCTCAGACTGCGGTGAAGGTTCACCTTCCAACTGGACAACAACCCTAAGCACACAGCCAAGGCAACATACGTTATTATATTAAATCCATGTACACAAACAAATAGTGTGCGGTTAAAATTGGCAAAACAACACACACATTTCTTTCCACAGGGCATTTTATATTTAGGGGGTACCAGTACCGAGTCAATATGTGGGGGTACAGGTTAGTCAAGGTAATTTGTACATAGGTAGGGATAAAGTGACTATGCATAAATAATAACAGCGGGGGGGGGGGGGGGGGGGGGGGGGGTCAATGTACATAGTCCGGTTGTTCAATTTATGACAATTTATTGGGCCTTCCTCTGACACTGCCTAGTATATAGGTCCTGGATGGCAGGAAGCTTGGCCCCAATGATGTACTGGGCCAAATACTTATTTTCCACCATAATTTGCAAATAAATTCATTAAATATCATACAATGTGATTTTCTGGATTTTTTTTCTCTCATTTTGTCTGTCATTGTTGACGTGTACCTATGATGAAAATTACAGGCCTCTCTCATCTTTTTAAGTGGGAGAACTTGCACAATTGGTGGCTGACTAAATACTTTTTTCCCCTACTGTAATTTCCACAAAGCTGTGAACAATCTGAGAGACAAGGCTAGAAGGGCATTCCATGCCATCAAAGGGAACATAATATTCAACATACCAATTAGGATATGGCTAAAATTACTTGAATTAGTTATAGAACCCATTATGGGCCAACCAACCAAGAATTCACAAAATGGGACAAACACCAAGTTGAGACTGCATGCAGAATTAATAAAAAAAAAAAAAAAAAGATAATTACTTGACACATTGGAAAGATATGGTATTTCACCCATATCGGTTGGGTGAAATACCACAGTGTGCAATCACAGCAGCAAGATTTGTGACCTGTTGCCACAAGAAAAGGGCAACCAGTGTAGAACAAAACCCATTGTAAATACACCCCGTATTTATTTCCCCTATTTGCACATCGTTACAACACTGTATATAGACATAATATGACATTTGAAATGTCTTTATTCTTTTGGAACTTTTGTGAGTGTAATGTTTACTGTTCATTTTAGAGAGAGAGAGACAGAGACAGAGAGAGAGACCCACAGTGGGGGGAAGGGCTTACTGGCCCTTAAGGCAAGGCCCCACAGGCTAAAATGCATTAACTTATCCATTATGGGGAATAAATATCATGAATTTTAACCACATTCAAATGGACATAAATTCACAAGTTTAAAGCTCACTACATGTAATCATACATCATTTAAAAACCAATTTCATAGAGGATGTTACAAAGTGGACTATATGTAGGATCTTACTTTGAAGAGATTGGGTCTAAATCGCCAGTTGGCAATTAGTAATTGCAATTTTAATTAATTGCCATTTCCCAAAGTCAGACTCTTCCCACACACCAACACATTTTTCTCAGCTTCAGAATCACCTGCATTCACTAAATGTTATGTGGTTATCCTTAGATATATTCTCCAGTCTTGTATAAAGGGAATTGTTGATATGTTGTCACATTTTGATTATAGATAACATGTTCTTTGGAAATATGCACCACAAATGCAGTTTACATACATGTCTTTAGTATTTTACAGATAGAAAGATGAAAAAAGGGTATATCCACAATCTCTATACAAGTCAAGTCCTGGAGTGTCTTAACAAAATGGAACCAAAATATTTAGCTTGACTTCATCCTGTGACCAGAAAAAATGTATTTGCAGTTTATGCATATTTTAATACAATATTTCTGAAAAGCTTTAATACAAAAAAATATTATATTGGTGTCTATATTCAACTGGTAAAAGTGAATTGTGATTAAGGGGGGGAAATGACCTGAGGCAGGGCCTACAATTACATCTGGTCTGAAAAATTATAGATTACAGCAATCTCTAGCTCTCACTGTTGTGGTAACATGTTGGATTTAGAGTCAAGTCACTCCTCGCGGGGATCACAATAGCTTAGCTTAGTTAGTGAGGGAGACTGAAGGAGAGGAAGATGAACATTCAGGATTTGAGGGATCAATCTCAAAGTATTTGTGATTGCTTGAATTACTGCTATGATAAATTATTGCTAGCCCTTTGCCCCCCTAAAGGTATGTTTAATCTACTGTTAAACTACATAATGTTTGATGGGATCAATAATGAGCTATAGGATATACTACTTGGCTGAGACCACCTCCGTGAGACCCCTCTCCACAGCTGTGTCTGCATGAAACCCGGCATCGCCATGAACCCTAATCAACATTCAATACGGAGTCCTCCATGGCTCTGCCTAAGGATCTTAATTACCATGGTAACATCTCAAAAACACCCAGTGCACCTCCAGAGTGTGTGGAGAGAGACAGAGAGACGGATAGACCGACAGAGGGACAGGGACCCTCCCGGTGGTCGAGCTCATTCCCTGTAGTGTGTATATACACATACGTCTCTCCTGCATTATTCACAAGTCTGTTTCTTTTTTAGACTTCCCCCTTTAGAAGAGCAGGCCACGTGCATTAGGACTGTTCCGCACCAAGAGCAGACTGGGGGCAAATGTCTCCCTCCCTGCCGCCTGCCCGCACCCACCCACCACTCCTCCTCCCCCACAATCCACCACCACCAAACAGTGAATCAATACAAGAGCGTATTCAGGGATTGCTGGTCAGTTCCACTCTGAATGCACAGTGAGGGGAGGCAGGCATGAGGGGACTGTGGATTTGCAGGCTTCTAGCTAGCTATTCTGTTACCTCTACCTGTTCTCTACCAGCGGCACGTCCAATTAATATGTCTCAGTCCGGTTTTGTTTGTAATTAACAGGCTGCTCCATGAAGTGCCTGAGGGAGATGTCGTTTGCACCTAGCGATTGCCTATGGGCTTAAACTGACTTTGTGAGCATGTATGCCCAGGCTTATAAGAGGTGATAGAGAGTGTTTACAAGGTGGTGTAGATGCAGGGAAATGGAGACAAAGATGTAGTTGGGATGTTTCCCATGGGTTGTCATCTGGAAACAGAGCAGGTTATACAAAGAGAGAGGTTCTTTAGCTACAGTTTCACCCAATAGTACAAAATAACATAAACATAACCAAAGAACCAGAGTTTCTGCCCTAAAGCTGCTCAATCAAATCCTGCTGCCAAATGCACACCCCAGATCTGAATTAAAACTTATTCGGGATTGGTGTCCCTTCCACGGGATGGCTGAGCTAACGTAGGCTAATGCGATTAGCATGAGGTTGTAAGTAACAACATAATTTCCCAGAACTAGGACATATCTGATGGTGGCAGAAAGCTTAAATTCTTGTTAATCTAACTGCACTGTCCAATTTCCAGTAGCTATTACAGTGAAAGAATACCATGCTATTGTTTGAGGAGAGTACACAATTTTGAACATGAAAGTTATTAATAAACAAATGAGGCACATTTTGGCAGTCTTGATACAATATTTTTACCAAATATACAATGGTTCATTGGATCAGTCTAAAACTTTGCACATACACTGATGCCATCTAGTGGCAAAAACATAAATTCCACCTGGGCTGGACTAATAAACTCAGCAAAAAAAGAAACGTCCTCTCACTGTCAACTGCGTTTATTTTCAGCAAACTTAACATGTGTAAATATTTGTATGAACATAAGATTCAACAACTGAGACATAAACTGAACAAACTCCACAGACATGTGACTAACAGAAATTGAATAATGTGTCCCTGAACAAAGGTGGGGTCAAAATCCAAAGTAACAGTCAGTATCTGGTGTGGCCAGCAGCTGCATTAAGTACTGCAGTGCATCTCCTCCTCATGGACTGCACCAGAGTTGCCAGTTCTTGCTGTGAGATGTTACCCCACTCTTCCACCAAGGCATCTGCAAGTTCCTGGACATTTCTGGGGGGGGGGGAAATGTCCCTAGCCCTCACCCTCCGATCCAACAGGTCCCAGATGTGCTCAATGGGATTGAGATCCGGGCTCTTCGCTGGCCATGGCAGAACACTGACATTCCTGTCTTGCAGGAAATCACGCACAGAAGGAGCAGTATGGCTGGTGGCATTGTCATGCTGGAGGCTCATGTCAGGATGAGCTTGCAGGAATGGTACCACATGAGGGAGGAGGATGTCTTCCCTGTAATGCACAGCGTTGAGATTGCCTGCAATGACAACAAGCTCAGTCCGATGACGCTTTGACACACCGCCCTAGACCATGATGGACCCTCCACCTCCAAATCGATCCCGCTCCAGAGCACAGGCATCAGTGTTACGCTCATTCCTTCACTGAAAAACGCGAATTCGACCATCACCCCTGGTGAGACAAAACTGCGACTCGTCAGTGAAGAGCACGTTTTGCCAGTCCTGTCTGGTCCAGCGATGGTGGGTTTGTGCCCATAGGCGACGTTGTTGCCGGTGATGTCTGGTGAGGACCTGCCTTACAACAGGCCTACAAGCCCTCAGTCCAGCCTCTCTCAGCCTATTGCGGACAGTCTGAGCACTGATGGAGGGATTGTGCGTTCCTGGTGTAACTCGGGCAGTTGTTGTTATCATCCTGTACCTGTCCCGCAGGTGTGATGTTCGGATGTACTGATCCTGTGCAGGTGTTGTTACACGTGGTCTGCCACTGCAAGGACGATCAGCTGTCTGTCCTGTCTCCCTGTAGCGCTGCCTTAGGTGTGTCACAGTACGTACATTGCAATTTATTGCCCTGGCCACATCTGCAGTCCTCATGCCTCCTTGCAGCATGCCTAAGGCACATTCACACCGATGAGCAGGGACCCTGGGCATCTTTCTTTTGGTGTTTTTCAGAGTCAGTAGAAAGGCCTCTTTTACTGTCCTAACTGTGACCTTAATTGCCTAACATCTGTAATCTGTTAGTGTCTTAACGACCGTTCCACTGGTGCATATTCATTAATTGTTTATGGTTCATTGAACAAGCATGGGAAACAGTGTTTAAATAAACCCTTTACAATGAAGATCTGTGAAGTTATTTGTATTTTTACAAATTATCTTTGAAAGACAGGGTCCTGAAAAAGGGGCATTTCTTTTTTTGCTGTGTATACATTATGGACTTTCTCTTGAATTTCAAAGATGATGGTACAAAAAAAAATACAAAATAATTGTTTTTTTTCTTTGTATTATCTTTTACCAGATCTATTGTGTTATATTCTACTACATTCCTTTGACATTTCCATAAACTTCAAAGTGTTTCCTTTCAAATGGCACCAAGAAAATGCATATACTTGCTTCAGGGCCTGAGCTACAGGCAGTTAGATTTGGCTATGTGAAAAAAGGGGGTAATCCGTAAGAGGTTTTAAACAGCCCAGTCTCGATGGAAATGACATGCCCTGCACTAGGTGGACGAGAAAGGTTCAGTTATGAAGAAGAAGACTTTCCAATAAAGAGCACCTTTCTTATAAACCAGGGCTCATTTAGGACATGTGAATTGGTTGGAACTGTTATTTTCTCCTACCTACCCTGTTTTACCAGATATTATTCTTTCAGCAGGTCAGAGTTATTCGACAGGTCCCTGAATATGTTGTATGTAAAAAAATAAAAAACATTACATTTTCTGCTTCGGAAGCATTATTCTATGAAAAAGGTTTGGATTGATCTGAGGATCAATCAAATAAATAAATCAAACCTATTTAGGTGTCCAGCTACAGTTAGCTAACATGGAAAGATTAGGTACTTTGTATCACATCAATAACCTGTCCATACTTCACTCACTTCATCAAGTAGATGCCTGAATGTTGCAACTTCTCCTCCCCTCTTATCTTCCTCTCTTCCATCCTCCTCTAACCCAGCCCTTTCAGCAATTTATTCTCCCGCTGTTCTTCACTTTATCACAGACAAGAGAGCAAGGTGGCTGGATTGACAGAGATGGAACCTCAGCAGAGAGAATAATCAAGGCCTATCAAATGGCCTGAGATGAAAGCGTGTAGAATAAAAAAGTAATTTCAATTGGGAGCCTGGAGAAATCTGGCAGTGTCTTAACTGGGCCCTTTCATGGCAAAGGAGAAATATGGTTAAACTGAGATGTTACAACGACCTTCTCTCATATCCCCCCAGATACTATCAGGGAAACGAGTTACACAGCTGAAGGCAATCAAATGAATGGTCCCAGAGAGGAAGAGAGGTTTGCCTTCCACATACCATCATTCATCTTAATTCAGTACATACATTAGCAACATCACATACAGGACCCATTCACCTAATCACATTACACACAGGAGAGTTCAAAATAACTGAAGCTTACATGGACAACAGGGGGGAGTGGGATATTAAAGGTCCAATGCAGCCATTTTTATCTCAATATCAAATCATTTCGGGGTAACTATTACGTAAGTACTTTACTGTGATTGTTTTCAATTAAAATGGTCAAAAAGAAACAAACATTTCTCAAGCAAGGATTTTGCTATGAATGTCTGGGAGTAGTCTGAGTGGGGAGGGGAAAACTGAAACCAGCTGCTGGCAGAGAGTTTGGAACTCTTTCTCATTGGTCTATTAACTAATTTATCAAGGCCAAAGCTCCACCCCACCAAAACAGGCTAAAATTGCAGGTGGTCTTTTCAAAACAGATCTAGGGCCGGGCAATATGGCCAAAATGTCATATCACAGAATTTTTCACATTAATGACAGTATGGCTGTATTTGACAGTGTTTTATCTTTTTGCATAATAAAAGTTCTAAATATGCTTTATAAGTAGTTCATGACCCTAGGGTGGCATAAGCGAATTCAATGGGTATTTCTCCATTCTGATTGTTTTATACTGTTCAATCCAACTTAATAAAACAATTGCACCTTGTTATCATTTCCACACTGCCACGCAGGGCTGCATGAAATGGGCAAAACATCTAGACCTAGTTAATTGGTGAACTGTTGGAATCATGGAAATAGTATGATTATTCTAATTCTATAGTTAGAATATAGTGGCATCACCTTAAATACATTGTTGTTTGACATGAAAATGAATAAATAAGCCAGGGAGGAATTATTGACAGGGTAGGAACCCACAACTGCGTGGCCACGCAAGACTCTAACACCATCCTCAAGTTTCCTGGCGACACGATAGTGGTATGACTGATCACCGACGATGATGAGGCAGCCTATAGGGAGGAGATCATAGACCTGGCAGTGTGGTCGCAGGTCAACAACCTCTCCATCAACGTCAGCAAGACAAAGGAGCTGATAGTGGACTACAGGAAACGGAGGGGCGAACACACCATCCACATCGATGGGGCTGTAGTGGAGTGGATCGAGAGTTTCACGTTCCTCTGTGTCCACATCACTAAGGAATTAACATGGTCCACACACACCCAGACAGTTGTGAAGAGAGCACGACAGCGCTTCTTCCCCCTCAGAAGGCTGAAAAGATTTGGCATGGGCCCTCTGATCTTCAAAGGTTTTACAGCTGCAACATTGAGAGCATCTTAACTGGCTGCAACACCGCTTGGTATGGCAACCGCAAGGCGCTACAGAGGGTGGTGAGTACGGCCCAGTACATCGCTGGTGCCGAGCTCCCTGCCATCCAGGATCTCTATACCAAGCGGTGTCAGAGGAACTCCCAAAAAATACACAATCCAGACACCTAAGCCATAGACTATTCTCCCAGCTACCGAACGAGTACCAATGCACCAAGTCTGGAACCAACAGAAGCCATAAGACAGCTAAACAAGACGGCTAAATAGCTATTCAAAAGTCTACCAGTTTTTTTACCAACTCTCTTGCACTGACTCTATGCATACTGACGCCACACACAAAACACACACGCTGCTGCTACAGCTCATTCTAGATGCTTTACCCCTACCTAGAGTACCAGTCAAAAGTTTGGACACGTCTACTCATTCCAGGGTTTTTCTTTATTTTTACTATGTGTTACATTATAGAACAATAGCGAAGACATCAAAACTATGAAATAACAGATGGAATTATATAGCAACCAAAAAAGTGTTAAACAAATCAAAAAATATTTTAGATTTGAGATTCTTCAAAGTAGCCACCCTTTACCGTGATAACAGCTTTGCACACTTGTGTGCCTTGTTAAAAGTTCATTTGTGGAATTTATTTCCTTCTTAATGCGTTTGAGACAATAAGTTGTGTTGTGATAAGGTAGGGTTGGTATACAGAAGATAGCCTTATTTGGTAATAGACCAAGTCTATATTATGGCAAGAACAGCTCAAATAAGCAAAGAGAAATGACAGTCAATCATTACTTTAAGACATGAAGGTCAGTCAGTGCGGAACATTTCAAGAACTTTGAACGTTTCTCCAAGTGTTGTCGCAAAAACCATCAAATCTATGATGAAACTGGCTCTCATGAGGACCGTCACAGGAAAGGAAGACCCAGAGTTACCTCTGCTACAGAGGATAAGTTCATTAGAGTTACCAGCCTCAGAAAATCGACAATTAACTGCACCTCAGATTGCACCCCAAATAAATGCTTCAGAGTTCAAGTAACAGACACATCTCAACATCAACTGTTCAGAGGAGACCGCGTGAATCAGGCCTTCATCATCAAATTGCTGCAAAGAAACCACTACTAAAGGACACTAATAAGAAGAGACTTGCTTGGGCCAAGTAACACAAGCAACGGACATTAGACCGGTGTAAATCTGTCTTTTGGTCTGATGATTCCAAATTTGAGATTTTTGGTTCTAACCACCGTGTCTTGGTGAGACGTAGACTAGGTGAACAGATGATCTCCGCATGTGTGGTTCCCACCGTGAAGCATGGAGGTATTACATTTTAGTAGGCACTCTTATCCAGAGCAACTTACAGTAGTAGTGAATGCATACATTTCATTTCATGCATTTTTTGTACTGGCCCCCCATGGGAATCGAACCCACAACCCTGGCATTGCACACACCATGCTGGCATTGCAAACACCATGCTCTACCAACTGAGCCACAGAGAAGATATGATGGTGTGGGGGTGCTTTGCTAGTGACACTGTCAGTGATTTATTCACTACACTCGCATTAACATCTGCTAACCATGTGTATGTGACCAATAACATTTGATTTGATTTGCGTGAAGGGCAAGAAAGTTCTCGTGACTCTGTGGTCGAGAAACTGCTCTCTATGAGTGACAGGGTGCAGGGCTTGGTATGGGAAGAGGCATGCAGCAGGAGGTGAGGGAGAAAGATGACTTCAGTAGCAAACGGAGTAAACAATAAAAATGGACATCACATGTGGCAGAGTTGGGTCTCATTTAACAGTCCAAACATTGAAATACCGTTATAGAAGGTAAAGCAAAAATCCAAACCGGTCCGTGCATCAATACCAGTATACAGTACAATACGGTATACAGCCCAGCCCTAAACATCTCTTACCGTAAGGGCATTATCATATTTCTTTCACAATTTTGACAGTATTATTCCAACCTCATAGTGTGGATATATATATGTAACCCTCTCACCAGGCTTGAATATGACTCTCACAATATTAACTTATGTAGAGTATCTCAGCAGCATGGGATGTTAGGTGAGAAGGACATCTCCAATAAGAATTCCTATTGTAAACTATCTAGGGTTATGACAATAGGCTATTAACTTCAGATGAAATGATTATAGGTTTCTGTTATTGAGTCAGGATAAACCATCCCATGCATTAAATGAAATTGAAACAATCAATGACTCCACCAAGTCAATATACATAACGTTCCATGTGTATTAAAACATTTTTAAACACAAATACATTTTCAGACACAACATCAAAATAAATAAAAAAAAGAATCCCCAATGAGTCGTGCACAACCCGTGTCCAAATTATTTCAAGTTTGCTTAAATAAACCGTTGGCGCACGTTGGAGCTCCAAAAAAATGACGACACCCAAAAATATCCTGAAGCACCTCACGTTGTGGTTACTCACTGCTTGGTAGATATTCCCTCAGCGAAGTATGGCAGTTCCATGCAGGTGTCCTCACAAAGTCCAAGGCAAGCACAGCTACCCATGCAGACAGTACTCCTTAGCCGTAACCGATATCCCATGGGAACACGAACTCGTTAAGCTTCTCAAGCAATTATCTCCCGGTGTCACACGATGCTAGGCTAACCTCAATGCTGGCAAATACCTCCACGACGAGACGGTAGCTTCAGTCTTTACTAAGTTTTAACAAAATTATAACAACTCTTTTATAAACTAAAACATGTATTTCCATTCATATCTTAGTAGGTATGGGTTTTGTTCTAGTTCTGTCGTCTTCTTTTATAATTTCTTTACCAACCGTTCTAAGGTAAAAATGTCCATCCTCTCATCAACGTCTTTTTCCCTCTCTTTTTCCCAGGCCTCCCGTTAACCAGGTCAACTCCCATTGGCCACAACTTAACAAGCGACCTTATTGGTCAAAACTTAAACTTCAAAGTAAAACAAACTATTCACTTATACATTAAATAAATATTTATTCAAAAAGCATAATGCATTAACAACATTACAGTTTAGGAGCAATTGAATCATCTTTTAAATATATAACCAATTAATTATAACAAATAAACTCAATAACTGGTTCAAACAAGGGTATTACATATAACACAAGAAAAGTTTTGACAGCATTGGGGCTTAAGTGTTCTGTGAAAAAATGACTGTCAAAAACCAAACACAGAATTTAATTTGATTTATTATAAAGAAACTGAAAGCAGCACACAATATCTTCATAAATAAAACAGAAACTGGTGCATAACCTCTCATAATGTGCAATGCTAATGAGAAATGGCTACAACACGCAGAATATCAGTACCACAGAATTTGGCTAAACACAAATGCATCAAACGTGAGCAAAACTGGGTTAAGTCCTATTAGCGTTATTGTACCAATTTCAACAACTTAGATTAGAATTGATGGTAGTGTACTGCTGTCCAAGTATCTGGAGCCTTTCATGTACTTGCAGCATTAGTGGCAAAATTGGTTAATTCAGCCAGGGGTGTCTAACATCTGCAGTGTCTCTGTAGAATAAACACACAAACAGATCAGGGAGATTTTAGATAGGAAATAAAATGAATGTGCTGTCAGCGCTTCAGCAAGCTTGTGTCTGTGTGTGTGTGACGGGGGGTGGAGATGGGGCAGGGGCTTGTGTGTGTGTGTAGAATTTGACTTATTGTGATTACGTGAGTACACACCCTATCCACGTAATGCTGAATCTCGACTTTCCGCTAATCTTCACTCCTAGTTTATGCTGAGGTGGTGCATATACACATCAATCATCAAACGCAAACACACACATACGTCTGTGATGCATAGATTAAAAAATAAACAGCTTAAATTCCTTAATTATCTCAGTAGTCAGAAGGCAGAACTCTCTGTAAATACCCAACATGAGTAGAAAGGCTGGATCTTCAATGCTTATCCTAGAAACACAGATCCTTTAAGGCAAAGTATGTTAAACTCATTCCAAGGAGGGCCGAGTGTCTGCGGGTTTTTGCTCCTCCCTTGTACTTGACTGATGGTCACTGATAAGTATTGAAATCCTCTCACCTGGTTGTCTAGGTCAACAGACACTAGTGACCAGGCCCTCCATGGAATGAGTTTGACATCCTTGATTTAAGGCATGTTGGAAATCTAATTTAGTCACAAAGAAACCCATCTCACGAAGACAAAGAAATAGGGCTTCTCTAAACAGAACGGGAGCCTTCCCCATTTTGTATCTGCATTACATCAATCTAATCTTCTCTGTGATACATATATAGGGGGCAGGAGGTCCAATAACAGCACTTTAACAGTTCTATGATAAAGTGAGGATGGAGGGACTTGTGGTGAGAACTTCGTACAGGAGAACTCTATGCATTGTATTGGGCACTATGTGTCACGTTTGTCGTAGGGAGGAGCGGACCAAAGTGCAGCGTGATTCTCTTTCCACATAATTCTTTATTAAATTGTGAAACTCTGCAATACATACAAAATAAACCTGAATAAACAAAACAACAAACTGTGACGCAGAGATGAAACATACACTACTCAAAAATAATCTCCCACAAACCCAGGTGGGACAAACACCAATTTAAATATGACCTCCAATTAGAGACAACGATGACCAGCTGCCTCTAATTGGAGATCATCCCAAACAAAGCCCAACATAGAAATGCAAAACTAGAACAACATAGAAAAAACTAAACTAGAAAACCCCCGTCACAACCTGACCTTCTCTACCATAGAAAATAACAGCTTACTATGGTCAGGATGTGACAGTACCCCCCAAAGGCGCAGACTCTGAATGCAAAAAAAAAAGAAAAAAAAAGGGGAGGGTAGGGAGGGTGACAAGTGTCTATGGCGGCTCTGGTGCAGTACACAGAACCTTATCATCCAGCGGATCCTCCAGCAGAGAAGGCAGCTCTGGTTCGGGGCGTAACCCCCGCTCCGCCCGCTGATCCCTCCGCTTTTGTGTCACAGGACCGTGGATCATCACCGGAGGCTCTGGGCTGCGGGCCATTGCTGGAGGGTCCGGGCTGCGGGCCGTCTCAGGAGGTTCCGGGCTGCGGCCTTCTCAGGAGGTTCCGGGCTGCGGGCCTTCTCAGGAGGTTCCGGGCTGCGGGCCTTCTCAGGAGGTTCCGGGCTGCGGGCCTTCTCAGGAGGTTCCGGACTGTGGGCCTTCTCAGGAGGTTCCGGACTGGGAACTGTCGCTGGAAGCTCTAGACTGGGAACTGTCGCCGGAAGCTCTAGACTGGGAACTGTCGCCGGAAGCTCTAGACTGGGAACTGTCGCCGGAAGCTCTGGACTGGGAACTGTTGCCGGAGGCCTGATGCGTGGGGCTGGCACAGGTAACACGCACCTCAGGGCGAGTGCGGGGAGCAGGAACAGGACACCCCGGACTGGGCAGGCGCACTGGAGGCCTGATGCGTGGGGGTGGCACAGGTGGCACCAGACTGGTGACACGCACCTCAGGGCGAGTGCGGGGAGCAGGAACAGGGCGTACCAGGCTGGATAGACTCACTGGAGGCCGGGTACGTGGGGCAGGCACAGGATATACTGGGCCGTGGAGGCGCACTGGAGGTCTCGAGCGTAGAGCTGACACAACCCATCCTGGCTGGATGCTTACTTTCGCCCTGCAAACGCGGGGCGCGGGCACAGGACGCACTGGGCTGTGAATATGCACTGGCGACACAGTGCGCAAAGCCGGCGCAGGATATCCTGGACCGAGAAGGCGAACTGGAGACCAGGAGCGCTGAGCTGGCACCACCCTTCCTGGCTGAATGCTCAACTTAGCTCGACAAATGCGGGGCGCGGGCACAGATCGCACGGGGCTGTGAATGCACACTGGCGACACAGTGCGCATCACCGCATAACACGGCGCTTGCTTCTTCACTCGCTCCCCACGGTAAGCACGGGGAGTCTGCTCAGGTCTCCACCCTGACTCTGCCAATCTCCCCATGTGCCCCCCCCAGAAAAATACATTTTTGGGGGGCTGCCTCTCGTGCTTCCGTCGTTGCCATGCATGTTCCTCGTAACGTTGCCGTTCCTCCCTCGCTGTCTCCACCTGCTTCCATGGCAGGGTTTTGTCCCATGCCATTACCTCCTCCCATGTCCAGGATGTCCTCCACTCTCTCCTTTCAATGGCCCAGGATCCCTGCTCCTCCTGGGCACGCTGCTTGGTCCTTTTGTGGTGGGAGATTCTGTCTCGTTTGACGTAGAGAGAAGCGGACCAAAATGCAGCGTGATTCTCGTTCCACATAATTCTTTATTAAACTGTGAAACTCTGCAATACATACAAAATAAACCTGAATAAACAAAACAACAAACCGTGATGCAAAGGTGAAACATACACTATTCAAAAATAATCTCCCACAAACCCAGGTGGGAGAAACACCAACTTAAATATGACCTCCAATTAGAGACAATGATAACCAGCTGCCTCTAATTGGAGATCATTCCAAACAAAGCCCAACATAAAAATACAAAACTAGAACAACCCAACATAGAAAAGACTAAACTAGAAAACCCCCGTCACGCCCTGTCCTACTCTACCATAGAAAATAACAGCTTACTATGGTCAGGACTTGACACTATGTCCTTTTTGTTGTTGTTGTCCACTATGTTTTTATCTATGTGCAGATCTACAATAACTGTCTCTCTGTCATGAAAGAACAGTTGGTGTTATTAAGAGAAAATACATAGAGTGAAAAAGAGAAAAGCTAGATATTAATTTGATCAAAGTGGCTCTAACAAACTCGGAAACTAATTCTTCAACCTTGGCTTTCTCTGAGAGTGCATTGCATAAGGACACAGACAGGGAAGCCTTCTGCAAACAACAAAAAATGTAAACCCCAAGAGATAAATTACGAACCGTACTCAATGAAATACATCTTATTCAAAAGCCAAATCTGACAATATCAATCAGAGAGGCAAGGTAACAAAACAATAATATATATGTCTGTGAACTTAATTAACCCAGAGAAAAGCTTTGGCTCGGTTTTTTATTCCTCATTTGATTTCCAAAGAGAAATCTCTTTGAACACAGACACTCTTAACTCAAGGAGAGATTTGCACATTTCAAAAAGGATCACATTTTGAGGTTAGTCATTTGAAATAATTTATAATATTATATTTTTCCTTTTATTTTTTTTATTTTTTACAGTACCAGTCAAATGTTTGGACACACCTACACATTCCTGTCACAGATTCCCCGGTACTGCTGCTAATTCCGTTCACCATCTAGGCGTCACTGAACTGGATCATCACCAAAAACCCCGGACTGTTTTGTCTCATTAAGCACACCAGGGGCCTGTTGCACAAAAGTAGAATTAAGACATCCGGGATAAATGACTCAGCTGAGCTCAATGAAGCCAAAACATGTGCGTCCAGGCTTAATTGGTTGCACAAAGACCAAGCCAGGATGAGCAGACACGGATTCATTAAGCCAGGTGAAACCAATCCTGGATAGGTGCGCGCTCACGGCTCACTCAAATAGACCCCGCCACAGATCACAGATTAACTGATTTACCATGGCAACTAGAGCCGCGTACTTTTCCCCGTCGGAAGCACAAATCCTCATGGAGGCATACGAGGAGGTAAAATATATAATTAAGAAGAAAGGCAACACCGCCACAGTGATAAAGCAAAGAGAAAAAGCGTGGCAAAGTATTGCAGACCGCCTGAATGCGTAAGTAGTGCACAATTACACAGTCACCGCTCCGCTGAAACATCACAATTACAATTCAAATATTTAATTCACATCTCCAAAAATGCAGTTGTACTGTAATTATGAAACGGTTAAATTTTTAATTGAAATGCACTGCAGATATGAGTGAAATTGTGTAAAGTAACTCCATCACACTGTATAAAGCTATGATAGATTTTTTGATATTTTTACTGAAAACAAGACAAAAATACCAAGTAATTTTTTGCAGTGTGACTCCATTAAATGTGTGTGTGTGTAGATTAAACATGAACGGGCCAAAACGGACATGGCAGCAGGTCAAAATCAAATACAAGAACATTCTGCAGAATGGTATGGTCCCTGACTAATATTTAACAAAGCACAAGCATATATTGTACCCAGAAGGTGCCTGCTCACACATTGTCTGTACTGTTTTAGCAGTGAAAAAGAATACCCACAGACAAGGCACGGGTGGTGGGTCACCAAAGGCTGACCTTACCCCAGCAGAGGACATGGCCTTGGAGCTAAATAAAGGCAGGCCCGTCTTAGAGGGGATCCCTGGGGGGAAAGAGACGAGCATAGGTTCCTCCCAAGATGCCACCCGCTTCATTCAAGGTATGTCCTTCCATCTCTACATGGGATACAACCACATTCATATTGAATCAATTTGGACTGTCTGACTTTGGTTTACCTATTGCCTTGCAGTGTCTGGCAGCACTGTGTTCCTGTTAGAGCCACCAGCACAAGCACCAGACGATGCTGATCCAGTGAGTACTCCATCAAAGGCATACTGTAGGCCTGGCATGTCTTGTCTACTAGCTTCAATATGAATCCGATTAAATGTGATAGGGTGAAGGCCCCAGTGCAGCAGCAACAGCACATGATGGAGACGATGATGAGGAGGAGACCATCTCTCTGGATTCCAGAAGGCATGAGGTATCATGTTAAGACTGTGAAAGTACTATTTACTCTACAATGGTGAGGAGTCCTCATCAAAATCAAAAAATCTAATTTCTTTTACAGGACCCAGATGCTATACAGTGGGAAAACCAGCCTGGCAACATAGTGCGTATTAATAAAAGGACACCACATCCTGCCAAATTCCAGCTGCGCTAATTGTATTGTGTTCACAGAGCTCACAAGCTATCAGAAAGTTGTATGGCAACCACCTCCGGCGCCAAATAGAACTGGCAGACATAGACATTCAGTACAAGAAGAAAAAGATGGAAAATCTTGCACTGGAGTCCGAAATAAAAAAGAGGACAATTAGGAAACTGGACCTTGAAATAAAAAAACTTGAGAGGGAGGTGAGATATGCCTTCAATGTACACTGTATGCTAACTGTAACACAAATGTATTAATCATTATTTTTCTTTCCTCCCCCAGCTCCAAGAAGATGACACAGCTCAAAATAAAAATTAGGTATATTCTCGTAAAGTCAAGTGAGCCATGACATATGAGCTCTTATTGTGAGCACACAGGACGGTGGCATCTTTCTAAGGTTTTTTTTATTTTCCCAGCAATCAGTACAACCAAGTCATCGTTATAAGGCATCGCCCTCTTTTGCCCACCCCCCCAGCACCAGGTGTGGCCACTAGCCTATATGAAGGCCCAAAATTGTGTGTTCCTTTCTGCTCTGACAATGGCATGCCCATTCGTGCGAGATGTGGTGGATGAAGAAGCACTTGTGCTGAGGAGAGCCTTCAGGCGAGAAAGGGTCTTCAGGGACCGGTTGGACCCACTGGCCTTCCCTGATGACCATCTATATGAAAGATACAGGTTTTCTGCAGATGGCATCAGGTATCTATGCAGACTACTGGGTCCCAGGATTAAGCACCGCACTGCACGGAGCCATGCACTGAGTGTGGAGCAAATGGTTTGTGTGGCCTTGCGCTTTTTTTCTAGTGGAGCCTTCCTGTACTCAGTGGGGGATGCAGAACAGCTGAACAAGGCCACAATTTGCCGCACAATAAGGAGTGTGTGTCTGGCTATCAAAGCATTAGCAGATGTCTTCATCTCCTTCCCTGGCCACAGAAGACTCTGTGACATCAAAGAGGAGTTCTATAGGATTGCAGGTAAGAGGATCTACAAATTACAGGACAACTGTTAACACATAGTAGGATACTCATTACTTTGTGTGACAGGTTTCCCCAATGTCATTGGTGCAGTGGACTGCACACACATAAGGATAAAAGCCCCCTCAGGTGCCCATGAGGCCGATTTTGTGAATAGGAAATCCTTTCACAGCATTAATGTTCAGGTGAACATAACTTTTTGATATTGTCCATTGACGAACACTCTGCATTGCCAGTGATGTGCATTGATTGGTGTAATATTCCTCATCTTATGATTTCAGATGGTCTGCAATGCTGACTGTGTGATCAGCAATGTTGTGGCAAAATGGCCTGGCTCAGTCCATGACTCCAGAATCTTTCGGGCCTCTGAAATCTATCAGTGCCTATCACAAGGTAAGCCACACAACCCCTATTTATAACCATCATGGCTGTGTCAAGAATATCACTGTGTTTATGAGGTAGTAATGATGAGATTTTGTGTTGACAGGTGAATTCTCTGGTGTGCTGCTGGGAGACAGGGGGTATGGCTGCCAGCCTTTTCTCCTGACACCTTTCACAGACCCCCAGGAAGCACAGCAGGCCTACAACCATGCCCATGCCAGGACCAGGGCCAGAGTTGAAATGACCTTTGGCCTCCTGAAGGCACGCTTTCACTGCCTTCACAAATTAAGGGTCAGCCCTGTTAGGGCATGTGATATTACTGTGGCTTGTGCTGTCCTCCACAATGTGGCCTGCCTGAGGAAGGAGAGGGCCCCCAGAGTGCCACCAGCCATGGACTGGGACAATCCGGCAATCTTCCCTGATGACGACAGTGGTCGGCTGCTGAGGGACCAATATGTGTTGAATTATTTTAGTTAGTATGTGTGCTTTCAATTTTGGTTAAATATGTCCTGCGGTGGCAGAGGAATTGGGTTTTTTTTGGGTTCGTTTTTTTACGAATTTGGCCTCTTATGATGTTTGTGCGGTATACTGTGTGTAATACAAGGCTGCAGGGAGGCTACTGCATCCATTCATTTGTCTGTTCAGTTGATGTGTATGGATTTGTCCTGCATTTATTTTAGTGTGCAGACATGCAGGGTGTGTTATATACAGACCTTTGAATGTGTATGTATCATTTTGTATAATATGCTTGGATTCTGTGCTTTCCATCTTGTAGTCACTGTGACTTCAGTTTCGAAAGGAGCTGATGGTTTACCTGCTTTGTTTTGTCCTTATTCAATAAAGGAACATAATGTTACACATTGTGTTTTTATATTCATATGGAATGTGTATTTGTTTATATGACAGAGTACTAGGGCCACACTGAAGAAAAAGGATAAAGTCATAAATTTATGAGGCTGGTTCTTTCTGCAGAAAAGCTACATATTGTTTTTACAGTTTTGATACTTATGACAATGTGATACTTAATATTCTGGCACATCAGCATGTCTTTGTTTATGAAACCATACTGAAGTACAATTTCACGAAATGCCCCACATCTGTCATTTTAACAACTGTCCTCCTTTAAAACAACCGGTTACAATATTATTACTTGTGTTTTTTTCCCCTCTGTGGCCCTAATATTCTATCATTTTATATATAGCCTTATAGTCTATGGGAAACTGTAAATTATCTAATGATAGCAACATAATCTAAAAATTATTTTTTATCCAAAATCATTGAAATTAATGATCACAAACGTTTAAATAATGACAGTGGGTCTAGTTATGTGATAACAATGTATAGTGAGCAGTGAAATAACTATTGGTTTCCATTTGTGGTGACTGCTGACTGACATTAGGGATGAGATTAAATAGATCCTGGAATTTAGCCTGGTCTGGAGCAGGCTAGCTCCACAGAATAAATCTCCATGGTAATTTATACCATAACATATCCTCCTGCCCCCTATCCATCTTTAGTGCAACCGGATTACGGATCAATTGAGCCAGGATCACCAAGATATCCTGGCTTAATCCCTTATCCTAGTTTTGTGCAACAGGCCCCTGGTTCCCATTCCCCCTGATTGTTGATTATTGTTCCATGTCTGTTGGTCTTGTGAGTACCTGTGCTCTGTTGTATCGGCTTGCGTGTTACCGTGCACTTGTTATTACGTGTATCGTTGTTACGGGTCTCGTCCCGTGTAATTATAGAGGTTTACACCTCGCTCTTTGTTTGGGTTAGAGCCCTGTATTATAGATATACACACACACACACGTGTTTGTTTTGGGCTTCGTCCCCGTCATGTTCATGACGTACGCTATTTTGGGTAGAGAAATTTAAAAAGAAACATTTAGTATTCCTGCGCCTGCCTCCCATCATTATACAACGTGACAATTCCAGTTTTTTTTCTTTATTTTTACTATTTTCTACATTGTAGAATAATAATGAAGACATCAAAACTATGAAATAACACACATGGAATCATGTATTAACCAAAAAAGTGTTAAACAAATCTAAATATATTTTATGTTTGAGATTCTTCAAAATAGCCACCCTTTACCTTGATGACAGCTTTGCACACTTGTGTGCCTTGTTAAAAGTTAATTTGTGTAATTTATTTCCATATGAATGCATTTGAGACATTCAGTTGTGTTGTGATAAGGTAGGGTTGGTATACAGAAGACAGCCTTATTTGGTAAAAGACCAAGTCTATATTATGGCAAGAACAGCACAAAAAAAGCAAAGAGAAACAACATTCCATCATTACTTTAAGACATGAAGGTCAGTCAGTGCAGAACATTTCAAGAACTTTGCGCTATGATGAAACTGGCTCTCATGAGGACCGCCACAGGAAAGGAAGACCCAGAGTTACCTCTGCTGCAGAGGATAAGTTCATTAGAGTTACCAGCCTCAGAAACTGCAGCCCAAATAAAAGCTTCAAAGAGTTCAAGTAACAGACACATCTCAACAACTTTTCAGAGGAGACTGCGTGAATCAGACCTTCATAGCCAAATTGCTGCAAAGAAACCCTTACTTAAGGATACCAATAAGAAGAAGAAGAGACTTGCTTGGGCCAAGTAACACGAGCACTGGACATTAGACCGGTGGAAATCTGTCCTTCGGTCTGATGAGTCCAAATTCAAGATTTTTGGTTCCAACCGCCACGTCTTTGTGAGATGCAGATGTCTTTGTGAGATCTCCGCATGTGTTCTTCCCAACGTGAAGCACGGAGGAGGAGGTGTGATGGTTTTTGGGTGCTTTGCTGGTGACACTGTCTGCGATTTATTTACAATTCAACGCACTTGAACCTGTAAGGACCGATGCTGGAGACGAGAAGCAAGTACAGGGAGTGAACATTTAATGGAAAATTAACATCAAACAAAACAAGAACAGCGTCTGGACGAGGGGAACAAAACGACAATAATGCTGACACGGGGAACAAAACTAAGGAACAGACAGATATAGAGGGGGAAATCACCAATGTGAAGGTGTCCAGGTGAGTCCAATGAGCCCTGATGTGCGTAATGATGGTGACAGGTGTGCGTAATGAAGAGCAGCGTGGCGCCCTTGAGCACCAGAGAGGGGGAGCGGGAGAAGGTGTGATAACCAGCATGTCTACCACAGCATTCTACATCAATACTCCATCCCATCTGGTTTGCACTTAGTGGGATATTGTTTGTTTTTCAACAGGACAATGACCCAACACACCTCAAGGGTTATGGAGTGCTGCATCAGATGACCTGGCCTCCACAATCACCTGACCTCAACCCAATTGAGATGGTTTGGGATGAGTTGGACCACAGAGTGAAGAAAAAGCAGCCAACAAGTGCTCAGTATATGTGGGAACTCCTCATGAAGCTGGTTGAGAGAATGCCAAAACTGGGCAAAGCTGTCATCAAGGCAAAGGTTGGCTACTTCGAAGAATCTAAAATCTATTTTGATTTGTTTAACACTGTTTTGGTTACTACATGATTCCATATGTGTTATTTCATAGTTTTGATGTCTTCACTATTATTCTACAATGTAGAAAATAGAAAAATAACAAAAAACCCTGGAATGAGTTTGACTGGTACTGTACATACGAACGACAACTTAGACACATACAAACAATGACTACATCTGCCCAGACCCGCATGCTTATACCCCCATCCCTAGCGCCTGCATTATTGTTTGCCACTTGTTCTTAAAATTGTACCAATTTGTTTTTCTCATTCACACATGCTATTTCAATATTCAAATTCATTGTGTCAGTAATGGCGGATTGATTAACTTCCAAGATTTTAGTATATGTCAGTCAGTTTAATTGGAAAAAAACAGTGGAATGAGGTGCTGAGTGTGCTGACAAATGGAAACAGATTCTAAACTTCTGATGAAGTGAACATTCTGAGTTAAATAGACGATTTGCAATCTTCATTTCAATGTCATTCGTTGAACCGTTTCACCATGATCACGGTTTTTCTTTTTGTTTGCATGGATGTAGCAGTCCTTCATATTTACTGTTGAGGTTGGGGTTGCTGAGAGGAGAGTAGACTAGGAAGGAGAAGAGAGGTATTTACTGGGTGTTTTGTCCTCATTGTGTGCCCTGTCAGAAAAAAAAACATTGACATATCCAATTAAACCCAAGGACGAGCGGACACGGTGAGCCCACTATGATAACAAGGTCTAGACAAGGTCATCCACAGTACCTCTGCTCTGCATAGCAAACTACAGGCATAAACACCAGTGGAGGCTGCTGACGGGAGGACGGCTCATCATAATGGTTGGAATAGAGTCAATTTAAGGGTTTCAAAAACATGGTTGTGTTCCATACCATTCCATTGACTCCAATCCAGCCTTATTATGAGCCGTCCTCCTGTCAGCAGCCTCCACTGATAAAGACCCATCCCAAATACAGGGGAGAGAGTAAAAGAGATGCACACATCATGATCTGTGATACACTGGGGCATTGGGTGGAGAGTTTGACTGGATGGCTGGATGGCGGTTGAATATGGGGTTTACTGTGGCCAAGGAAGCAACTGGGACCTTTAGTTGGGGGCTCCAGCTCTGGGGGAAATCTGTTCTCTAATTAGCCCAATTAGGCAGACCCATGGACCATTAGCATGCTGCCGCTGTAGAGCCTACCGGAGCCTGCCTGCCTTCTGTTGGAGCAGCAAACACACCCAGAGATCTCCCTCCCTCCCCAGGCCCCGTCCTCCCACCCTCTACCCTCTTTACCGCTGCTGCCTCCAGTGAGGTTCTGATCCACCGCCGGAGGTCATCATTATGAACCCGGTTCAAACGCTGCCAGGAAGCCAGCGAGCAACCACCCTGCATGTCTATTTATCATGGTCATCTATCTCTCTCTGTACTGCTCTCTCTCTATCTCACTCTCTCTTAGTCTCTCTCCCTCACTGTAAACAGATTCCCTAGTTGCTGACGAGACTATGAGTGAGCATCACATCTGTGCACTGAACATCAAAGCGCACTTGTGATATGTAAATAGTGCAGAACTAAACGTCAGAAGTATTGTTGAATTATTTATTTCATCCATAGGTCTCCCTGAAGATGAGTGTGTATGGATCAAATGGGAACATAAATTACAGCCGATAAACATACTGTCATGTAAATTACTATTATAATAATGCACAGCCTGCTCCTTTATGCAACTTACCACCAACACCTTTAATAACTCTTTGAAGGAACAAAGTGGGGTATTAGTGCGCTGGACACACACACAGTATGTCCAAGGTTTACATGCGAGCTGGTGTCTGTTGTGGCTGATGAAGCGTGCTGAATTAGTGTACTCGCATCATCTTTGAGACTGACACACACTGACTCACTCGGGAAATGAGCACTGGAATGGCTTCTCAAGGGTGTGCCTTCAGCCCCTCAGCTCTGTGATCAAGTATAGTCCCGCTCACAGTCCCCATGGCTCCCTTTTAAAAAGATTGTGTACACACACACACACACACACACACACACACACACACACACACACACACACAGAGTATCTAAAACACACAATAATATGAAACGCAGTATCATGAGGGGCAGCAGTGGCTCGTGGGTTTACGTACCCACATCCATACATGCAGTCAGAGCTGACCCTAGCCTTCTAGGAGCCCTAAGTTAAACATTTTATTGGTCCCCCTCTTGACAGCAGAGAGAAAACACTTACATTTTAGAGTTCATTTCCTGCAATTCTACACATTTTGCCATGGGGCATAGAGAATATGTTGCAGTTTAAAAACAACTTTTCTGCAATTCTATACATTTGGCCATGGGACAGAGAGAAGATTTAGCTATTTAATTGGGGCTAGGGGGCAGTATTTTCACGGCCGGATGAAAAACGTACCCAATTTAAACAGGTTACTACTCCGGCCCAGAAAATAGAATATGCATATTATTAGTAGATTTGGATAGAAAACACACTGAAGTTTCTAAAGCGGTTTGAATGGTGTCTCTAAGTATAACAGAACACATATAGCAGGCAAAAACCTGAGAAAAAATACAAGCAGGAAATGAAAATTTTGTGGCTGTACTATTTTCAAGTCTTTGCCAAGAAAACACACAGTGACAAAGGATTAATTTTCCACTAGATCTCAACAATCTTTATAAAGTTGTTTGAAGCGTCTTTGATGAACAGAGACCGGATGAGAAGGAAGGGAAGTTGATGTCGTCACTTCATTATTGTGCGCACATGCGCGTTCATGTGAGGTGAGACCTTTTTCAAAACGTCTTTCAAGACACAGGAGAGGTCCGGTTGAAATATTACTGATGTTTCACGTTAAAAATGGCCCAAAAGATTGACGCTAAACAACGTTTGACATGTTTGAACGAACGTAAATAGATTTTTTTTTTTACTTTTCGTCGTGACTTTTCCCTCCCGCGCCCTACATTTTGAGTAGCCTACCGAACGCGCTAACAACACGGAACAACATGGAGTTATTTGGACATAAATTAGGAACTTCATAAAAAAAAAAAACATTTGTTGTGGACCTGAGATTCCTGGAAGTGCCTTCTGATGAAGATTATTAAAGGTAAGGGAATATTTCTAATGTTGTTTATGATTTTAGATGATTCCAACATAGCAGCTATCTGTATTGCGTAGTGTATTTTTCTGACCAGAGTACTCAGATTATTGCAAAGTATACTTTCCCAGTAAAGTTATTTTGAAATCTGTCAATGCGGTTGCATTCAGGAGATGTTAATCTATAATTCTTTGAATAACAGTTTAATACTTTAACCACGTTTTATAATGAGTGTTTTTTGTAAATTCACTGGCAGTTTTGGGGGAGACACATTTTCTCAACGACACACGCCGATGTTAAATGCTGTTTTTGGATATAAATATGAACTTGATAGAACGAAAATGCATGTATTGTCTAACATAATGTCCTAGGAGTGTCATCTGATGAAGATTGTCAAAGGTTAGTGCATAATTTTAGCTGGTTTTCTGCTTTTGGTGACGCCTGTCCTTGAATTGAAAATGGATGTGTGTACTTTTTTGGCTATGTACTCTCCTAACATAATCTAACTTTATGCTTTCGCCGTAAAGCCTCTTTGAAATTGGACAATGTGGTTCGATTAACCTGTTGGGTGTAGGGGGCAGTATTGACACGGCCGGATAAAAAACGTACCCGATTTAATCTGGTTACTACTCCTGCCCAGTAACTAGAATATGCATATAATTATTGGCTTTGGATAGAAAACACCCTAAAGTTTCTAAAACTGTTTGAATGGTGTCTGTGAGTATAACAGAACTCATATGGCAGGCAAAAACCTGAGAGGATTCTATATGGGAAGTGGCCTGTCTGACAAGTTGTTGTTTATCTTGGCTCTTTTTATTGAAGACTGAGGATCTTTGCTCTAACGTGACACTTCCTATGGCTCCCATAGGCTCTCAGAGCCCGGGAAAAAGCTGAACGATATCGAGGCAGCCTCTGGCTGAAACACATTATCGCTTTTGGCAAGTGGCCGATCAGAGTACTATGGGCTTAGGCGCGTGCCCGAGTCGACCCCATGCTTTATTTTCTTTCGTCTGTTTACCTAAATGCAGATTCCCGGTCGGAATATTATCGCTTTTTTACGAGAAAAATGGCATAAAAATGGATTTTAAACAGCGGTTGACATGCTTCGAAGTACGGTAATGGAATATTTAGAAATCTTTTGTCACGAAATGGGCCATGCTCGTAACCCTTATTTACCCTTTCGGATAGTGTCTTGAACGCACAAACAAAACGCCGCTATTTGGATATAACTATGGATTATTTGGGACCAAACCAACATTTGTTATTGAAGTAGAAGTCCTGGGAGTGCATTCTGACGAAGAACACCAAAGGTAATAACATTTTTCTTATAGTAAATCTGACTTTGGTGAGTGCTAAACTTGCTGGGTGTCTAAATAGCTAGCCCTGTGATGCCGGGCTATCTACTTAGAATATTGCAAAATGTGCTTTCACCGGACATATCGAGTGCATAGAGGAGTTCTGTATCTATAATTCTTAAAATAATTGTTATGCTTTTTGTGAACGTTTATCGTGAGTAATTTAGTAAATTCACCGGAAGTTCGCTAGTTCTGAACGTCACATGCTAATGTAAAAAGCAGTTTTTTGATATAAATATGAACTTGATTGAACAAAACATGCATGTATTGTATAACATAATGTCCTAGGTGTGTCATCTGATGAAGATCATCAAGGTTAGTGCTGCATTTAGCTGTCTTCTGGGTTTTTGTGACATTATATGCTAGCTTGAAAAATGGGTGTCTGATTATTTCTGGCTGGGTACTCTGCTGACATAATCTAATGTTTTGCTTTCATTGTAAAGCCTTTTTTAAATCGGACAGTGTGGTTAGATTAACGAGAGTCTTGTCTTTAAAATGGTGTAAAATAGTCAAGTAATAGCATTTCTAAGGTATTTGAATAACGCGCCACAGGATTCCACTGGCTGTTACGTAGGTGGGACGATTTCGTCCCGCCGGCCCTAGAGAAGTTAAGGAGATGTTTATCTTTTAAATGGTGTAAAATAGTTGATTGTTTGAGAAATTGAAATTATTAGATTTTTGATGTTTTGAATTTCCCGCCATGCTAGCAATCCCGTCAGTGGGATTAGGTTAACCTCTATCCCCAAGAGGTTTTAACAAATGTCATCCAATTCTAATCATTTTTCCATAAAGTGGAGAGAAATCTTAGTAGTTTTTGATCTGATATCTGAGTGAGAGTGACTAACAAAATCAAAGGGGCCACCCGGTCGGTAATTCGACCATGAAGGCTAAATTTAGATAGCTGGCTAGATTAATTTACCAATCTAAAAAATGTTAGCTGACATGGGCTAATTGTGTGTCTGTCAGTGACTGACACACCAGCGAAAAACTGCTGATGCACAACCAAATGTATTAATTGCACCTTGTGTATTCTACTGTTCTAACTCTCAACAGTAAATTGAGACCGCAACAGGGGGGCAGGATTGTATACACACCACACACACAACACACCATAACACAAACAACACAGCCTGCAGGCACACACACACACACAGAGGTGCCTGAGAGCACACACAGACAGCCACCCCCACTGTTCACAGTGCTACACTGACTAGCTGACTGCTCCTTTGTGTGACTCAATGTAAAATCAGAGAGATTAGACTGTTTAAAAAATGTCCAAGCACTGAGGCATGCAGGAGCCAAACCCCAGAGCTTCACAAAAGCTCTCACACAAATATAAATACACACACAAGCATAACATTTTCATTCTTCGACATCTGTGTCGAATCTCCTGCCGCCAGGAGTGATGAAAGCGCTGCCTATAATAACGCAACAATCAAACAGTCTCAGATTGAATGAGGCTACAGAATGAGGTGTTGAATTCCATTTCATCTCACCTGACAGAAAACATACCCCCATCCCTCCCTCCCCATCGCTACCATCCTCCCTATATCCTTCCTCCTCCCCCATTCCATACACCTGTCCTTACTCACTACACTTCCACATTTTGTACCGTCTCTTCTTGCATCTTTCAACCCACCCCATGCTTAGTCGTACCTTTCATTTCAGTAGTCTCTCCTTGGTCTTCCTTCCCAGTCTTTCTCCTTGGATTCCCATGTCCCTCTAGTGTACAGGCTCTGGGAATTGAGCTGCTCTTCCTGCTATTGAAAATCAAATAGCCTGAGATCACTTTTGTCAGATCATATAGAAAGGAAAGAGGAGAATTCCCCCACCAGGGATTCCAGGGACCTACAACTGTTTCCATTGATCATCCTTGATCCTTGATCATCCATTGATCATCCTATTTTTGCTTTGTCATTATGGGGTATTGTGTGTAGATTGATGAAGAAAAAATTAACTGAATACATTTTAGAATAAGGCTGTAACGTAACAAAATGTGGAAAAAGTAAAGTGGCCTGAACACTTTCCGAATGCGCAGTATACCCTTTTCATACATAGGACGCTGCTACAGTACAACAAAAATGAATAACCTTTCTATAAGGACAAAAGGTGAGACCCAAATGCAGACACAGGAAGCAGATGGTTGAGCGCCGATATTTATTAATCCAAGGGGTAGGCAAAAGGTAGGTTGGGGACAGGCAAGATTTTATAAACCCAGGACAGAGTCCAAAACAGTACCAGACGAAGGGCAGTCTCGAGGTCAGGCCAGGCAGGGGTTCAGTAACCAGATCCAAGTCCAAACAGTACAAGGGATAGGCAGACTTGAAGACAGAACAGGCAGAGTGGTCAGGCAGGCGGGTTCGGAGTCAGGACAGGCAAGGGTCGAAACCAGGAGGACTAGAACTAAAAGAGACTGTGAAAAAAATAGGAGCAAGGAAAACCACTGGTTGACTTGGCAAACAAGGCGAACTGGCACAGAGAGACAGGAAACACAGGGATATATACACCGGGGATAATAAGCGACACCTGGAGGGGGTGGAGACAATCACAAGGACAGGTGAAACTGATCAGAGTGTGACACTTTCAGACAATTTAAAAAAGTGCCGCATCAGAAGCGTCTGTACCCTTTTCAGACAGTAGAATTGTGCTCCGGCATAGATTTTTTGGTATTGTTTCCCTGACAACAATAAACGTTGCTGATTGATGTGCTGTTGTGGTTTTTTTACGCTGTTTTTTATGGTAGGGTAGGTAGATGTTTCTACTAAATGTATTGGTAAGTCATTGTATTTAACAAACTTCAAAGTATTTTAGTTTGGAGTGAGTGGTCTGTGCGCAGACAGCAGGTAGGCAGGCTGCGTGCAGGCAGCTTGAGATCATTTGATTGACAGTTCTGGTTGCCTAGTGATGGACGCTAGTCCCGCTTCAGAAGCGGCATTCCTTTACAGACAAGTTAAATGCCCGTTCAGTGGCGCTTCGAAACTATCTCCAGAGGTTTACGTGGCGGCATTTAAAATAAACATAGTGTACCCTTTCAGACAAACAAATATGCCGTTGTCCAAGCGCTTTCAAGGTGTCATATGTTTGAAAGGGGTAATAGACTGACCAGGTGAATCCAGGTGAAAGCTATGATCCCTTATTGATGTCTCTTGTTAAATCCACTTCAATCAGTTTAGATGAAGAGGAGGAGACAGATTAAAGAAGGATTTTTAAGCCTTGAGACAATTGAGACATGGATTGTGTATGTGTACCATTCAGAGGGTGAATGGGCAAGACAAAAATATTGAAATGCCTTTGAATGGTACTAGGTGCCAGGCGCACTGATTTATGTGTCAAGTATTGCCACACCGCTGGGTTTTTCACACTTAACAGTTTCCTGTGTGTATCAAGAATGTCCCACCACCCAAAGGACATCCAGCCAACTTTACACAACTGTGGGAAGCATAGGAGTCAACATGGGCCAGAATCCCCGTGGAATGATTTGGACACCTTGTAGAGTCCATGCCCCAACGAATTGAGACTGTTCTGAGGGCAAAAGGCGGTGTAACTCAATATTAGGAAGGTGTTCCTAATGCTTTGTACACTCAGTGTAGACCCTAAAGTTAACTTACAAGACAAAGCATCAGTAGCGTTGTGTGGGTAAAATTACCGGGGAAGCCAATCCAGAAACAAAAAACTATATTACGCCCTATGTGTTGTGATAACTGCGTTGTTTGCTCAATAACCTGTTAGTTCATATGCCTTGACACCGTGGTACATAGGCCTAAGGCCGAGACATTAAGAGGACACAGTGGCAGAATAAATGCAACCACACATTTGTTTCATTACAAAACCGGAGAGCAACCTCTGTCCGGTGAAGTCCACAAAACATAGAGTGTAACCTACTGCATGGTCAATCAAAGTAAGGTTTCCAACTTATTCGAACTATTAAACAACTATTGATTTAGAAACACGGAGAGGTACCGCAAGTCGCAAAGAAAACATGAGCCTCACTCCACTACCTTTTTTTACGCAAACAAAGCTGCACATTTTTGCATATTCAAACTGACCCCATTTCATAAGAAAGAAACAAGCAGTCATTAAGATTAAGTTTGGCCAATTAGTGTGCACGGCCAACACACCTGAACACACTTAATTAACAAGATAGAGGATAGAGAGTTTTTTGATACTGGAACGTATGCGTTTCAAAAATACATTCTTAGAATGTTTTCTGAATGTTACGAAAGTGTTCTTGTGATTTTTATGGATGATTTTCTTATAGTTCTGACAACGGAATAAGATTCTTAGAATGTTCTCTGAACATTACTAAAGTTTTGTGGGTTTTTTATGGAATGTTTTCTTAACATTCTCTGAATAATTTGAGAACATGACTTCAAATAAAAACTTGAGCAAACCTGTCGGACACATTATGCTGAAGTAAAGAAATTCTAACAGAAGAATGTTGTTTCTTAAACGTTCTCTGAACTATTTGAGAACATTCCCAATGTCAAACCAGTGGGAGAGCTTTCCTAGAACATTGGCAAAATTAAAATTAAACGTAACCATGTTTGAATTTTTAGGAAACTTTCTGTTAAAGTAATGAAATACCAAGAAAATTGAGTTTTTTTTGTCAAGTTCCTTAAATATGCTGAGAATGTTCCAAAGCCAAGCAATGCAAAATATGCAAAATAAGCATGGGAGAACCACGCTCTCACCAAGCTCTAATAAGAATATGGTTCTCAGAACATTATGTGCTACTGTAGCTGGGTACTGTAGCATTTACTAAAGTTTTTGGTGGGGGGGATAATACAGCAGTATTTAATGTAGTATTCTACAGTATACTACATCATATAGTATGTACTACACATGATCGAAGGACACCACACTGTGTGATATAGTATTCTACAGTTTACTACAGTTTACTATAGAATTCTATAGTAAGTACTGTACTATTCTATAGTAAACTGTACTATTTGTTCATGTGGGGCACTAGGCCTTTACTGTATGATGTGGTCCATTCTGGTCTTATTGAACAAAAATACATTTTTACTTTATAAAATGAATCACACAGCTTCCTTTACTTAGATGAAAGCTACTGTATCTCTGCCATTTAAACTGTAACCTACTTCTCAATCTCTGGTCAAAGACACATCTACCTTGCTTTGGTGAAGATTACTTGCCTTACAAGAAGATGAGTAACCAATCACACAAATAAATGAAACTGAGGAGAATTACTAGCTCATCAGAACGACAATCCCTTGATCATTCACCCAATAAAGTGAGCCCACGGTGGGAGGGAATGGACTTTATAGGAGAGTGGTGTATCAGGCTAGAAGGTACTGCAGTATTGCTGTGATCTTGGCTATATGAAGGAAGGGTGAGGGGGTGTTGCTGCTATAGATTGGGGTCTCTGACTCAGTGTGAGAGGGTAATGATTGCCTAATAATTCAGCATCGACTTCAAAAGCCTGTATCAGATGAAGTGTTTCAATCTATGGATACCAGGCGTCACTATGCCATAAAAGTTCCACCCGTGAAGAGTAAGTAATCCAGGATTCAAAGTAATGGATGAATTACCCCAGTATTAAGCACAACATTGTGTCAAAGGAAACATGTCTGATATCGGTTTCCGAAGGCCACGCTTTCTACTTCATAGATATTATTCTCTCTCCTCTGTCAGATTCCTTCCCATTTTACTAACGTTCTCATCTCAAATAGGTAACAGCCCTTTGTTTGATTAATCACCTTTATGATTAATATTATCAAATGAGAGAACATGATTGTACAGACCCTCATTAATTGTGAATGTGACCCCATTAGAAGTAGAGAGGCAGCATCCAACAAGGGCTGAAGAGATTAACTTTGGGTCTGAGATGGGGCTGCACTCTTTTGAACAGAATGATTAATAAAGAGTTGAAAAGTGGGACTCCAGATGTTTCTCTTGTTCCAATGCCTTCTGGCTCCATCTTCCAAGGGCTGGAATCTATTCAATTATATTCATAAATATAATATAATCTCACAGTTGACAAATATAGAATGGATTTGTATTATTTAAATGCAACCTGGGAGAAATGTGTTGAATAAAATTACAGCGAGAATAGGCAAATTGGCTAAGAAGATTAAAAAGATCAGCAGAGGCTGCTGTAAAGTGGCATAGAGGGCTTTACACCAAAGAGAGTAGGAGGAGAGGAAGAGGAAACGAGAGGGATGAGGTGGGTGGAGCAAAATAAGGCAATCAGGTGAGAGCAGGGAGAAAACGAGGAGAAAAAGAATGAGAGGAGAAAAAAGGATGAAGGGGAGGAAAGAGAATAGGAGCGGGATTATTGTTTCAGGCTGGGGAAAGAAAGAGTATAAGAATGATAAGACTGTAAAGGGGTTATGATGCTGATTTCATCTCTGGCTCCATTGTCCACACTTCAACTAAACTTAATGAGGTCTTACCAAGTTGAACTTTCTCCCAATTAATTGTAATTAATCACAAGCTCGAGAAACAATGATACATAAAACATAGCAAACTGTCAGTGAAAACATGCCTAATTCTCTAATCAACTTCTCAATATCACTTCACTATTTCAAAAAAAAATGTGTGGCCATTTGAGGCTAATAAATATACATTTTTCATGGCAACTGTTAATAAAGTTCCCTATCTTGTCTGAGCATGGCTTCTCATTACCGTAGTAACAATTATCCTAGCAGTCTGCTCCCTATCAGAGTGACAGATCGGATGGGATGAGATCTGTTCAAAGCTTTCCCCAAAACAGAAAAATAACAGACGATGAGGCAAAGGGTGAAAATGAAAAAAATATTTATAAAAAAGACCAGCTATGATATTTAAAACGAGTTTTCAAAGCTTAACAGTTGCTATCACAACTATCACAAATATGGGATATTTTACTGAGATTTCCATAAAATGGTTGATTATAGAGTTGTTTGGGTGCCCTTAAACTTTGTCTAAGTTAAGTGTTCAGAGACTTGAGGTGCAGTTTAAATGCAGAGACATATCCTCCATTAACTTTAGGTTAAGGAAATTATACTTTGAAGGCGTTTCGGTAACGCTTAATGGTAAGGAGCCCTTGTGACAGTACAATTACATGTGTAATTACACTGTAACAAGCATTGTAGTTAATTCTAATAATTCAGTTACATTGTAATAACATGTAACTGGTGGTAATTGCAATCTGTAATTACAGATGTGTAACAATAACCATGTTTGTTACAAATGGGCAAGTTTCCACTAAATTCACCAATTTAGTGTTTTGTTTCTTCTCAGCTGCATCCGATTCAGTAATAACTATCACAAGGTTGTAATAATGGCGCCGGAGGAGATGGCTTCCGTTTTACGGTCCGCTAACCAATTGTGCTATTGTATGTGTTTTTTTCGTGCTATTTGTAACTTATTTTGTACATAATGTTTCTGCCACCATCTCTTATGACCATGACCAAAAAGAGCTTGTAGATATCAGAACAGCGATTACTCACCCCGCACTGGAAGATTTTTTTCTTTAACGGGTCGAACGTGAAGTATTTACTCCATTCACCCGACAAGGCCCTCATCCCCATCATTCGCAGGAGAAAGAGACTGAGATATCGGGGACGTAGGTCTGGGTGCCTTGTAAGGATTTGACTGTGAGTGGGTAATCTGCCTTTACCATCGGGTCCTATTAGCCAATGTACAATCATTGGATAATAAAATAGACGAACTATGAGCACGTATATCCTACCAACGGGACATTAAAAACTGTAATATCTTGTGTTTCACCAAGTCGTGGCTGAACGACGACATGAATAACATACAAATGGCGGGTTTTACGCTTTTTTGGCAGGATAGAAGAGCAGCCTCGGGTAAGACAAGGGGTGGCGGTCTATGTATATTTGTAAACAACAGCTGGTGCACGAAATCTAAGGAAGTCTCGAGATTTTGCTCACCTGAGATAGAATATCTCATTATAAGCTGTAGACCACACTATTTATCAAGAGAGTTTTCATCTATATTCTTCATAGCTGTTTATTTACTACTACAAACCGATACTGGCGCTAAGACCGTACTCAATGAGCTGTATACGGCCATAAGCAAACTGGAAAACGTTCATCCAGAGGCTGCGCTCCTAGTGGCCGGAGACTAACGCAGGGAAATTTTGTTCCGTTTTAACTAATTTCTACCAGCATGTTAAATGTGCAACCAGAGGGGGGGGAAAACAACTTCTAGACCACCTTTACTCCACACACAGAGACAAAGCTCCACATACAAAGCTCTCCATCGCCCTCCATTTGGCAAATCTGACCAAATGATACCCCAACCAGAAGCCATGGATTACAGGCAACATCCGCACTGAGCTAAAGGGTAGAGCTGCCGCTTTCAAGGAGCAGGACTCTAACCCGGAAGTTTCTATGAAATCCCGCTATGCCCTCCGACAAACCATCAAATAGGCAAAGCTTCAATACAGGACTAAGATTGAATCGTACTACAATGGCTCCAACGCTCGTTGGATATGACTGGGCTTGCAAACTATTACAGACTACAAAGGGAAGCACAGCCGAGAGCTGCCCAGTGACACGAGCCTACCAGACGAGCTAAATTATTCTATGCTCGCTTTGAGGCAAATAACACTGAAACAGCATCAGCTGTTCCGGATAACTGTGATCACGCTCTCTGTAGCCAATATGAGTAGGACCTTTAAACAGGTCAACATTCACAAGGCCAGATGGATTACCAGGACGTGTACTCCGAGCATGTGCTGACCAATTGTCCCTGACTGAGTCTGTAATACCAACATGTTTCAAGCAGACCACCATAGTCCCTGTACCCAAGAAAACTCAGGTAACCTGCCTAAATGTCTACCAACCCGTAGCACTCACCTGTAGCCAAGAAGTGCTTTGAAAGTCTGGTCATGGCTCACATCAACACCATTATTCCAGAAACCCTAGACCCACTCCAATTTGCATACCGCCACAACAGATCCATAAGGGATGCAATCTCTATTGCACTCCACGCCACCCTTTCCCACCTGGACAAAAGGAACACCTATGTGAGAATATTATTCATTGACTACAGCCCAGCGTTCAACAGCATAGTGCCTTTAAAGCTCATCACTAAGCTAAGGACCCTGGGACTAAACACCTCCCTCTGCAACTGGATCCTGGACTTCCTGACGGGCTGCCCCCAGGTGGTAAGGGTAGGTAACAACACATCCGCTAGGCTAATCCTCAACATGGGGACCCCTCAGGGGTGTGTGCTCAGTCCCCTCCTGTACTCCCTGTTCACTCATGACTGCTTGGCCAGGCACGACTCAAACACCATCATTGAGTTTGCTGATGACACAACAGTGGTAGACCTGATCACCGACAAGAATGAGACAGCCTGTAGGGAGGAGTTCAAAGACCAGGACAACAACCTCTCCCTCAACGTGATCAAGACAAAGGAGATGATTGTGGACTGCAGGAAAAATAGATGTGGTAAAAAAAAATGTTGCATGTGGCAAATAAAATTGTATCTGTTGTGGACAGATGCGCTGGGTGTCCCAAGATTACATTGGCTCTAATTACCTACCCGTGAAGGCACACTTCAACATTTCCATATCAATGTTGTTGCTAGCACTTTCCCCACAAAAAGATACCATCTGGGATAAGTTGATTGAGATAAGATGTAGGTCAACCTCACTGACTGGGGTCTACCGTACGGGTGTCGCCCGCAAGTGGGTGTCATCCTCAAGTGGGAGGTACACCCTAGAGTTACATGTAAAATCTGCATAAGTATAATGTAATTACCAGGTATTACACAGGATTTAGCTAGGTCAAATTATGTGTCTCTTGAGGGGTACATACGTGTAATTAAAGTGTACTCATGTAGTACATTGCCCATCCTGACAACCTGGCCCTAATTGTAAAGCTTCTAGAAGCACCATCCAAGTCAGACAATAAACACGCTAGTACACCAGAGTACATGTAATATCTGCATACGCACGTTGTAATTACTAGGTGTTACACAGGATTTAGCTAGTTAAAATGAAGCGTATCTTGAGGGGTAGTTACTTGTTATTGTTGTGTACCTACAAAGTATGTTACCCATCCTGACAATCTAATAGTCAGCTTCTGAAAGCGCCATTCAAGTGAGAAAATAAACACACTAATACACCACAGAGTACTTATATGTAATATCTGCATAAGTACAAGGTAGTCGCTAGTTGTAACACAGGATTTAGCTATTTAAAGTCAGGTGTAACTATAAGGTAACCTGATTAATTTCTATATAAGTACTTGCTACTCATTACCAAGTGAAAATACCTACAAACAAAAGATGAGATTCTCCCGTCCCAATATTTCCAAACGTTTGATTTTATCGGTACAAAATCTGCACTGCTCGTAGTGTGAGATGTGCAACGATAAGTTTTGAGAACGGTGATCAGCAATAGCCAATGAGAGCTTGCCAGAGAAGAAGCTAGTGAGATAATGGAGTTGTTTCGCATCACCCAGAAAGTGTAGACTCTCCAGCAGGAGCCATGACTCCTACTAGTATTATAGTGATTTTTTTTGTGCAAACTTTGTTATGCACATGAGCTGTATGAGCCTTAAAACATGTACATTTCCACTGTCTGTTTCGCCCATGTAAGAAGAAGACAGTGTTTTTCCTCTTGTTTCTGAGAAACTTGGTCACGCGGCCAAAGACAAACAGCCTCAGTGTGACCACAGTTTTTGGTCCATCCTGTTCTTTTCGTATCATTCAATGGCACAGCTGTGGGAAGATATGAAGAGAACAGAGGCTAGCTTGAGAAGCAGCTTCAATTCTATCAGCAGAAAGGAATAACAAAACTGGCGTTATTCGTTGTTTGTGCGCTATGTTCCCACCATGATCTCACACACCTACTAAACTGCCATGCAGACAGAGGTTGTATTTTCCTATAAAGGCTGAGATCCATATTGTTTGTTGGGCTCATAACTCTTCACTGTTGTTGAGTGGATTGTTAACCAGCTCCAGATATGCAAATCAAATAATAAAAAGTTGTTGTTTTTAAGAATCTGCAGTCTCTCTTCCTTTTGATTTGAATTTCCACAACAGTATGCATTTGTACTTGCTTTTAACCAAAGCGTCAAATCGTTGCAGCTCTGAAGTTTACAAGCTTTGAATGTTACTGAATGTTTTCCAATCCAAAATGTTGGCTAGATATTTTAACTCTCTATAGCAAGTGTGAACATCTGTCTGAAAACATTTACGAGGCTGCTTTGAACCACTGCTCGTTCTTGCTACGTTAACAATCTAGACATCATCACATCATTGTTTTCACGAGACAGCGTGGTATCAACAATCCTCATGACCAAGTTAAGACTCTTGTAGTGTGTGACCCCGTCTGTGCCAGATGGTTTAGCGTGCTCACCACTACGTTGGTAAGACAGGAAAAAGCTACAGGAAAGACGGTCGTTTAAGGCTCAGCAAGGTTAGGATTTTGAAAGTCGTGTAGTGTACACCCGGCCTTAGTCAACTTTATTGCAACATGTAAAAATACCTAATATTTTTTACAAAATTACAAGGATTTTTAGTATTAGAATAATAATTGGATTAATTTGATTCAACAAATATACAGGCCAACTCAATAACAGAAAATAACTATTCTAGTGGTGGTGGGTAGTCATCAACAGTTGAAGTCGGAAGTTTACATACACCTTAGCCAAATCCCAATCCTGACATTTAATCCAGTTAGGATCACCACTTTATTTTAAGAATGTGAAATGTAGAGAGATGTCACGTCCTGACCATAGAAAGATGTTATTTTCTATGTTAGAGTAGGTCAGGGCGTGACAGGTTATTTTTTTTCCTTCTGTTTAGGTTCTAGTTTTCTATTTCTATGTTGGGGTTTTGTTTGGGATGATCTCCAATTAGAGGCAGCTGGTCCTCGTTGTCTCAAATTGGAGATCATACTTAAGTAGGGGTTTTTCCCACCTGGGTTTTGTGGGTGATTAATTTTGAGTTGTGTATGTGTTCATCGCTGTGTCATGGTTTGTTGTTTTTTTATTTCAGTGTATTTATATATTGCATAGTTTCACAGTATAAATAAAAATGTGGAACGACACACACGCTGCACTTTGGTCCGCTCCTCTCTACGACAGCCGTGACAAGAGAAAGATTTATTTCAGCTTTTATTTCTTTCATCACATTCTCAGTGGGTCAGAAGTTTACATACACTCAATTAGTATTTGGTAGCATTGCCTTTAAATTGTTTAACTTGGGTCAAATGTCTCGGTTAGCCTTCCACAAGCTTCCCACAATAAGTTGGGTGAATTTTGGCCCATTCCTCCTGACAGAGCTGATGGAACTGAGTCAGGTTTGTAGGCCTCCTTGCTCGCACACACTTTTTCAGTTCTGCCCACACATTTTCTATAGGATTGAGGTCAGGGCTTTGTGATGGCCACTCCAATACCTTGACTTTGTTGTCCTTAAGCCATTTTCCACAACTTTGAAAGTATGCTTGGGGTCATTGTCCATTTGGAAGACCCATTTGCGATCAAGCTTTAACTTCCTGACTAATGTCTTCAGATGTTCCTTCCTCATGATAGCAGCACCCACCTGTAGCTTGCGCTCCAGCAGGTATATCTCTCTGGTCACCCCCAAAGCCAATTCCTCCTTTGGCCATCTCTCCTTCCAGTTCTCTGCTGCCAATGACTGGAACAAACTACAAAAATCTCTGAAACTCGAAACACTTATCTCCCTCACTAGCTTTAAGCACCAGCTGTCAGAGCAGCTCACAGATCACTGCACCTGTACATAGCCCATATATAATTTAACCCATACAACTACCTCTCCTCCTACTGTATTTATTTATTTAGCTCCTATGCACCCCATTATTTCTATTTCTACTTTGCACTTTCTTCCACTACAAATCTACCATTCCAGTGTTTTACTTGCTATATTGTATTTACTTTGCCACCATGGCCTTTTTTTGCCTTTCCCCCCCTTATCTCACCTCATTTGCTCACATTGTATATAGACTTATTTTTCTACTGTATTATTGACTAAGTTTGTTTTACTCTGTGTGTAACTCTGTGTTGTTGTATGTGTCTAACTGCTTTGCTTTATCTTGGCCAGGTCGCAATTGTAAATGAGAACTTGTTCTCAACTTGCCTACCTGGTTAAATAAATGTGAAATAAATAAATAAATAGATGCCATCTATTTTGTGAAGTGCACCAGTCCCTCCTGCAGCAAATCACCCCCACAACATGATGCTGCCCCCCCGTGCTTCACGGTTGGGATGGTGTTCTTCGGCTTGCAAGCCTCCCCTTCTCCCCCAAACATAACGATGGTCATTATGGCCAAACAGTTCTATTCTCGTTTCATCAGACCAGAGGACATTTCTCCAAAAAAGTATGATCTTTGTCCTCATGTGCAGTTGCAAACCGTAATCTGGCTTTTTTATGGCGGTTTTGGAGCAGTGGCTTCTACCTTGCTGAGCGGCCTTTATGGTTATTTCGATATAGGACTCGTTTTACTGTGGATATAGATACTTTTGTACCCGTTTCCTCCAGCATCTTCACAAGGTCCTTTGCTGTTGTTCTGGGATTGATTTGCACTTTTCGCTACAAAGTACATTCATCTCTAGGAGACAAAATGCGTCTCCTTCCTGAGCGGTATGAAGGCTCTGTGGTCCCATGGTGTTTATACTTGCGTACTATTGTTTGTACAGATGAACGTGGTACCTTCAGGCATTTGGAAATTGCTCCCAAGGATGAACCAGACTTGTGGAGATCTACAATTTATTTTCTGAGGTCTTGGCTGATTTCTTTTGATTTTCCCATGATGCCAAGCAAAGAGGCACTGCGTTTGAAGGTAGGTCTTGAAATACATCCACAGGTACCTCCAATTTACGTCAATTAGCCTATCAGAAGCTTCTAAAGCCATGACATAATTTTCTGGAATTTTCCAATCTGTTTAAAAGGCACAGTCAACATAGTGTATGTAAACTTCTGACCCACTGGAATTGTGATAGTGAAATAATCTGTAAACAATTGCTGGAAAAATGACTTGTGTCATGTACAAAGTAGATGCACAAAATATATGTCCAAACAAACTATAGTTTGTTAACAAGAAATTTGTGGAGTGGTTGAAAAATTTAAGTTTTAATGACTCCAACCTAAGTGTATGTAAACTTCCGACTTCAAATTGTACAGTAGATTGATAGCTCCCTTTTTAACATTACAATTAAAAAGGAAATCGAAAACTGTCTCTGCCTTCATCTGTTTCTTAGCATTTTCCCATCCTGGAGTCTGAAACCTTGTGGGAATCTGTGGTAGGGTAGAATGTAGCTATGACAATTGACATTACTGTAACGGTCGTCGTACATAGTGGACCAAGGCGCAGCGGGTTGAGTGCTCATTTTAACTTTTATTTGAACACTTAAACAACAAAACAAGAAAACGAACGCACAGTAATGCAGGCTAAACACAGCAGTGCAAAAACAACTTCCCACAAGGGACAGGTGAAAACAGGGCTACCTAAGTATGACTCTCAATCAGCAACAACGATGTACAGCTGTTCCTGATTGAGAGCCATACCAGGCCAACAAAGAAATACACAACATAGAGCATAGAAATACACAACATAGAACATAACCAAAACCCCGGAATACTCTAAACAAACACCCCTCTACATGAACACATATATCAACAAACCCCGAACCACATAAAACAAACACCCCCCTGACGTGACAATTACCCTATACTAGTTATCATCAGGGTTTTTGTTAGTCAGCAATTTCCGGCTTTTGGCCGATAATTTTTTTTATGAAAAGCCCGGAAAATAAAACTGTTGCTGGCCAAAATGCCTGGGAGAAAAAACATATTCAAAGAAATTATGCTTTTTAATCATTGATAGAAATACCAGTTGATGGAAATACATTTGACTGTCATGCTTATTGGGCTATATATTAATTTGCATAAATTAATGGGATTAAATTGGCCTGTGTGTATTTTCGTTAGTCATCATGTACCTTATTTATCCAACTGTCACACGCGCACAGCATACAGAGCCTATTTTGAGCGGGATTACTCCTGCAGCTCCTCAGCTGGTTGCTGCTGGAGTAAAACGTGCGTTTATAAGCCCGTTTATAAGCCCCTTCATTGCGCAACAATTTTAAATGTCTTCCCAATTCTAAAATGTCTTTCAATGGTCGTTTTAGTGTTATTAGTGCTTTTACAAAACCATGAAATACTTCGTCATTTTATCTCAAGTCTGTAATTGGAGTCGCCAACTTTCACACTTCTGAGACTGAAAAACGACACATAATTGCAGTGCACACAACTTAAATATAAATCCAATTAGGCACGTTACCTACTTGAAAAGTAAACCGTGTCCAAATAAAACACTTCTTACTTACACTGACAGAAAACAAGTCTTGGATAAGATAAGAGGCTAATTAATTCAGTTTTTCATTATGTTCTCCCAGAAAACCAGAACTAAAAGAATGATAGGTCCCATCCTTCTGCCAGACAAAAGGTCAGCCTCTGTAGTCAAGTGGCTTGGCAGTCCTTTCTCCAGTTTGGATAGATAGTGGAAAAAGTAACGTCACTCCAGCAACATCCTACATTCCTCAAGAGGGCAATGAGAGCCCAATGGCCTCAGTCTCCCAGCATTCACTGGTGCCTTGTGAAAACTTTGCTCATCCAATAAGAGGTCTCCCACTGCTCCGTCAGCTTTAGAGAGGCTGAGGCCTCAGATCCGCTCATCTCATAATCGGACTGTAACAGCGGCTGTGGCTACACTCAACCACTAACCCCAAGGCTAGGTTATAGAGCAGAACAACACGCACAGACTGAGAGATCACTGCTGGTTGATCAGCTGCTCCCTTTCAGCATTGGCTCGGTGCTATTGACAGTGGGCTCTCCATGAGGGAGACGGCATAACATAGCCAACGTAGCATACTCTATGTGAAATCAATGTTTCAAGAAATATTAAAAGCCCATGTGTAGTCACTGCCAATATCCCTCCATTACCGTCTTCAATGCTGAACCAACCAAACAAAGAAACTAAGCACAGGAATGGAATATAAACAGGGAGAAAGTGGAAAAAGAAGAGTTAAAGAGGAATTTAATCTCATTAGTTGTATAATCTAATTAAAGGCGCTTGGGTGTCACATAACTGGGGTTTCTCTTCCTCATTGAGAGCTGAGAGGTGAGCTGCGCTAGCTGCATAGTGACCAGGGACACACGGTATGGTGTGGACAGGACAGGGAGGGAGTATTGATATGCAAATGATGCTCCTCATTAGCTGCAATTAATTAGAGGCAAGCTGCTGTGGGCCGCTGTGCTAGCAGTCAGACCAGCCAAGCTGTTTATCTGGAAACAAGAGATGCACATGAAACCATGTATACTGGAACTGATGAAGGGAGGGGAAGGAGAAAAAACACTGGAAACGAGACGGAATGAAAGGAAGCGAGACGGCAAAGAAAGAGAGCGAGATAGATACAGAGACAGAGAGCGCGAGAGAGAGACAGAGATGTGGATATGGATGGAAGGAATTGTGTAGCAAGGCGAGAAAGGGAGGATAAGGTTGAACACGAGTGTATTGCCTGTGGACAATAGGGAGAGGTGAGAAGAGAGATGTTTTGACTGCTCAGTCCTGAGGTGGTGGCAAGTCACACCTGAGAGATCTGACTAGCTGACAATGACTTCCTTCCAAGGCAATACTCTCGACAAGACGATGTGACAAGAGGTCAGAGTCACACGCACAGAGAGCAACTTGAAAAAGAATGTCCACCAGACACAGAGAAAGGGTATTATTGTGGACCACATAATTACAGTGACAAGCAGACGTTATGGTATATTCCTCTTATAGATTTCCAAAAGACACAAAACCGTTTTTTCCATTCCGAGCCTCACGACAGCTGCAGCCAGCAAAGCAGAGAGAGGAAGGTGATAAGCGCACTCATTTCTCTGTCTTCAGACTGGCAGCCGTAGCTTAGCACTGGGGGCTTCCTCCTCTGTCTGACTGAACACAACCTTTCTCTTCCTCTTTTCTCTCAACTTCCATCCGTATCTAAACCGGTCTACCTTTCACATACTAGCCTACATTCTATCCCTATATAATTCAGTCACTCTCCCTGTGATGCACAACCTATGTGCACAGTGTACACCATTTCTTCTTCCTATCCCCGTCTTCTCTTTTAGACTTTGAGTAAGATAAGGCGTATTGCTAGTTTCACGGTGAGCCAATATATTCCATTGTTTTGTATTAATATTTTAAAGACTTGCAGGGCAAACAGCCACCGATCTCTGCTAGCATGACAACTGTGTTGTGACAAACAGAAAAGGCAGAAAAGTGCCTGACATTTTTCTGTCATCTTTTTCGATTTCCACACTCAAGGTTTCCTTTCATGTCTCAACCTTGCTTTCTCTATCTTTTCTTCTTCAATAATGTATACATTTAAACATGAATTTATCCTGAACCATTCTAATAAGTCCCAATGCACCATGGCATTCTGTGGCCTTGTGGCTGGGCCAGTTGTTATACATATTATCAGGATGATAAAAGTGTGTCTGTGTGTGTGTCTCAAATGGGCTGAAATAAAGTGTTAATGGACAATGTGAGAGACATACCGTACAGACAAAACTGCCTTCTACATCAGAGAGACAGGCAGGCACTGAAAGAACTGACAATTTAGACAGCTTTGAGAGCCAAATGCTATTTAAGAGAAACTGGGAGTTTAATTATGCCTCATCATTCCATAGCCCTGTAGGGCAGGGTGTTATTATGAAGAGATGCTATATTGTTATGAAGAGATTCGATATCTGGTTTATGATCTTTTTAATGTCTGTCTGGAGCTCAGAGACATTATATGTAGCAACTGTGTGGAGAGGTTAGGTATGCCTATGCCTACAAGAGATCTGAACTATTATCTCAAGTAAGAAACTGTTGTTACTGCTCTGCACTTATGAGACATTGATCCAAAGTAGGAACACTATCCGTTGAAGTAAAAAAAAAAGCATTTCTCAACGTAGATGCCCTCCCAGTTGGCAATGTAGAATATGAATTAAGTTAATCAGAAGAACACCAGGGGCCTCATTTATAAAAAGGACTTATGAGCTATTTTGATCTTAAGTATGACTTATGCAGAAAACCACGTATAAGTAGTTATTTATTAAACCTTACTTTGACGTGGAAATGATCTTATCTCTACACAAAGTGTAGACTTGACGTAAGTGATTTTCCTGCTGGCTATGTAGGGGTATTGCAGTTTGGGACGCATCTGTGTCCAAGCCTGTGGTGAACTATGCATTAGCTTTATGAACAATTTGTTAGGAATTAATTGGCAGAAGCAAAGTGTTTTGAATTAAAAACAGAATGCAATGTTCTATAGTGTGTCAAATTAGAAAGGAACGTAACCACGGCTGTTCTTAGACATGGAAAACCGTGCTTTGAGAAGGGAGAGTTTTCAGAGACCGGAATTACTTTTTTTGCGCATGATGATCCAGGGCTTATAAATCGCTATCGTCTCCCAAGAAATGTTTTGTTAGATTTGTGCGCAGATTTAGCCCCTAATCTGGAAAGGAAGACACGCTGTAATCAGGTATATCATTCAGCCGCATCCCGCCACAAGTGATCGAGCCGATTCTACAAGTATTGTCCACGAGATACATTAGTTTCCCAATTTACAGCGTGCACGTAGCACGAGATACATTCGTTTCCCCATTTACAGCTGACGAACAGGCGCGTCAAAGCCGAGTTTGTCCACTCATTTAATTTCCCAGGGGTCATAGGTGAAGTTGACTACACGCACCGTCTGTAGATGAACATGTACAGTACAGTTCAAAAGTTTGGGGTCACTTAGAAATGTCCTTGTTTTTGAAAGAAAAAATATTTTTTGGTCCATTAAAATAACATCAAATTGATCAGAAATACAGTGTAGACATTGTTAATGTTCTAAATGACTGCTGTAGCTGGAAACGGCAGATTTTTTATGGAATATCTACATAGGCCCATGATCAGCAACCATCACTCCTGTGTTCCAACACCCTTTTGCAATTATGTTAGGACAGCTGAAAACTTGTGCTTATTAAAGAAGCAATAAAACTGGCCTTCTTTAGACTAATTGAGTATCTGGAGCGTCAACATTTGTGGGTTTGATTACAGGCTCAAAATGGCCAGAAACAAAGACTTTCTGAAACTCGTCAGTCTATTCTTGTTCTGAGAAATGAAGGCTATTCCATGCAAGAAATTGCCAAGAAACTGAAGATCTCGTACAACGCTGTGTACTACTCCCTTCACAGAACAGTGCAAACTGGCTCTAACCAGAATAGAAAGAGTGGGAGGCCTCGCTGCGCAACTGCGCAAGAGGAAAAGTACATTAGTGTCTAGTTTGAGAAACAGACCTCACAAGTCCTCAACTGGCAGCTTCATTAAATAGTACCCGCAAAACACCAGTCTCAACATCAACAGTGAAGAGCTGACTCTGGGATGCTGGCCTTTTCTAATAATCAATTAGCCTTTTAAAATTATAAACTTGGATTAGCTAACACATGCCATTGGAACACAGGAGAGATGGTTGCTGATAAAAGGGCCTATGTAGATATTCCATTAAAAAAAATCTGTTTCCAACAAGTCATTTCCAACATTAAATGTCTACACTATCTGATCAATTTGATAAAAATATGCTTCTCTTTCAAAAACATTTAATTGACCCCAAACTTTTGAACAGTATGTTAAGTGTTCAGATCTGTGATGCCCGTGTGCAACTACTCAATGCATGCTCCAAGTGGCCAGGGTCTACGCACGACTTGTTCATTCTGCGCCGCAGCAGAGTAAACCTCACAATTTGGCACACAGCAGAACAAGGTTGGTTGTGGTGCGCACCATCGGACTGCTGAATGGCAGGTGGCGTTGCCTTGATGCATCAGGTGGAAAACTCCTCTACAAGCCAGAAGGTAACTTTATTTAATAAAAATTGAAAACTTAAAATTAGTCAACTTGCAACATAACATTATTGAAATTGCACACCAAGGTTCTGGCCAAATAGTTTTTAATCTGGCCCTACAGTTACTGAGATGTCCCCTTGAAGCTTGTTCATTTTTGTAGCAATGCTAGTGTAATCGAATGGAATCAGCTGATTCCTATCATTTCCACTAACATTGCAATGAAATGTTAACAGATTAGGGGGACAGCTCAGTAACTGTAGTGTAAGTTTGTTCGACAAGAACATTGGGGTGTGCAATTTCAAACCTAAATATAAAATGTTGGCCTGTTTTATTAACGGTTTTACTCCCCAGTCAAAGGTGACACGCATAATACTGGCATGTGGTGTGAGCCACAACATAGCCCTAAGGCATGGAGATTAGAAGGGACACCTAAGAGCCTCATAACCCACCACCCAATGGAGCACCTGTCCCAGCTGATGCAGTGAGGTGATGGCAGCTCATACAGAGATTTGTGGTAAGAAACAATGCCAGACAATATACAAAGCATAGGTTTTTTTTATTCACGTAGTGGAAAACATAAAACAATGTAAATGTAGCAAAACCCTGTGTATTCTTCCGAGTTCAGTCACAATCTGCCCAACCAATGCGTTGAACACTTTCTGGGTTTGCAGGACTGAGGTGGTCAACACACGAACTGTAGATGTGGACAGACCCTCAACCCCTGTGGCCAAACATTCCCTCACTCATGGCATCTTTGGGTCTGCGATGATTGGGAACCGGCACACGGACGCAGACGGACCCTCGACACCTGTGGCCAAACATTCCCTCTCACTCCTGGCACCTGCTGATTTGGGAGCCTCATGCACTTTAACCCTGGGTGGAGGGCGGCCGGGCTGCAACGAAGCTTCACATGGTGGAGCGGCCACCCTCAACCGGCGCACGGGCTGCAACGCAGCTTCCTCCGTTTATGTGAATTAAAATAAAAATCAGTGTGTCTTGTATATAAAAGTTACTGACAACCACAGTTACAGTCTCTTAATTATTTACCATGATCCAGTGATGCTGTAATGAACAGGATGGGAGAGAGCTGGTTTCAAGCGCAGGGCGCAGCAGGTGTTTTTGTAAAGGACCACAGGAGGCGGCAGATAGCTGGGTCCAGGGGCAGGCAGAAGGTCATACACAGGGGGTCCAAAAAGGCAACAGTTCAGGCAGGGAAAAGGCTAGTAACATCGTCTGGGAGATCAGGCAACAGGTTGCTAACAGGAAATCCGAAAGTACAGGCAGGGACTAGGCAAAAGGCGTCGTTAGTTTTAGCCTGCTTCACTATCGTACTCGGGAGGCTTTAGATTACGGGAAAACCAGAGCTCCGAATAGACGTGTCACACAACAAACAATACCTCACAATGATGGGGTGCAAAGAACTGAACTAAATAGTGTGTGATAATGACATACAGGTGTGTGAACAGGTGATCAGAATTCAGGTGATCTGGAAAGTGAGCTGCGTTCAGGGGATCTACACGTTTGAGAGTTGGAAGCAGACAATGACATACAGGTAGGTGTGTGAACAGGTGATCGGAATTCAGGTGATCTGGAAAGTGAGCTGCGTTCAGGGGATCTACATGTTTGAGAGTTGGAAGCAGACAATGACATACAGGTGTGTGAACAGGTGATCGGAATTCAGGTGATCTGGAAAGTGAGCTGCGTTCAGGGGATCTACACGTTTGAGAGTTGGAAGCAGACATTACAAATGCAGTCGTGGGGGTTTCGCGTGCCGACTTCACCGTTTCCGATGTAAAAGTTGGGATTAAACCATATGAAAAAGCAGAAAAGCTAAAATAGAAGAAAAACCTCACTTTAAAAAACATTTACTGTCGCCGTCGGGGCATGTGCCAGTGTATGCGCTTTAACCAATGATTGCCCCGACGCACTGGTCCATTTGGGAGAGCTCCGGCGTGCCAGGCCCCCCTCCCGTTGCCTTAATGCTGCGGTTATGTATGGATATTTTCCCCCCCTTGCAGTTTAAGGTCAGACCATTTCTCTTTCACATCAGCCACAGTTCTGTCTTGCTGCCCCACCTAGTTCACTGCAGCGGCGACACACTCCCTAGATACCCGTTTGGCTTCGTCAACCCACTATTTAGTCCACCGAATAAGACGGGTTCACCGTCTTCATTCTCTACCACAGCCGTGATGTCGTCTTCCAAAAAGTTAGCTTTTCTCTTTTGGTCCATGGCGATTCCTTACTAAACCCTCATTGTGCTGGCATTCTATGAGGGGAAATCGCTGATTGTAAAGCACGTTCAGGTGCCATCCATTTTAAATTAATTTGAGATGTATAGATCACAGGTGCGTAAATTCCAAATGGCTTCTTAGAACCTGCGTAAGCAAGGTATTTTATGTTCACTATATTTTATGAATCGAATGTAAGCACACCGTCAAATGATCTTACGACAAAGTTCAAGTAGAAATCGAAGATTTTCTTTTATGAATGAGACCACAGAAGATTAAACAAAGTGTCTCGCCTGATCAGGTTTGGTTATGAAAGACAACTTGCAGGACGTGGGCTGTATTACTGACAGGCATGACATAATGCAACATTGATTTCATAACTCTGAATTGTTCTGCTAAATTGCTCAAATTGTGAACTTGTAGTAGGCTAGACGTAAGTTTGAAGTCTGGTAAAAAGCCTGTTATCGCGAACTTACTTTGAATGTAGTAGTAAAATATATATTTTTGACAACGCATCCCACCCTATACCCCACAATTACTACCCCTCTCATGGTCTTCAACTACAACACCGTAATACCTCATTCAATATCTCCACCGCCAGCTTGCTATTAGTGGAGCTCAACTTGTACCTTTAAACATTTAATTAGTTTCAACAAAACGGGAAGCAAAGAACAGCAGGAATGAAACCCCCTGCCTTACCCATACAGTCTCACTCAGGCGGAGGCCCCCCCCCAAGTCCCCATGAGTTTCAAAGTCAGGCGTTCTCAGCTTAATTGTGCCCCACTTATTTTTAATTAAAGTTTCCTTTGTGTGGTTTAAATGGTGGCTAGGGAGATGACATTAAGTAAAGGGGATTCGTCCTTGTTCTGTCAGTAGCTTAATGAAGACGGACTGGTTTTTCCATGTACTGACGTCACTAACTCATTGTGTGGAGTCTAGGGTGGGCTTCTGCATGATCTCCTAGCTGTAGCACTAGGGTGACATATAGGCCAAATAAACCAGACAGACCAACACTTCAGTATTCTGTCCCTCCGGTCATTCTGTTATTTCAAGCTACACTGAGCATCGTGTTGGCACAGGAGGCTAGACTTACTGCTGAAACTTAATTGAAGTTTTGGGTGCGATACACGCATCAATTGGCGCTACCGACAGACGTTCCCCCTCCTGGAATCAGAATCTGTCTTGCTGAGTTCCAAAGCATCCTCAGTGTTAAGTCCTAGCAGATCTCTAGCGCCCCCTGTCAACCAAACACGGAACAAACGCTTGGCTCTACCTATCGACGCTCAACCTCTAGTCTAACAAGTGAGAGCTGTTTATTCCGCTGAAACACATTTTTAAATGCCAAATGAAGGACTCGTCTCTCAAACCCGTGCACAGTTTAAGTACATTTTTATTAATACTGGAATCATCACAGTGCGTTTTGTTACATTAGCAGTGACTAAAGTTAACAAAATTAAAAGGATTAATATTACAAAAAGAAAAACTTGTCATCAGCAAAAGAGGCAAAACAGCCTTGGAGAAAAGGGCACCATAAATGAAAGACGAGAAGAAGAGAAATTAGAAGACAGAAAACAGCACCTGTAGCGTTACGTGACTCCGTTGGAGGGGGTTTTGTACAAAAAAACATATGCACACATCATATCTCTTCACAATACCGTAATGAAAATAATGACTTCATAAAAACTGTGGCAAGGGTCAAGTTCATAAATGCATTGGTTTAGCTTTAATATTGGATTGGGCTTTGGGAAGGGGAGGAGAGAAGCAATCACAGAGAATCCACAAGTGATAAGACATTCAGTTCTGTTACCATGGCACCTGGAAACGCGAGTCACCTCCCTGCCTGACTACATCTCAGGAGCTGACAGCGTTGAGTTAACGGATGGTGACATCGTTGTGGGGCGACTTTGTTGGGTCTTTTTAAATAGACGGGGACAGGCTGTGTGTGGGTGGGCGAGTGGGCGTGTAGCCACCTTGTGTCGAGGCAGTGTCTATGTTTCTCCATCAGTGTCAGAGATCCTCTACATACGTCAGGGGCAGACTTCATGAGCACGAAGACACACCAACGCAACACCTGTAGACAATGTAAACAAACTACTCCTAGACCACATACAGTATAACCTCCATACAGGACCTGCTACCCAGCTTGATTCAATCTTTGCCCTGACATATGCTTGAACGTATGAATTATAAGCTAGTTAAAGGAAGAAGGGCTTGGGCTATCTGGCTAGGTCACAGTACGGCTGTGTGTACTGGTCGGACACTAACACCAGCCTAGACTATAAAAGGCATACAGTGTTACGGTCTGTGTTGGCCAGAATGACTATAGTCCAGAGGTTTTCCTGACAGTCATCCACTTTCTAATGTTCTTACAGTCATAAGGCTGATTAACCAAGCTCTTATCCAGGATTAAGATTGGGAGGACAGGTTGACCTGTGTTACGCAATGCATCGTGGAGACCCAATGAGACCTATAGACCCCTGTCACGTATCCAGTATCCCACATTATGAATGAGTTCCATTGTTATTTCTATATAGTTTAGCGGGGGGGAGTATTACATCACACACAGTGAAACTCACAAGGCAATGAAAGCACATTTTCTCTATTATTGAAATTGTGAAAGAGATCTGCATAAGTGTATTCAAAAAGCTATTTAAATAAGTGGAATTTGCGACCGAGGCTGTATTGCAGAGAGACACGGAAGTGAAAAAGACGTCTCTACACAGCACTGTGCAAACCTCACTCAACATGAAGAGAAAAGTGTATTATGCTAAAACACTCCCATCAACCCATTTGCTCCATTCCCCTTGCAACAGCGCTAACACTATGGACACGCCATCCATGGCAAGCGCAGCAGGATACACAGACAAACAACTCACCCGATTTGAGAGAGAGAAGTCACATGGGCACTTATCGCAAATTAACACTCACTTAGAGTGAAGTTAAGGTTTAATTTAAATGATTTCATTAGCTATAATCCAGCCAGCATGAGACATGATATTATATTCTCATGGAAGTGTTGTTCCTCTAATGTGAGACTAGCATTTTATTGTGATGACACAGTTATTCCCTGTCCTTGCATTAGCCCCAGCGGGAAAGTGTTTCAGTCAAAGTCCTGTTGGGAGTTTGGGCTTGGCTCTGGTTTAAGAGCTGATGCAAGCTATGGAGTGAGCTGCTAGTAGGAGTTGGGGTTGTGGTGGATGGGTGGATAAGAGGTTGAAAAGAAACAAGTACATTTATTGAGAGTATAAGTGGGGGTAGCCCACCGGGCAAAATCTGGTTAAATCAACGTTGTTTCCACGTCATTTCAACCCCCCAAAAAACTATGTGATGACGTTGAATCAATTTGGAATATAATTGGATGTGCAAAAAGTCATCAACGCAAGGGCATTCCATCTTTTTCTCACCCAACTTTGAACATACATTTTTTGTTGTTGATTTAATGTTGAATTATTGTTACATGACAACTCAACCAAATGTAAATCAAAACTAGGCGTTAAACTGACATCTCTGCCCAGTGGGAGGATGGCGAGGAGCAAGTGACAGTGAGGAAAGAGGGAAAGAGAGTCTGGGACCCAGAGACAGCCCAGCTGTGGGCATGTGAGGGAGTGAGGTGACTGCTAGTCATCCACCATGGGGTCTTGGAGAGTGTCACCTCATCCCAGGCAGAGAGACAACCAGACTGACATCCCTGTAGTTCCCCTGTAGGGGTCCTCTCAGTCTCAGCCTAACACACACTAGCAAACAGCCCAGTCTCACTCGCTCTGTCTGTCTCTGTGCCACATCCTGTCGTTCTCTCGCTCTAATGCTCTGATAGAAGTGACGGTTACAGAGTTGGGGTCTCGGGAACGGTAAGGAGCATCACACACAATCAGAATGAAGCAGAGTAATTCAAGCATGACAAGACATTGGAACAGAATAATTGCCAAAGTTAAGTCTGCACAGTTAAAAAGACAGTAAACATGTTCACCTTTTTGTTAGACAAGAAGTTGTATTGTTAAATTGGCTAATAAACACACTCCCATATTGCTGTCACACACTGTAGAGTTGACATTTGCCTCTTTTTCTTCAGTAATGTGAAGTAACGTGAGTTAAACTCATTTTAAAACAATTCTAGCAATTTGACCTGTACAATTAGTGTTCAACTTCTTAAACAGTACATGTATGTATATATGTATATATAAATATACATCATTCTGACCTGTGCTTTGCAGACATTCTCTGGATGAGCATCCTCTGGTCCAGAATGCACTGTGCCAGGGGGAGGTCACATCCACCCTGGGCCACTCCCACCACACTGCTGGTCTCTCCCCTTCCTCCGCCGCCCGGCCCCACACCCTAACCACACATACCCTCTTACAGAGCCCCTTGCGGAAGTACTATTTCAGTACTCCAGCAGATGATCGACATTGTACAATACCAGGTGTTTCTCTCATCTTCTCAAAGCAGATCCTCGCTTTAAAACAGCCACAGGCATTTCTAAAACAGTGCTCGATTTAGGCAAAATAAATAAAAAACTTTTTTTTTTTTAAAACAAAATAAGCATTGAGATACATTTTGTAATGGTCATTGTAGTTAAGGTGAGGACATCAGCAGTCACAGCTAGGGAGCATTGGGCAGACATCCATGAAGTTCATCACTACCCTACAGTACAACGGTCAGAATAATGCTCTCTCTGCCTGCTCAGATCCTATGTCACTGTGATTCATTGTTCTCTGGAAATTATTTTTATTATTTTTTTCATTGACAAAAGTAAGACTACAGCATAACATTATTGCAAAAATATGGCAACATAATTTTATGAAAGGTTACTATATATTCATACAGTTTCTAGTCTTGACTTCCACCTGTGCGTCTGACTCTCGACTCGGGCTTACAGTATGAACAGGCAGTGAAATGCTCATTCCATCTCTCTCCGCTGCAGCAACTCTCTTCCAGCTAACTCTGTAAACATAAATACCCCGCTTCTTCTTCTGGCAACCCCTTACATTATCCTCACTGTTTCTACCTGGCTCTAGTCACTTTCATTCTAATGTCTTTAGCAAAGCCAGCTCCCGAGTAAGGCTGCACATGAGCTATGGATCTCATGTTTGAGACTCACAACAGGTGATGACTAGTACAGCAGCTTACCATCCCCCTCTTTACATAAATGTTATGATCTACATTATAAATCAGTTTTTTGGAATTCAACCTCTGCAGCACGGACCCATTGTACATAACCATGCCCCCAATCCCGTATCCTTCCGTTCCCATTTCCCACCTTTCTTTATCACTTCCTTTTTCGATCTTCCTATTCTCTCACCAATTGAACTGCTTCGCTCACTGGTCCGTGGCACGCACTCAGCACACCGCATGACAACCAACTGTCTCAATCCCCCCCTAGCACCCTCGTCTCATCACATAGCGTGACCACACTGACTCCTAGTGGTGACACTAGAAATTAACCTTCAAAGTGCTTCAGTTTTCTCTGATTTCTCTGTTTTTTTAACACACCAGGCAAGGACTTGAGAAAAGCCAATGGCCAAAGTTAGACAGCTACTGTCATATGTACTTGAGCATGCCTGATGATTGCCTGCAAGTTAAAAAAAGAGAACCTAAACCTAAGATAACAGCTTCTTTTTCCTCCTCCACTCCGCAAGCAGAAAACAAAACACATTTATTGTTCCATTTCTTATTAACATGTTCTCTCTGGATTTAGAAAATATATACGCCTGGCTCCATTTTGTCGTTTCTCATACAGTGGTAACAGGAAATGAAATGTCACAATAAAAACAGTCCACTGGGCACAGACGTCAATTCCACGTCGGTCCAACGTCATTTCCTTCAAATGATGTGGAAACAGCGTTGATTTAGCCGGTGTGTGCCCAGTGTGAGGGTAACAACAAACGACACAGAGGAGAGAAGCCCCACCCTCAAATACAACCAGCTGACCTGCAGCAGAACTCTGCCCACCTCTTACACACACACACACACACACACACACACACACACACACACACACACACACACACACGGTTAGCCATGGTTTAAAGCTAACAGTGCATTGTCAGAGCCATGTGGCCTGAGCTAAAGGGAGAGGGAGAGATGGAACCCCCTATTGACCCCACTTTTACTCTGTCTCTCCGCCACCTGCTTCCCTCTGTTTTACTCTAGAATGGGGGGGGTAAGAGGTTGGGTGAGGAGTGGGGGGTTGTGGGAGGAGGTGGAGAGGGTGGCTGGAAGTCCAGGTCCCTATAAACAGTCTCTCTCTCGGCAGTCAGTCCAGACAGAGTCTCTATATACAGTCTGGGGATCCCCTGGTGATGGTGGTGCTAATTAAACAAACATTCGCCCAGACACGATAGAGTTATAGTGGCCAGAGCCTGTCATTATTATTAATGATTTACTTTTTCATTATCAGCATTATTATTGTTATTTATCATTTACTTCTAATTAAAACCTATTTTTTTTGTAATCTTCTGTTGTCATATTCACGTATTTACTACAGATTAAGTACTGTATGTAGTGGTTGGGGCACCTTGGTAGGTGCAGGCTGTGCTCCCTCTGCTCCGCACCATCACAAAATCCTGGGCGCTGACCTGTCGTTGGAGACGGTCTTGCGGAGCCGCACACCCCTGCGGATGGACACCAGCACGTCGGTGCCTGACCCGTGGGCCTGGGGGTCGTGCTGGGGGGCCGGGCCAGGTGGGGGGTCATCAGGAAGGTTGGGGAAGGGGAACTGTCCCTCCCCAAGGGCATGGGCACTGGCTACCAGCTCTCCTATCTTCTCCACCAGGCTGTGGCGGTTAGCGGCTATCATCTGGTCCTCCTCAGAGCCGTGCTGGGCAGCCTGCTGGACATACACACTCATCTCCATCGCTCCCCCAGACCCCCACGCTGTGTTGGGCAGGCTCAGACGCTTGGGAGAGGCCTTCACATACTCCAACGTGTTGGGGGAGGAGTCATCCGCCACGTAGAACACGCACTCCTCACTGCCCACACGTACCGGAGGCCCGGGGTACCCCCCAGGAGCATCAGGCACCGTGGGTGTCTTCACTGGCACTATGGGGGGGCGGATGGGGATGGGGCCCGCGTTGGACAGGGTGCGCCTCACACCCGGCTTGGTGGATGGGGTTCGGCGGATGGTGGCAGTCCCAGGGGTCCCAATGCCCCCTCCCCCTCCAGGCACTCCACCCTGGGCCCCACTGGGCAGACCAGCGGTGCTGGCCGGCCTCTTGGTCTGGATCATACGGCGGTAGTTCTGGGCGATGTTGCTGTGGCGGGGGATGGTGGAGGACTTGTCAAAGTCAGTTGACGCCTCACCTTCGGCATCTCCATTCACAGAATAGCAGTCATAATCCGACCCTGGGGGAGAGAGAAAGAGAGGGATGTGGTGTGCTATTCAGAGTGTTGCATCTAGGTGGAGAGCTACCAAGTAAGGGGATGTGTATACTCTTAAGTTGTGAGTGGGTATAGTACATGTATGTTACCTTGAGAGAGGACAGTGAGTGCATTCTCTGTTGGTTAATGTAAGTGAGGTTGACTTCTGTATGTACTGGTGTTTACTCTACGAGAGAAGGAGTGTACTTGAGTGGTACCCTGAGAGGGAATAGTGTCCTCGGAGCAGGAGGGAGTGGTGGTCTGGGTACTGTAACCACTAGAGTACTGAAGGGAGTCCCTGTTGCTCTTCTGCTGCTCCATGCTGAGACCACGGGTCAGGACCATGGCCAGGTCACTGGCTGCTGGAGACACCTCTTCGCCGTGCTGGGAGGAAGCAACAACGCATTGTCATTTAGCAGACGCTCTTATCCAGAGCAACTTACCGAGAGTGAGTACTGCAGAGTACTTTTCTTCATACAGGTCCCCCGTGGGAATCGAACGCACAACCCTTCCGCTGAAAGCTTCGTGCTTTACAAACTGAGCTACACGAGACTAGTGGACTAACACATGATTAGGATGATAACTAAGTTCAAGGTTTCCAGAACCGTATCGCAATCAATCGCCTTAGAAAACACTTATCATACGGTAGGAGCACGGGACCACTACCAAGCACAACGGACAGACTATAACCACCAAGTCCAATTCGGGGTTAAAATACAACAGCTGTGTTATAGCAGAATGTGTCTTGTATTCACACCATTGTGAGGTAAATCTCTGTTACCTTGGCAGCGATGGTGGCGGCGGTCATTCGGGACCTCTGGACATCGTCTGGGTGAGCACCAGCATATCCCTGGGAGCCCGGGGATGCCTCGCTCTCCCTCAGCCTATCCAGTGGCTCCTTCCTCCGCTGAAGTGTGGCAGCCAATGGCTGCTCATAAGAACCTGCCTTAGACCAATCCTGAAGAGGTGGGGGTGGTTAATAAGAAGCAGTGAAAAGCAACAGAGTGAACTCTCTAATGAGAGAGACCCGTCCACTATCCAGCAGTTTGATGCCCTTCTTCTGGGTACAGTGTGGGGGTAGTGTGGGGGGGATTCCTTCTTCTGGGTACAGTGTGGGGGTAGTGTGGGGGGGATTCCTTATCGTGTGTGTGTTTGGTATTGGGCCAAGTTGATGAGTGGGTTTATTGGTTTGAAGCCTTTTGAGTTTGTGCGACTTTGAAAGGTGAAATGGGTGCCACCCATGGCCTGCTCAGTTTAGCAAATCACCACACAGGAGATTTGAAACCAGGGGGTGAGACTGTTGGCCAACGACAACACAAAAGGCACAGAGGTTAGGGAGCAAAGTAATGAAGTCATGAATGAGTTAAGCAAATGGTGAAATGAAAAGAAAAACCTGGTGAATAAGCGTTAACTCAAGAAGCACAAATTAAAATACAAACCAAAAAAAATTAAAAATAACCAAAAATTGCAAAGTAAAGTGTGCAGATGAAAACAAACCTTCCAGCAAGGAACCTTTGATGTGGGAGAGGTAGTGTTGGATCCAGGGGAGCAGTTATAGGGTGGGGACGCAGGAAGTATGACAGAGAGAGGCCTGATGGAGCCAGTGTGAGAGAGAGCAGGACGGAAGGTAGCGAAGGACGAGCCAAACTGCGGAACGGAGAGACAAGATCGTGATCGTCAGAGCGTCCATCAACGCCAAAGGCTTATGGGAGGAGCCTTTGTGATGTGACCTCTGGGTCATACCGTACATACATACACACACACACACGCACACAGGTGCATGCACGCAAGTACATGCATCTGCACTCCCAAACACAAAGTGTATGAGTAGCAGAAGAAAAGAGGGCAAAGACAAGAGATCAACGGTGGCAGAGCAGATGACCACAAGTTCACCTGGGCTGATGAACACATACTTAGGGAGAGAATCCTGCTGGTCAGTTTTACCAGCTTCTCTCATACACCGTATACAGCACAACATTACGGTACGCAAAACACAGGCAACTAAAATGAGCACGGCTATAGTGTATTCACATTCTTTTTCAAAGTCAGTTAATCGTGTGACTGACTGAAAGAAACGGGAGATCCACACATTAGGACAGGTGTGTGAGGGAGCTGTTGTACTCACCGTTGTGGGAGAGCTGCACTCACTGACTGACTGGCAGGTCTCGGATGCCTCTGAGGATGCGGAACTTGATGACTTCTGCAGAAAGGAAGAGAGGTCAAGAAGGAGAATGAACGCAAAACCAAGAGACGTCAGGCAGAAGAGTAGAGGAAATAAAACCAAGGAGGGGGCGGAGCTACGTTTCAGCACTGCAGCGACATCTGTGACGGCAATCATACCTGGCTGGTGATGTCAGAGGGCATGGGCGAGGGAGGCTTGGAGTAGACGTTGGCGTCCTGTGATATGAAGCCTGAGTCGTGGGAGGAGACGCTGCTGAGGCGGTGAGCGTTCCCTGGTGGCGGCTGGGCCAGGCTGCGGTAGCGATAGGACGAACTGGGTGAGTGAGTCTGAGAGCCTCCGGAGGAGCGGGAGGCACTACTGTGGGCGCTGTTCACACTGCTGCAGTGGGGTGGGGCCAGGGTGAGAGGGTGGTGAGGGGGCAGGGAAGAGGGTCAGGCAGGGTGAAGGGAAGTGTTTAAGGTAGGGGGTTATCATATAAACCACATTTATGAAGCAAGAGGTGGAGAAGGTAGGACATTTCATGATGATGTGTAGAGACGGATTTGGGGAGAGAGTGATGAAGTGAGATGGAAAGGGGAAAAGGAGGGAGATTGATGGTAGCGAGGTACGGTGAAGTATCGGCCAGAGGAACAGAGCAAGCAATGGGTAGAGTGCATATGAGAGAGACGGGTAGTTTATATGATGGGTAGTTTATATGATGGGTAGAGTTCATATGAGAGAGATGGGTAGTTTATATGATGGGTAGTTTATATGATGGGTAGAGTTCATATGAGAGAGACGGGTAGTTTATATGATGGGTAGAGTTCATATGAGAGAGACGGGTAGTTTATATGATGGGTAGTTCATATAAGAGAGACGGGTAGTTTGTATGATGGGTAGTTTATATGATGGGTAGTTCATATAAGAGAGACGGGTAGTTTATATGATGGGTAGTTTATATGATGGGTAGAGTTCATATGAGAGAAACGGGTAGTTTATATGATGGGAAGAGTTCATATGAGAGAGACGGGTAGTTTATATGATGGGTAGTTCATATAAGAGAGACGGGTAGTTTGTATGATGGGTAGTTTATATGATGGGTAGAGTTTATATGAGAGAGACGGGTAGTTTGTATGATGGGTAGTTTATATGATGGGTAGAGTTCATATGAGAGAAACGGGTAGTTTATATGATGGGTAGTTTATATGATGGGTAGTTCATATGAGAGAGACGGGTAGTTTATATGATGGGTAGAGTTCATATGAGAGAAACGGGTAGTTTATATGATGGGTAGTTTATATGATGGGTAGAGTTCATATGAGAGAAACGGGTAGTTTATATGATGGGTAGTTTATATGATGGGTAGAGTTCATATGAGAGAGATGGGTAGTTTATATGACGGGTAGAGTTCATATGAGAGAGACGGGTAGTTTATATGATGGGTAGAGTTCATATGAGAGAAACGAGTAGTTTATATGATGGGTAGTTCATATAAGAGAGATGGGTAGTTTGTATGATGGGTAGTTTATATGATGGGTAGAGTTCATATAAGAGAGACGGGTAGTTTGTATGATGGGTAGTTTATATGATGGGTAGAGTTCATATAAGAGAGACGGGTAGTTTGTATGATGGGTAGTTTATATGATGGGTAGAGTTCATATGAGAGAGACGGGTAGTTTATATGATGGGTAGTTTATATGATGGGTAGAGTTCATATAAGAGAGACGGGTAGTTTGTATGATGGGTAGTTTATATGATGGGTAGAGTTCATATGAGAGAGATGGGTAGTTTGTATGATGGATAGAGTTCATATAATAGAGACGGGTAGTTTATATGATGGGTAGTTTATATGATGGGTAGAGTTCATATGAGAGAGACGGGTAGTTTGTATGATGGGTAGTTTATATGATGGGTAGAGTTCATATGAGAGAGACGGGTAGTTTATATGATGGGTAGAGTTCATATGAGAGAAACGGGTAGTTTATATGATGGGTAGAGTTCATATGAGAGAAACGGGTAGTTTATATGATGGGTAGTTCATATAAGAGAGACGGGTAGTTTATATGATGGGTAGTTTATATGATGGGTAGAGTTCATATGAGAGAAACGGGTAGTTTATATGATGGGTAGTTTATATGATGGGTAGAGTTCATATAAGAGAGACGGGTAGTTTATATGATGGGTAGTTTATATGATGGGTAGTTCATATAAGAGCGACGGGTAGTTTATATGATGGGTAGTTTATATGATGGGTAAAGTTCATATGAGAGAGACAGGTAGTGTATATGATGGGTAAAGTTCATATAAGAGAGACAGGTAGTGTATATGATGGGTAAAGTTCATATAAGAGAGACAGGTAGTGTATATGATGGGTAGTTCATATAAGAGAGACGGGTAGTTTATATGATGGGTAGTTTATATGATGGGTAGAGTTCATATGAGAGAAACGGGTAGTTTATATGATGGGTAGTTTATATGATGGGTAGAGTTCATATAAGAGAGACGGGTAGTTTATATGATGGGTAGTTTATATGATGGGTAGTTCATATAAGAGCGACGGGTAGTTTATATGATGGGTAGTTTATATGATGGGTAGTTCATGTAAGAGAGACGGGTAGTTTATATGATGGGTAGTTCATGTAAGAGAGACGGGTAGTGTATATGATGGGTAAAGTTCATATAAGAGAGACAGGTAGTGTATATGATGGGTAGAGGTTAAGATGAGGACATTTCCAAGTTGGAGTTGAAAGTAGAGAGCAGCAGCAGTGAAATAGGGGAATCCAACCAGAATAGGGGGGAAGGAAGCACAGAGTGGAGATGCCAAACACATAGGAAGAGAAAGAGGCCGTGCAAATACAGAGGAATAGGAAGTGATCAAACCACAGGAAATAGAGAAGAGGCCAAACACACAGAACACCAAGGGTAAGTGTGAGTGCGGGGTGGAGAGATTGGGAGACACACACACATGCAGGGATGGGGATAGACATGTTGAGGGTGGAGGGGGGGGGGGGAGGGTCAGAAGTAGAGGGTTGGGAAGGGAGAGGAAGAGGAAACACGGAAAAGACAAGTTAAGACAGTGTGAGAACATGTGAGAACCAAGCATGGGTAGATTAGACACACAGGGTACAGGGCAGGGTTGCTGGCATGCCCAAAGACATGGCCTCCCAGACAGTGACACAAGCAACACCTCAGAGCACTACCGTGACAAGCCTGAGAGATACTTCTTCAGAATAGAGGACACCACTTCAGACCTAACAAGTGTCCTACCTCATCACACATGGAAACAGGGATTATTTTAGAAAAACACTCAATAACATTCTAATATAAATGTTATGTGCTATTTGTTATCATCAAACAAGTCTGTTTTAAGTTCAAATAAAGTTGTAATTTTCACCACTAAGAGAAAAAAAGACTTAGTGCTTTTTTTTTGTGCTCTGAGTGTTGCAGCCATAGGACACAGGAGGACACAACAGACACATGGACCAGCAGACAGACGCTCAGCAGACTCTCATACAGACAGACATGCGCAGACATATTTTTACTAAGACACGACATATCTGAACGCCACCTCTCCCTGACACACTGTCGCTGTCACCTTTTATTGTCAGACATACTGCATGTTCACGCTCACATAACCTACAACATATCATCCACACACCTTGGATCAAAACAAAACAAAGAACCCCCCCCCCCTTGTTGATCAAATCAAATGAATCCAGGTCAATACAAATGTCTGTATTTGTAGTCCATGTGTCCTGTCTCCCTCCGGTTCGTACCTGCACATGCTGCTCTTCCTGGATCCAGAACTGCTAGGGGAGGAGGGAGGGGTCTGGTAGGACCAGCTGTAGTCTGAACCCTTCAGGTCTTTAATCACCTGGGAGAGAGCGAGGACAAACCAGTTGGCACCATATAAGTGTTATACCCCTGAAAGGGGGGAAATATGAGAACGATTCACACGGACACGTAGCATTAGCGTAAGTTGTAATGCATGAGCTGGTAAACTGCATGGTTCCCCTATAGTAATTCCTAGGCATTACTACTCAAACTGTACAAACAGACATCAATAGAGCACACTGATCATATTATCACATTCAGATAAATGAATAGCATATTGCTTGCTGGTACACATTATGATGCTATTATTGTTATGGCACATTTCACTCTAAGCACTGTTCCACCTAGCATCTAATGACCTATGTGTAGACAGTGGGACTGAGAGATGGTGCATTATACTAAAATATTAGACTAAAAATAAATCTTAGAAGAGTCGGCACCTGCTCGCTGGCGGGGGGCAGCTTGTGGGGATCTGTGGTCAGCACAGTGAGGTCATCAATAATGGCCTGGAGGTGAGTGATCTCTCCCAGCATGGCAATCTCTCCATTCTGATCAAAACAACGAGACTCATTTCAGTCAGTTAGTGTTATTATATACTGCTCAAAAAAATAAAGGGAACACTTAAACAACACATCTTAGATCTGAATGAAAGAAATAATCTTATTAAATACTTTTTTCTTTACATAGTTGAATGTGCTGACAACAAAATCACACAAAAATAATCAATGGAAATCCAATTTATCAACCCATGGAGGTCTGGATTTGGAGTCACACTCAAAATTAAAGTGGAAAACCACACTACAGGCTGATCCAACTTTGATGTAATGTCATTAAAACAAGTCAAAATGAGGCTCAGTAGTGTGTGTGTGGCCTCCACGTGCCTGTATGACCTCCCTACAACGCCTGGGCATGCTCCTGATGAGGTGGCGGATGGTCTCCTGAGGGATCTCCTCCCAGACCTGGACTAAAGCATCCGCCAACTCCTGGACAGTCTGTGGTGCAACGTGGCGTTGGTGGATGGAGCGAGACATGATGTCCCAGATGTGCTCAATTGGATTCAGGTCTGGGGAACGGGCGGGCCAGTCCTTAGCATCAATGCCTTCCTCTTGCAGGAACTGCTGACACACTCCAGCCACATGAGGTCTAGCATTAGGAGGAACCCAGGGCCAACCGCACCAGCATATGGTCTCACAAGGGGTCTGAGGATCTCATCTCGGTACCTAATGGCAGTCAGGCTACCTCTGGCGAGCACATGGAGGGCTGTGCGGCCCCCCAAATAAATGCCACCCCACACCATTACATTTACATTTAAGTCATTTAGCAGACGCTCTTATCCAGAGCGACTTACAAATTGGTGCATTCACCTTATGATATCCAGTGGAACAACCACTTTACAATAGTGCATCTAAATCTTTTAAGGGGGGGGGGGGGGTTAGAAGGATTACTTTATCCTATCCTAGGTATTCCTTAAAGAGGTGGGGTTTCAGGTGTCTCCGGAAGGTGGTGATTGACTCCGCTGTCCTGGCATCGTGAGGGAGCTTGTTCCACCATTGGGGTGCCAGAGCAGCGAACAGTTTTGACTGGGCTGAGCGGGAACTGTGCTTCCTCAGAGGTAGGGGGGCCAGCAGGCCAGAGGTGGATGAACGCAGTGCCCTTGTTTGGGTGTAGGGCCTGATCAGAGCCTGAAGGTATGGAGGTGCCGTTCCCTTCACAGCTCCGTAGGCAATCACCATGGTCTTGTAGCGGATGCGAGCTTCAACTGGAAGCCAGTGGAGAGAGCGGAGGAGCGGGGTGACGTGAGAGAACTTGGGAAGGTTGAACACCAGACGGGCTGCGGCGTTCTGGATGAGTTGTAGGGGTTTAATGGCACAGGCAGGGAGCCCAGCCAACAGCGAGTTGCAGTATTCCAACCGGGAGATGACAAGTGCCTGGATTAGGACCTGCGCCGCTTCCTGTGTGAGGCAGGGTCGTACTCTGCGAATGTTGTAGAGCATGAACCTACAGGATCGGGTCACCGCCTTGATGTTAGTGGAGAACGACAGGGTGTTGTCCAGGATCACGCCAAGGTTCTTAGCACTTTGGGAGGAGGACACAAGGGAGTTGTCAACCGTGATGGCGAGATCATGGAACGGGCAGTCCTTCCCCGGGAGGAAGAGCAGCTCCGTCTTGCCGAGGTTCAGCTTGAGGTGGTGATCCGTCATCCACACTGATATGTCTGACAGACATGCAGAGATGCGATTCGCCGCCTGGTTATCAGAAGGGGGAAAGGAGAAGATTAATTGTGTGTCGTCTCCACCATGACTGACCCACCGCCAAACCGGTCATGCTGGAGGATGTTGCAGGCAGCAGAACGTTCTCCACGGCGTCTCCAGACTCTGTCACGTCTGTCACGTGCTCAGTGTGAACCTGCTTTCATCTGTGAAGAGCACAGGGCGCCAGTGGCGAATTTGCCAATCTTGGTGTTCTCTGGCAAATGCCAAACAGCCTGCACGGTGTTGGGCTGTAAGCACAACCCCCACCTGTGGACGTCGGGCCCTCATACCACCCTCATGGAGTCTGTTTCAGACCGTTTGAGCAGACACATGCACATTTGTGGCCTGCTGGAGGTCATTTTGCAGGGCTCTGGCAGGCCTTCTCCTGCTCCTCCTTGCACAAAGGCAGAGGTAGCGGTCCTGCTGCTGGGTTGTTGCCCTCCTACGGCCTCCTCCACGTCTCCTGATGTACTGGCCTGTCTCCTGGTAGCGCCTCCATGCTCTGGACACTACGCTGACAGACACAGCAAACCTTCTTGCCACAGCTCGCATTGATGTGCCATCCTGGATGAGCTGCACTACCTGAGCCACTTGTGTGGGTTGTAGACTCCGTCTCATGCTACCACTAGAGTGAAAGCACCGCCAGCATTCAAAAGTGACCAAAACATCAGCCAGGAAGCATAGGAACTGAGAAGTGGTCTGTGGTCCCCACCTCCCTAACCAATGCTTTATTGGGGGTGTCTTGCTAATTGCCTATAATTTCCACCTGTTGTCTATTCCATTTGCACAACAGCATGTGAAATGTATTGTCAATCAGTGTTGCTTTCTAAGTGGACAGTTTGATTTCACAGAAGTGTGATTGACTTGGAGTTACATTGTGTTGTTTAAGTGTTCCCTTTATTTTTTTGAGCAGTGTATATGGCAATAGCGCTGGCCTTATGTGAATGACTGCAACTGTTCGGCTTTGACTCAACACTAGAGGACAACGTCAAAGTATCTTAGCTGGTGGCTTATTGACTTTTCTCCCCCCAAGTTAGGTTTCAGCCCCTGATAAGTCTCCCCTGTTTCATCTTCACTCTGGCCCAATCCCAAATCGTCCCCTAAACACTTGATAGGATTTGATTGGTATGAGCAACCTGGTAAAAGCTCCACCTCACCCTCTGATAGGCTAGATGGAAGTTTTACCATATTGCTTACACCAATCAAAACCTCTCAGATCTCCACAAGTGCATAAAGCGTAGGGATGACGGGACGATTAGGGATTGGCCCTATGTCTCACCCCAGCTCCCTGGTGTTTCCCCTCCCCATACAGCCCCTGCCTCCCCTCCTCCAGTCTTACCACTACAGGCTGCAGGAAGCCAATGAAGGTGCAGAAGCGTCCCCTCTCCTCCACCAGAGCTCGGCGCACCGCCTGCTTCTCTGTCTCCTCCATCAGCAGGTACATGTCATTCACATCATGCATGGCACTATCCAGCTGGGGCTGCAGGTCCCCTCGGCCTGGGAAGCCAGGAGGAAGAGCACCGGGGACAGGGACAAGGAGCAGGAAAAGGGAAACAGAGGGCAGGGGCATAGTATACAGGGAGTGGGGGGGGGATTGGGAATGGAGAGAGAATACAGGGAGCGGGACAAGGAAGAGGACAGGGGATGGTAGAAGGACAAAAGGAGGAGAAGAGGGTAACGGAGAGGTCACAAGGAAAAACCAAAGTGTGACACACAAGAGAGAGGAGAAGGAGAGAAAGAAAAGATTACAAATGTGTGGTGTGTCTGGGCTTGAAGGGACAAATGTCACCCCTCCTCTTATCCCTCCCTTCTCGGTCCCCCAAGCCAATAACAGACACCATGGACACAGGACAGAATGATCTACAAATACTACACTGGTACGGTATCTACATGAGGTAAACAGAAATGCATACAGACACTAAACAGACTGACATCTACAGAAGTTAAACCAAATAATGAAAAAATGAACAAATTAAAGTATGTCTTCAAAATGTCTTGTAATGTTAAGTCATGCAGCAGGGAGTAGTGTCAGAGATGGCCATGGTAGAGAAGCGAGGGGGGGGGGGGTCTTAGTCAACAGCAACCAGTGCTGTGAGCAGAAAGAGCTTTAGAACAACAAGTCATGCAGGAGTCACAGAGGTCACAGGCCAGCTTTCCAGAGGGCTCAGAAAGAAGACGTTTAATGGTTACAGCTAGTAGGCCTAACTAGCTGAAGATGAGTGTATCAGGCCAAATGCATTCTAGTGATGTAAATCACGTAGCTATTTACCGTTTCCCAATAGTCATTTTTTGGTCATGGGAAAACCCCTCTACACAGAATAGATGAAAGAAGAAGCTGTAGCATAGCATAGCAGTGTTGTGGGACAAGAACAACATACTTACCCTGGATTTCTACAGAACGGAAATCAACCACAGACAGAGAGAGAGAGAGAGAGCGAGAGGGAGAGGAGGGGAGAGAAAAAGAGGAAGGGACAACAAAGATGGTTGAGAGGAGGATTTGGGGGACATATAGGGGGTCAGAGGGGTGACAGGGGTAAAGGAGAGAGAGCAGAGATCGTTGAGCTCATCGTTAGGGTTAGTACAAGGAAGCCATCACAGCTCAGTTCACGGCCAAAATGTGCACGGTTAGAGCAAAAACACTGTTGCAGCCAAATCAAAACCAATTCAACCCAAACATCAATGTCCACCGGTTTTCAGACTAAATACACCTCAGTTCATCATTTTAGATTCTTGCATCTGCCTGGCAACTGTCTAGAAACAGCCTTAAATAGACAACCGTATTTATTGGCTGCTGGATCAGAGTGAACTGCTTTATCGAATGAGGAAAGGCCTGTCATTATTATCCTCACCACCAGGGGAGAGTGTTGCTCTATAACCACATGGAGTGGAGCTATGTTCTCCCTCCCTCACTGCGGCTTCCCTCATTTCACCCCGTCTCTGTAGTGATTTGAGGCGATGTCCCTTTTAAAGACCAAACTGTAATCGTCAACAATCTACAAACACACGTCAGCTATGTCAAACGCTTAAAAATAGACATTGATATAGTCAGAATGCCTTGGCAAAGGATCTCACCTTGAGGATTTGACCTTGACATTTTCAGCACTACTACTAGTACTACTGTAATATCATGCTGAAGGGAAGACACAGCTGAGACCGTTACATAACAGAGAATGTCCGGGTTAACCTATAGTTATAGAGCCCAAACAAAATGCACTACCTGACCTGCTGGGATTTTAGAGCGCTGGATAGCCAGAGAGGGCAGTTTGGAGTGTTCAGCCATGCTAGCTGTCAGTCAGAGAGAGAGAAGAGGAGCAGCCTACCTTTCCGGGCCTTCTTCTGCAGTTTCATGGTGTCTGAGGACTTCTTCTTGATCTCATGACGAGATCTCTTGTACTCTGGAGGAGAGAGAGGGGACAGAATGTCATCCACTTTGGACACAGGAGACAGAGGGGAATATGATTGGCCAGAGGTACCCTGCCTGTGTCCCACCTCCATCATGAGGTTTTCATCATGGCCACCTAGTCATCCCTCTCATTCCTACTTGGCAGATATCACTCCTCACCTCTCCACCATGCTTGCTGATGTGTAGTGAGCGTTCTGGCACAACAATGGTTGCCGTGCATCACCCAGGTGGGTGCCACACATTGGTGGTGGATGAGGTGAGTTGCCCACTTACTATGTAAAGCGCTTTGGTAGAAAGGCACTATATAAATCCAATAATATTATTATTCACCTTTGGCATGGTCCTTGTCCAACTGGTTGGCTGTCTTCTTCCAATCCTCAATCCTGTCCTGGAGAGGAGTAATCAAGCTCTCCATCAGGGCACTGGGAGGACAGAGGGAAAGCGAAAGAGCGAGGTACAGGCTTTACTTGTATTATTATTTTTGGGTATTTTTACCCGCTTTTTCTCCCCAATTTCGTGATATCCAATTGTGATCCAATTACGATCTTGTCTCATCGCTGCAACTCCCTAACGGGCTCGGGATGCGGCGAAGGTCGAGTCACTGCCTTAGACCGCTGCGCCACTCGGGAGGCTATAATGATTTTCTGATCCATTCAAATCTAACAATTTGGCTTCATCTGGTACACATCATATGGAACACGTGGAGAATATGAGTCTTTGCCATGATGAACTCTTAAAATGATATGTTTTCTTATGAAACCATGGAAAATATGCGCTCTAAGGTATAAGATCTTTAGAAAGAGAAAGGGGTTATATAAATTCTCCTTTGTGGCTCGTCCCACTTCACTATTTCTGGTATGTGACACATCTGCACACCCCCGTCACTACAGGATGAGCTGGGAGTCCCATGGTGGAGTGTGGAAACTGCAGCCTCCCAGGTCGACCAATCACAGACTGACAGCACAGTGCTGATGTGGACTTCAGCCCTGATTATAGTGTGGCGCAATGTGAACGGGTTAGGAGACCGGTTTTGACGTGCCACCACAGGGTGAGGAAACTTTAGCTCCCAGAAATGCTTTGTTAGGAATGTAAACACACCCAACAAGACACCACCATCATCATCACCTTGGTCATCATCTTCCTCATCACCACAGACACCACCACCATCATGGTAATAGCTTCTGATTTGGAAAACTCATTAGAGACTGCAGACTAAATAGAGTGGATTCCTTTCTTTGAGATGTACTGTGGTCTAGAACAGAGTAGGCTGCTGCTGGTGGTTCCATTCATTTAGCCTACGTGTCTGAGAGAAGAGTCTACAGACGTCCTATAATGAGGTGCTTGGGATTTGGGGAGAGGGGAGGGAGGGAGAGAAGATGGAGGATGGGGAGATGGATGGTTTTAGTCCTCACATTCTGTTTTCTCTTCCCTCCGTCTCCTGTCTTTATCATACATTTTAGGGAGAGAGTGTTCCAGTCTAGATAGTGTGTGTGCTATTTCCACATTACCATAGACCCGACCCAAACACTGGGACAGACGTACATGGAAAACCCATGACCGGTAGCTCACTCAGTGGAGAATGACACGTGTGAATTCACTTTCCTACCGTGAAGAGAGTCTGGGCGGCAGGTAGCCTAGCAGTTAAGGGTGTTGCACCAGTCACCAAAAGGTCGCTGATTCGAATCACAGAGCCGACAAGGTGAAAAATCTGCCGATGTGCCCATGAGCAAGGCACAACCCTAATTGCTCCTGTAAGTCTCTCTGGATAAGAGTGTCTGCTAAATAACCTAAATGTACATTTAGACCTGCCACCTATTCTCATTTCCACACTGATGTAGCTTCTGAACGAAAAACAAGGGTCACAGTTTGTCCAAAGCTTACCACAGACTTTCAGAAGGTCAGCCAAGGAACATGGATGGGATGACGGCTACTACTCATTACTGTTGGCTACCATCGTCAAAGATACGGTTTACACAGAGCAGTGACTGACACTTCATGGGACCAATCCCCACTAACGGAGTGATAGCAGGGACAGAGCTAGGCCTATAGGAGGATGCCTGTGTAAGAGGGCGGGACTTACTTGGTGAAATGGCGCAGTTTGGCCTCGATGCTGCGATGCCGCATGCACATCCTGGTAAGAGCTGATCCAATGTCTCTGGTGGCGCCTGAAAGAGATCACAACACAGAGGTGGTTAGGGAAACGCTCGGAAAACGTTCCGTCAACGTCATGTATTCTGCAGACAGACCACCAAACAGACTGCTCACTGAGGTCTGTTTAATATTCACTCGTACGCAGTGTGTGTGTAGTGTACAGTATGTGTATAGTGAGCGTGAGACTGTGAGTGAGTAACCTGGAACTCTGATAAACATCAGGCTATTTTTAGCCGAGGAAGAACATTTGGAAAAAGCTGATCCCTGACTCTGAGCGGGCCACTTCACTTGCTTCCAAAGAAGCTGAGCCAAGCAACCCTGGAGTTTAAAAACCACCGGTGTTACTGGCTTAGAAAGAGCCTCAGAGTATACACTCCAGTGAAGAAACAAGATGCACTCCAATTCAAATCGCATTTTACTTGTCACGTGCTTCGTAAACAACAAGGTGTAGACCAACAGTGAAATGCTGACTTACGTTTTTTTCCCCCCAACAACACAGAATTAAAGACAGAAAAAATAGAAATAGTGACATGAAGAATAAATACAAAGTGAATAACGAATAAGGAGTAAAAATAACTTGGCTATATACAGGAGTACCCGTACTGAGTCGATGTGCAGGGGTACAAGGTAATTGAGGTAGCTATGTACATATAGTAGGGGTAAAGTGACTAGGCAACATGATAGATGATATGTTAATATGTGAGTAGGAAGAGTCACATCTGGAGTTCTAGTATCTAATACATGCAATCTCTTAGTCTCATAGCCTCTAACATCAGGGTTAAATCTCACCAGTGCTAACAGAGGTACGGCTCTAGAGAGCTGAACGGGATTTAACCCTCTTCTCCCTAACCCTGGTGCTACGGGGTTATCTGGGCAAACCCCACCCTAGCCACAACCCTCTCTCTCTCTACCTGGGGTTGGCTCGGACTACACCCCTGTCCCCACACGTGCCCCAGTGGGAGGGGTGGGATTGCCCCAACTCTGTCTGATTACTCGTGTTGGACAAGCAGACCCTTCCACCTCAGATAAGTGCAGAGACCTAAGTCATATCATCATATTACTCCTCCCTGTCTCCCAGTCGCTCATTGACACTGTGTGTGTGTGTGTGTGTGTGTGTGTGTGTGCGCACGCCATGAGAGTGACCTGGACTGAGAGACAGCAGGATCCAATCTGAGTCAATCCGAGCATCCTGCTCCCTGCCCCCGGGTCCACCCCATCCCTATCGGTACAGCCATCACCCTGACACATTTCATAATGAGAGATCTGGGGCTCCTGTGACCTTGGCCTCATCTGAGGTCATACCTATAAGACTGGTGAGAGAGATGGGCTCATAGTATTCACCTTGATTGGGTACTTGTTCATTTGTGACAGTCATTTTTGCCAAATGATGTTTAGAGATGAACCAAACTACTCATTGCTGGCACGGTAAGGACAGGACTTATTATTGACAATGCCGATAAAGCAATCAGCCTTCTGTATTGCTGGCCCCTCCTTCACTTGGATGCCTAAAGTCAAATCAGTGATTACTGCACAGTGAGTGAGTGAGTGAGTGAGTGAGTGAGTGAGTGAGTGAGTGAGTGAGTGAGAGTTAGAGAGTGAGAGTTAGAGAGTGAGAGAGTGAGAGAGTGAGAGAGTGAGAGAGAGACTAAAAAGGCCAGTCTCCGTGAACACACACTGTTAACAGAGAAGGTCTATTCATAATTATAAACTGGGCGGTTTGAGTCCTGAATTCTGATTGGCTGACAGCTGTTGTATACCACGGGTATGACAAAACAATTATTTTTACTGCTCTAATTACCTTGGTAACCAGTTTATAATAGCAATAAGGCACCTTGGGGGTTCGTGGTATATGGTCAATATACCACACCCCCTCGAGCCTTATTGCTTAGTTACCCAGCAACCATTTATTAATCCAGCCCAGGGCAACGCCCCCTACCCCTACACCACAGATACCCTCTACCCTCCTCCCACACACACCACAACACACAAACACATACGGAAGGGGTGGGGGAATTTTCTAACCTCACTTTCAAATATTGTCTAATGTCATGCCAATAAAGCACCTTGAAATTGAAAGTTAAAGTTGAGAGAGCGCAGGAGAGAGAAACAGAGTCTGGGGGAGAGAGGTTGATACCTAGTGACAAAAAGAGAGAGGAGAGAAAGCGAGAGAAAGAGGGAAACAGAGAAAGCGAGAGAGAGAGAGAGAGAGAGAGAGAGAGAGAGAGAGAGAGAGAGAGAGAGAGAGAGAGAGAGAGAGAGAGAGAGAGGCAGTGCTGAGAGGGATCTCCTCACACATTCTAAAGAGGTAACTGCTGGGGAGAGAATGTAACAGCCTGTGTGTGTGTGTGTGTGTGTGTGTGTGTGTGTGTGTGTGTGTGTGTGTGTGTGTGTTTTCGCTCCTTTTAATATATTCTCTTCCTGTTTTATATTCTTATTAACTCCTCTCTCATTCTCTCTCATAACAACATCCGCAAGAGATCAACAACAAGATGAGGGAGAAAAAACTCCAGGCTCACATCTGGGAAACAAAGGCCAGCGTGTGTCTAGCTATGTGTGTCTAGCTGTGTGTGTCTAGCTGTGTGTGTCTAGCTGTGCGTGTCTAGCTGTGCGTGTCTAGCTGTGTGTCTGTGTGTGTAGCTGTGTCTGTGTGTCTAGCTGTGTGTCTATCTATGTGTGTCTAGCTGTGTGTGTCTAGCTGTGTGTGTCTAGCTGTGTGTGTCTAGCTGTGTGTGTCTAGCTGTGTGTGTCTAGCTGTGTGTGTCTAGCTGTGTGTGTCTAGCTGTGTGTGTCTAGCTGTGCGTGTCTAGCTGTGCGTGTCTAGCTGTGTGTGTCTAGCTGTGTGTGTCTAGCTGTGTGTGTCTAGCTGTGTGTGTCTAGCTATGTGTGTCTAGCTGTGTGTGTCTAGCTGTGTGTGTCTAGCTGTGTGTGTCTAGCTGTGTGTGTCTAGCTGTGCGTGTCTAGCTGTGCGTGTCTAGCTGTGTGTCTGTGTGTGTAGCTGTGTCTGTGTGTCTAGCTATGTCTGTGTGTGTAGCTGTGTGTCTATCTATGTGTGTCTATCTATGTGTGTCTAGCTGTGTCTGTCTAGCTGTGTCTGTCTAGCTGTGTGTGTCTAGCTGTGTGTGTCTAGCTGTGTGTGTCTAGCTCTGTGTGTCTAGCTCTGTGTGTCTAGCTCTGTGTCTAGCTCTGTGTGTCTAGCTCTGTGTGTCTAGCTCTGTGTCTATCTATGTGTCTGTGTGTCTATCTATGTGTCTATGTGTGTCTAGCTATGTGTAGCTGTGTCTATCTATGTGTGTGTAGCTATGTGTTCTAGCTGTGTGTGTGTCTATCTATGTGTCTAGCTATGTGTGTCTAGCTGTGTGTTTCTAGCTGTGTGTGTGTAGCTGTGTGTGTAGATCTATGTGTGTCTAGCTGTGTGTGTCTATCTATGTGTGTCTAGCTATGTGTGTCTAGCTATGTGTCTATGTGTGTCTAGCTATGTGTGTCTATCTATGTGTCTATGTGTGTCTATCTATGTGTGTCTATCTATGTGTGTCTATCTATGTGTGTCTATCTATGTGTGTCTAACTATGTGTGTCTAGCTATGTGTGTCTAGCTATGTGTGTCTAGCTATGTGTGTCTATCTATGTGTCTATGTGTGTCTAGCTATGTGTGTCTAGCTATGTGTGTCTATCTATGTGTGTCTAGCTATGTGTGTCTAGCTATGTGTGTCTAGCTATGTGTGTCTAGCTATGTGTGTCTAGCTATGTGTGTCTAGCTATGTGTCTATGTGTGTCTAGCTATGTGTGTCTAGCTATGTGTCTATGTGTCTATGTGTGTCTAGCTATGTGTCTATGTGTCTATGTGTGTCTAGCTATGTGTGTCTATCTATGTGTCTATGTGTGTCTATCTATGTGTGTCTATCTATGTGTGTCTAGCTATGTGTCTATGTGTGTCTATCTATGTGTGTCTATCTATGTGTGTCTATCTATGTGTGTCTATCTATGTGTGTCTAGCTATGTGTGTCTAGCTATGTGTCTATGTGTGTCTAGCTATGTGTGTCTATCTATGTGTCTATGTGTGTCTAGCTATGTGTGTCTATCTATGTGTGTCTAGCTATGTGTGTCTATCTATGTGTGTCTATCTATGTGTGTCTATCTATGTGTGTCTATCTATGTGTGTCTAGCTATGTGTCTATGTGTGTCTATCTATGTGTGTCTATCTATGTGTGTCTAGCTATGTGTCTATGTGTGTCTATCTATGTGTGTCTATCTATGTGTGTCTATCTATGTGTGTCTATCTATGTGTCTATGTGTGTCTATCTATGTGTGTCTATCTATGTGTGTCTAGCTATGTGTCTATGTGTGTCTATCTATGTGTGTCTATCTATGTGTGTCTATCTATGTGTGTCTATCTATGTGTGTCTATCTATGTGTGTCTAGCTATGTGTGTCTATCTATGTGTGTCTATCTATGTGTGTCTAGCTATGTGCCTATGTGTGTCTAGCTATGTGTGTCTATCTATGTGTGTCTATCTACGTGTGTCTATCTACGTGTGTCTATCTACGTGTGTCTATCTACGTGTGTCTATCTACGTGTGTCTAGCTACGTGTGTCTAGCTACGTGTGTCTAGCTACGTGTGTCTAGCTACGTGTGTCTATCTACGTGTGTCTATCTACGTGTGTCTAGCTATGTGTGTCTAGCTATGTGTGTATCTATGTGTGTCTATCTATGTGTGTCTATCTATGTGTGTCTATCTATGTGTGTCTAGCTATGTGTGTCTAGCTATGTGTGTCTAGCTATGTGTCTAGCTGTGTGTGTCTAGCTGTGTGTGTCTAGCTGTGTGTGTCTAGCTGTGTGTGTCTAGCTGTGTGTGTCTAGCTGTGTGTGTGTAGCTGTGTGTGTGTAGCTGTGTGTGTGTATGTAGCTGTGTGTGTGTGTGTAGCTGTGTGTGTGTGTAGCTGTGTGTGTGTGTGTAGCTGTGTGTGTAGTTATGTGTCTATCTATGTGTGTGTAGCTGTGTGTGTATTTATGTGTCTATCTATGTGGGTATAGCTGTGAGTGTGTGTGTGTGTGTGTGTGTGTGTGTGTGTGTGTGTGTGTGTGTGTGTGTGTGTGTGTGTGATGTGTGTGTGTGTAGTTATGCGTCTATCTATGTGTGTAGCTGTGTGTGTGTGCATGTCTTAGAAAGGTGAGGAATGTGAGTAAAAGTAAGCATGTTTAAACTGCCAGTCTGTTTAAACCCCCCCCCCCCCCACACACAGTATTTATACAGTATGGGCAGCCAATAGCTCAGTCACTATACCTTGTTTAGCTATAGGTCAACCCCTGATAGAGACAGCTAGTGAACTAATCCTGAAAGGAGCTCCTCTCCTCTGTGTTGTTTTCTGTCATCCCCATCTGCTCCTACCCTCGCCCCAGCACAGCCAGCCTGTGTTTACTGTTAGCCTCCCTGCCTGTAACCCTCCTCCCTGCAACGCTCCCCTCCTGCAGTGAACCCACAGGGAGCCAGCACATATTGATTTTTCCCATGACATTTAGTCACAAACACCATGGTGAGGGAACAGGCTGATATGACAGAGAGAAAGGGGGAGGGAGAGAACGAGACAGCAAGGAGCGGGTGCATTTGGTGGATGTGAGAGGGAGTGGGAGACGAAGGCACAAGGAAAGAGCGATAGAGCGGGGCGACAGAGAAGGTAACGTGGAGAACGACAGGCAGGAACGGAGTGATCAGGCATCTTCCGCTGGCATTGCTGTTCCCTCCATCTCTTGCCCCCCCCCCTTACCTGATTTCCTCAACCACACATCCTGTCAGGCTGCAGACACCTTTAGGTTGCTAAATACAATTCAGCATGTCAGTCTACTACACGTCTCTCTCTCTCCTCTCCCCCAGTGAGGCTATCTAACGGTAGAAGTAGAGGATGTGACCTCTTTTCGTCTTTCCTGGTCTAAAGAGGGAAAGTCGGGGTCATTACAGCCTTGAGTATTTCCTTGCAGATAAGAGAGAATAAATATAAATGTAGAGAATAAGCCAAGTCTCCACTGGATGGGAGTGTGGAGTGGCAGCTGTTCAAACACACACAGTGGTGCTAACAGCTAACATCCACACGACCCTGCAGACACTGACCTATGGAATCAACACTCAGGCCTAAACAAACAGCAATAGGACTCAACGGATTCAGTACTACACAGACATCAGACGCCCAGCCACGTGTTCTCCGTAGCAGTAGCAAAGTGTGTGAATTTGAAATCCCAGTTGCTAATAGTACATCCTGATTCCTGATCCTGTCTTTTCATCTGTTCTGTGGGACAGCTGCTAGGGGTTCCCGAGATCTCCTCAAGTGTATTTCCTGGAGATAAGGCACGTGTGCCGACCGCAGAAGCAGAAAACCAACCCAGACACTGTTGCTAGTCTCTGCCCAACCCACTGCCCCAACAAACACAGACAGACCCCATATTCACAGCTCCATATTAATGTCCTGATGAATGGGTGGAGAGCAGTAGATCAAAACACACACACACACACACACACACACTACTTTTAATCTTTGGATGCATGTTAGGGTTTGCATATGAAATAGATGCAGTAGGAACTTAGTAGGCTGCATGCTTTATGGCAGTGGGATATGGACATGCTCAATTCGTGAATCATTCTCCACACTGCCACTCTGCCCTCTCTCTCCGTGTGTGTGTGTGTGCGCGCGCGGACAGTAAAGGTGTAATTAGTACAGCCCCTGCTGTGGGCACCCCACCCTCCTCCACCCTCCTCTTCTCTCTCCTGAAGGGAAAAGGAGCGTGGACTCCCTGTGGGATATCCCTCTATTCACTCTCATCCCTCGCTCTGCCTTTCCTGACATTGCTCTGCTTCCTTTCTGCCATTCTTCCACCCTGGGACACGGGAGGGTCACTGACCTGCCAGGGAGGCTGCATTATAGGTGGTGCCAGTTTTGTGTGAGTGTGCCCACTAGTAAAAACACCCTGACATGTTAGCTATAAACACTATCCTGTCCTCTGTGTGAAATGTTCCTATTCATCAGTCTTTGAGAGACGGTGAGTGAACAAGTGAAAAAGTGTAGAGAGAAGCTCATTTTCATTCCGTCTGCACTGTTGACGAACTTTAGGAAATAAGTGGATAAACTCGGGCAGTTGCCTGGCAAGACTCCAATACTGCTCACTAGCTTAAACCCAATTAGACCTCCGTGGAGGCACAGCAAGCCTTTCAAGCAGGTGGGTTCAGTTTGAGGACAGCAATGCAGGTAGGAGCGTGTGGTTAATGCACAAGAACACTGGTTTTTCCATTCCGCTCGTTGGAGAGACACAGTCAGAAGAAAACACACAGACACAGCCCCCTCGTTCCCTGCCTTTGTTCCCTATCCAAATCAAATCAGCACCCCTCAGACTGACAGTCCCGCTGGTTGCCGTGACAATGCAGAACTAGCACTCCTCGTGACTGTCGGTGGGGCTGTCTGTTGCTAAGGTCACTCTGGCAGAACATTCTTTAACTTCCACTCCTCTCTACCTAATATAATAGTACCTATCTAACACCAGTCACTCTAAAGAGTTACTGTATGAGGATAAGCCTACATTCACATCCGTATCATAGTATCAGTTTGGCAATGGATTATTAGACTGTTGCTTATCGGCTCTCTCTCTCTCCCTCCCCCTCTCTCTCTCCCCCCCCCCTCCTCCCTCTCGTTGCTCAGTCACAACCACTTCCAGCCATTTTCTGCTCTGTCACAAGGTGGGCGACTGTGGTTTCACATGCTATCCCATGACTCTTTATGGGGCTCCTGGAAATGTTCCACATTTTAGAAATGTTTGCTTTCAGTGCAGCAGTAGGCCCACAGCCCTTCACATGCAAGTCACAACACTCAGAGCATTTGATCAGAAAATAGCTTCAAGCTTTCCATTGGGAAAAGACATTGGGACTGTGGTGAGAAAAAAATAAAAACTTACTGAACATTCTAGTGCCTTAGCAGAGACTTAAATTGGAACTGGGAGTGGTCCCGTGTGGCTCAGTTGGTAGAGCAGGGTTGTGGGTTCGAATCCCACGGGGGAGCAGTACGGGATTTTTTTTAAAAAATTAAATGTATGCATGTAAGTCGCTCTGGATAAGAGCGTCTGCTAAATGACTAAAATGTAAACTGACAGCATTTTAACAACATGAATTATTATTAAAATCTGTTCATATACAGTGCATTCAAAAAGTATTCAGACCCCTTCACATTTTCCACACTTTAGAAATGTTAGCAAATTTATTACAAACAGAAGAAGAAAAAAATATCACAATTACATGTGTATTCAGTATTCAGACCGTTTATTCAGTACTGTGTTGAAGCACATTTGGCAGCGATTACAGCCTCAAGACTTCTTGGGGAGGATGCTACAAGCTTGGCACACCTGTATTTGGAGAGTTTCTCCCATTCTTCTCTGCAGATTCTCTCAAGCTCTGTCAGGTTGGATGGGGACCGTCACTGCACAGCTATTTTCAGGTCTCTCCAGAGATGTTCGATCGGTGTTCAAGTCCAGGCTCTGGCTGGGCCACTCAAGGACATTCAGAGACTTGTCCCGAAGCCACTTTTGCGTTGTCTTGGCTGTGTGTTTAGAGTCGTTGTCCTATTGGAAGGTGAACCTTCGCCCCAGTCCGAGGTCCTAAGCAGGTTTTCATCAAGGATCTCTCTGTACTTTGCTCCATTCATCTTTTCCTCGATCCTGACTAGTCTCCCAGTCCCTGCTGTTGAAACACCTCCCCACAGCATAATGCTGCCACCACCATGCTTCACCGTAGGGATGGTGCCAGGTTTCCTAAAGACGTGACGCTTGGCATTCAGACCAAACAGCTCAATCTTGGTTTCATCAGAACGGAGAATCTTGTTTCTCTGAGAGTCCTTTAGGTGCCTTTTGGGAAAACTCCAAGCGGGCTGCCATGTGCCTTTTACTGAGGAGTGGCTTCCGTCTGGCCACTCTACCCTAAAGGCCTGATTGGCGGAGTGCTGCAGAGATGGTTGTCCTTCTGGAAGGTCCTCCCATCTCCACAGAGGAACTCTGGAGCTCTGTCAGTGACCATCGGGTTCTTGGTCACCTCCGTGACCAGGGCTCAGTTTGGCCGGGTCGGCCAGCTCTAGGAAGAGTCTTGATGGTTCCAAACGTCTTCCATTTAAGAATGATGAGGCCACTGTGTTCTCAGGGTCCTTCAATGCTGCAGACATTTTTTGGTACCCTTCCCCAGATCTTTGCCTCGACACAATCCTGTCTCGGAGCTCTACGAACAATTCCTTTGACCTAATGGCTTGTTTTTTTCTGACATGCCCTGTCAACTGTGGGACCTTATATAGACAGGTGTGTGCCTTTCCAAATCATGTCCAATCAATTGAATTTATCACAGGTGGACTCCAATCAAGTTGTAGAAACATCTCCAGGATGATCAATGGAAACAGGATGAACCTGAGCTCAATTTCGAGTCTCATAGCAAAGGGTCTGAATACTTATTTAAATAAGGTATTTCTGTTTTCACTTTGTCATTATGGTGTATTGTGTGTCGGAAGAAATTACACTTTTAAAAAATTTTATGACAAGCGTGCACTTAGATACAGTCATTATCACGTTTTCATCAATTCTTAGAATGTTTGAAAATTACGTATACTAAGGCATTTGTGAAAATTCGATGGCAATATAGAGTGGGAAAGAGGCCGTGCATTTGGACAGTTAATAGACACTGCAGTAAATAAAACATCTGTCTCGCCCAGGACCGGAGTCTACGCAGACCGGTGCTCTATTGCCATTCAGAGCTAGAGTAGGCCCATACGCAAACAAGCCATTTGCCACAAGGGCCTGCCATCATTCACTTTGAACTGGACTGTGTGTTTACAGGCAGTTGCAACAGCGTAACGTTAGATAACTTGAACGCATTCGGCAAAAGCCACCAAATACACTTGATTGGATTGCTGCACATATGTAGACAAATACCACAGGAGTCCTCTTACATTTGGGAACTTTACAGTCCTATTGATCAAACAACCATAAAAAGGTAGGCCATCTTTCCCTATATGCACATCAACAACAAGATCAACAACTAATGATAGGCAGAGCAAACCTTTTTCAGGAAGGTGGCAGTCAAAATTGCAGTGGTAAATGATGGGGGAATAGCCTGCTCGTTCTTCTGCAGGTTGCATGCCAATGTATGCTTGTCCCTACCAAGCCCCGAAGCTAACTGGCTAAAGATGGCTAGCTTGCTAGCTACATCCAGCTGCATTTTCTCGCCCAGGCAGAACTGGTTAGGTCGTTGTCATGTTATATAGTGAGTTCATGACTAACCAACGTTTTGAGCCTACGTATACCGACACTGGTCATATTCAATGGGTGTTGTGCATTCGTAAATTCATCAGTTATTGTGCGCTCTGGCACAGTTAGACAAGAGTGGTCTAAAATCGGAGTAGATAGCTAGCCAGAGTGAATTTACGAACACAAGAAATGTACTAACTGCATAACAGTAGTTTAGCATAGCTAGCTAGCTAACAAGGCGATTCACATCTCTTGCTAGCTAACCAAATGACACCTGCATCTCTAGCTGAAAAAGTCAAGTCACCCACTAGCTAGCTATCTAGCTAACGGTAGGCTCTGTGTTTTTATCTTGCTACATAAATATGCTAGCATATTAGCCACGTTATGACTGACTTGTGACCATTGCCCTTGCTAGTTTGATTGTATTGACATTCCCAGCCAGTCCATTTTTGTCCAAAATCTGGAGTCATTGACACTGAAACAGTGCATCCCGAAAGGTGGCAGCAAACAAAGTACCAGGCCAGTGATTTACGACAGCAATATTTTTTGGACTTCTAAGAAATGTATTGGTGAATGATATTAATCATGCAATTAACTGCATCCATCTATTCAGCTAACAATGCGTCCGTGTACATCATGGAATGTTGAATCAAACATAACCTATTTTTAAAACCTCTTATAAAGTTGTTTTTGTAGCATAAACTGGGAATTCAATATTTTTGACTAATATTATGATTGTCTGTTTGCGTCATATCGGCAAAGTAGTTAAAATTCTGTCAGTTCCACTTTAAATCCATGGATCTGATACAGAGTCTTACTTGAGGCTCTATATTTATCCCATCAACGAGAAGTGTGTGTGACATATCCGATCAGGGAGGATGGCCCAGCCTGCCATTGTGACTGACCCTTCCCTTGCGTCAGCCCTCCTCTCCTCATTTGCACACTAACCCAATCAATGTCTGCACAGCTCTATAGAGACACACACACACACTGCTGCTGACAATACACCCCAATCAGCATTCTGTTATGAGAGATGGAGAAAATAGGTCACACACACAAATACATGCCATGCACATACACCAACATATAAACGTGCCTAACACACACAGACTGCATGAGCGCTCACTCACAGCACACTCTACTTGAGTGCTAATCACACATACAGCTTACACCCCCCCCCCACACACACACACACTCATGCCGTGACTGCGGCATACTGTATCATAAACTCAACATTCATAATTTAGTGATTACCGCATGGGCAGAAAATAGCTCTTTAGCACACACATTGGGCCAAACTCACTGACCCTAAGCATTTTTACTCAGCCCATCTCTCCCTCCACTGGGCTAAGACATCAGAGTAGGAAGGCTTCACACATACAGTCATGGGAGAGTTATACACAGCCTATTTCCCCTCCCATATAGTCCCATCAATTTACACTAGAGCTGTCCAGACGTGAAGGAGGGAGTGATGTGGTTTTAGGTGTTCATTTCGAGATTTACAGGGTTTGTTCTCTGATCGTTATGGTGAGCAGGTAAATAGGGTGAAAGGGGAGAGAAGGAATGGCTGATTTCCCCAGAATGAGGGGCTAATGCAGCGGGGGTGGAAAGCGGTGTGGACGTCCCATCACCCCCGAACAAACCCCTTCACTCAGAGAGAAGGAGAGAGAAAAAACAAGTGTTTGAGTGAGAGAGAGAGGGGCAGGCAGACAGACAGACTGACTGACTGACAGGGGATAGACAGAGCTCCTCTAGCAGGCCTGTTTACCACGAACACACCCAGCAAGGGCTGCTTTCCTTTCCCAGAGAATATCAATGAGCCTCTTTAGACTTTCTGCTCGGTAATAATAGTCCACCATCACCACTTCCTCTCTCTCTCTCTTTTCCTCTCTCTCTTTTTTCCCCCTCTCTCTCTCTCTCTCTCTCTCTCTCTCTCTCTTCCTCTCTCTCTGACTCACACAAGCATTCTCCTTTTCTCTGCGCCTCAGGCTTTGTGGCCTTCCCACCAGAGCATCTCCATGGCAACGGGGGGAGATGAAATCTGCAGAGGGATTCGTCAGCCCCTTTCCCTCTCTCGATTGCACCATTCACACACGTGCACACATAATTACAAAAAACATACACATGCTCAATACACACACACACACACACCTGTGATCTCCCCAGACGAATCAGCTGACAGACTCATCCACTGTACATCCTGTTACTTCCTGTATCTAAGGAGTGAGTGAGTGAGTGAGTGAGTGAGTGAGTGAGTGAGTGAGTGAGTGAGTGAGTGAGTGAGTGAGTGAGTGAGTGAGTGAGTGAGTGAGTGAGTGAGTGGCACGTACAAGTCGTTTGGTAAATACCATTTGGAGGGCATTAATGAATGAGAGAGTTGGGGCGCTCTGCTCTGGTACTAACTATACCCAGCCTGCCTCTGGAGGATTAGGAGACTTTTAATAGTCCTGTTTTATGATTTACAATCCTGCTGCGAGACACAGGATTACACTGGTACTGAGAGACCCTACACACACACACACACACACACACATACACACACACACACACACACACACACACACACACACACACACACACACACACAACACATTAGGCACTCTTGCTTATACACACTGACAGATATAGAACTTCAGAAGGACAGACAGCTGCCTCATGATGTAACCGTTCATTACTACATGCATTATGAATCTCCCAACCCTCAAAGTGGGAATAAGGGAAATCACAGGAATTATGACCCAGCAGTCAAGGTAATCTCAACCATCTCTGCACCTGCACCTTCACCTAGTTTGTGTGTAATCTCAGTCAGACAAAGTGTATCTCTGTCCCTTATGGTTGGATAGGCATGTCCCAGTGGAATCCTGGCTGCTCAGTCTGTCTGTCTGTCTGTCTAACAGTCTGGCCTAGTTCTCAGGCAGGCAGGCCCAGAATATCCCACAATACCCCTCTGAGGCCCACATGGCTTCACCAGGGCTTCACCAAGTCTCACGTCAGCCTTAACGCAAGTGACTGAGCATCCCGGGTGCCCTGCCAGCATAGCCTCAACACACACACCAAAACACACATTCAGAAGCACACAAGGACCAATACAGACACAGACACACACACACACACACACACACCATTACACCCACATGCATTGATGTGCATAGCCGCGCACTTACGCACTTTGACTTACGCACCAAACATTAGCACCAGGGCAGAGCAGAGAAAACTGGCCACTCTCTGTGTGAACAATCACAACGCCGACATGACTGGCCTTACGTACTAGAGCCAACTCACCGGCAAGGGGATAGTGAGCGCACATAAACACACACACACACACACACGTGCAGACGCACACTCATGTCTTGCAATATATAGACAGATACACTTTTCCATAAAACTGCTTACACATCCAATAGACTAAGCACTTTCCTCCCTACATCCACCGTACTGTACTGTACAGCCTTTAAATCCCTGGTCAATCTGAGCTAAGATGTACACACACATACACACAAACACACGCAGATCATGATATGTAATACCCACGATGGCACCAAGTATAAAAAGTCTGAGGCATTGGCCCAGATCTTTGAGATGGACAGATGAGATGTGTCAACATAGGATTAGAACCAAAAGTATATGCTCATTGAACATCTCATTCCAAAATCATGGGCATTAATATGGATCTCGACAAACCATTTCTGTATGGACCTCACTTTGTGCACTGGGGCATTGTCTTGCTGAAACAGGAAAGGGTCTTCCCCAAACTGTTGCCACAAAATCAGAAGCACAGAATCATGTAGGATGTCATTGTATGCTGTAGCGTCAAGATTTCCCTTCACTGGAACTAAGGGGTGTAGGCCGAACCCTGAAAAACAGCCCCAGACAGTTATTCCTCCTCCACCAAACTTTACAGTTGGCATTATGCATTCGGGCAGGTAGCATCCTCCTAGCATCCACCGAACCCAGATTTGTCCGTTGGACTGCCAGATGGTGAAGCGTGATTCATCACTCCAGAGAACACATTTCCACTGCTCCAGAGTCCAATTGCGGTGAGCTTTACACCACTCCAGCCGACACTTGTCAAAGCACATGGTGTGCGGCTGCTGGACCGTGGAAACCTATTTCATGAAGCTCCGAACGAACAGTTACTGTGCTGACGTTGCTTCCAGAGGTAGTTTGGAACTCGGTAGTGAGTGTTGCAACCGAGGACAGGAGATTTTTGCCGCACCACGCGCTTCAGCACTCGGCCGTCCCATAATGTGAGCTTGTGTTTCCTACCACTTCACAGCTGAGCCATTCTAGACATTTCCACTTCACAATAACAGCACTTAAAGTCGACCGGGGCAGCTCTAGCAGGGCAGAAATTTGACAAACCAACTTGTTAGAAAGGTGGCATCCTATGACGGTGCCACGTTGGAAGTCACTGAGCTCTTCAGTAAGGCCATTCTACTGCCAATGTTTGTCTATGGTGATTGCATGGCTGTGTGCTCGATTTTACACACCCGTCAGCAACTGGTGTGGCTGAAATAGGCGAATCCACTAATTTGAAGGGTTATCCACATACTTTTGTAGACATCGTGTATCTGTGCCATAGACCACACACTGCCTGCTCCTGGAGAAAATGCACTGCCTGTCCCTGGAGAGACAGGTCTCCTCACTTCCATACTACTCTAGCACAGCATTCCATGGGTCATGTTTCAAACGGGTACAGTGTTATTTAGTTTAGTCACTCCCATGGTAGAGATGACGGAGACACGGGCATGGCAAGTCTCGCTAGTGGCCGACCCTTGTGTGTAGTACATATGGACACGCCTCTCTCTCCCAGAACCCCATCCAGAGGCAGAGTGGGGCACAAAGGGCAATGAAGAAGATAGGAAAGGGGTGAGGGGAAGTGGAGGAGGAGGGGGAGACAGAGAGTAGGGACGACAGAGCTTTTGGGCTTGAGTGGGATAATGAGGAGAGGAGGGTGTCACCACGGCAGGTGTGACTTTGGTTGCCAGGGTTACAGCCGTCTGCGGCAGAGAAAGATCAGCCCACGACATCGCAACAATGTGAGAGGGATGAGAGAGAGGTGGAGGGGGGGGGGGGTAGACAGAGAAATAAATAGAGATAAAGTGCAAGAGACAGAGAGAACGAGAGAGAGTGAGATGGAGAGAGCAATACCGAAAAAGCGAGCAAGACAGCGAGGGAGAGAGAGACTGCTGCAGCAGCACATAAAACAGAATAATTCATCGAGGCCTGGATTCCTATCCCAGCATGTGTCCATGCCTGTGAGCCTCGGCCCCAAAACACAGCACCACCGTCATTACACACCAGACTGGATTCATGCTTATTGTGGCGCAAGATATTGAAACATGGATAACATGTTACTGTACTGCAGTAGATAGAATATAGCCTGAACCACACACAATGCAGAGGAAAATGGAGGATGGACAAAATGCAGAAATCACTCATAGCCCTGCAGCGTGGAAATAAAATGAATGACTGACACTGCAGCAGACCTTACACAACTTGCACAGGGAACACAGGCTCACTGCATACATGTAGTGGCCTTGAAGCCCAAAGAATAGAGTACGAATGCCATCAGTACAATGATGAGAGAGTTTCACAGTACCCAGCTAGCTCAAAACGTTCTGAGAACCATATGTTTCCACATGGTGAGAGCGTATTTGTCCCATCTCCACTACTTTTTGGGAATGATGCAGGATAGTTGCTTGGCTTTGGAACATTCTCAGCACATTAACCTGTTAGGGCTAGGGGGCAGTATTGACACGGCTGGATAAAAAAACATACCCGATTTAATCTGGTTACCACTCCTACCCAGTAACTATAATATGCATATACTTATTACATATGGATAGAAAACACCCTAAATTTTCTAAAACTGTTTGAATGGTGTCTGTGAGTATAACAGAACTCATTTGGCAGGAAAAACCCTGAGACATTTTCTGACAGGAAGTGGATACCTGATGTGTTGTATTGCCTTTAAACCTATCCCATTGAAAAACACAGGGGCTGAGGAATATTTTGGCACTTCCTATTGCTTCCACTAGATGTCACCAGCCTTTACAAAGTGTTTTGAGTCTTCTGGAGGGAGATCTGACCGAACAAGAGCCATGGAACGATGATGTCCCATTAGACACCTGGCGCGCGAGTTCATGTTGGGTACCCTCGTTCCAATACGTTATAAAAGAGTATGCATTCGTCCACCTTGAATATTATTCATGTTCTGGTTAAAAAAGGCCCTAATGATTTATGCTATACAACGTTTGACATGTTTGAACGAACGTAAATATATTTTTTCCCCTCGTTCATGACGAGAAGTCCGGCTGGCTTAGATCATGTGCTAACAAGACGGAGATTTTTGGACATAAATGATGAGCTTTTTTGAACAAAACTACATTCGTTATGGACCTGTGATACCTGGAAGTGACATCTGATGAAGAGAATCAAAGGTAATGGATTATTTACATAGTATTTTCGATTTTAGATCTCCCCAACATGACGTCTAGTCTGTATCGCAACGCGTATTTTTCTGGGCGCAGTGCTCAGATTATTGCAAAGTGTGATTTCCCAGTAAGGTTCTTTTTAAATCTGGCAAGTTGATTGCGTTCAAGAGATGTACATCTATAATTCTTTAAATGACAATATAATATTTTACCAATGTTTTCTAATTTTAATTATTTAATTTGTGACGCTGACTTGACTGCCGGTTATTGGAGGGAAACGATTTCCTCAACATCAATGCCATAGTAAAACGCTGTTTTTGGATATAAATATGAACTTGATAGAACTAAAAATGCATGCATTGTCTAACATAATGTCCTAGGAGTGTCATCTGATGGAGATTGTAAAAGGTTAGTGCATCATTTTAGCTGGTTTTATGGTTTTGGTGACCCTGTCTTTGAATTGACAAAACATTACACACAACTCTTGTAAATGTACTGTCCTAACATACTCTAAATGTATGCTTTCGCCGTAAAACCTTTTTGAAATCGTAAAACGTGGTTAGATTAAGGAGATGTTTATCTTTCAAAGGGTGTAAAATAGTTGTATGTTTGAAAAATTTGAATTTTGACATTTATTTGGATTCAAATTTGCCGCTCTTGAAATGCACCTGCTGTTGATGGAGTGCACCACGGGTGGCACGCTAGCGTCCCACCTAGCCCATAGAGGTTAAGGAACCTGACAATAAAAACATTATTTGTTGGCATTTCATTCCTTTTAACAGAATGTTTCCTAAAAGTTTTAACATGGCTACATTCAATTAAAATGTGCTCTAGGAATGTTCTCCAACTGGTTTGATATTGGGAATGTTCTCAAATTGTTCAGAGAACATTAAGAAACAACGTTCTTCTGTACTTTCAGTGCTTCAGCATAACGTCTAACTACACTGATAGAATGCGAGACCAAGAACGTCAAGTTAGATTGAATACACAGCACCAGTAGTGGACTACCAAGGCCAGGTCTGTCTGTGCTGAATAGCTGGCCAGCCAGTCCTACCCACTGATCTGGACTATTCAATTACTAAAAGCCAGGGGAGAGCTGGGAATGTGCACTCTATTTAAATGGAGATGGTATGGCATGGGCTGTATTCTAGGAATGGAGAGCAGGCTGAGAACGTAGTCAGGGCGACATGGGACACCCAGAACATTAAACCTCTGCTACTGAACCTAGGTCAATCAGTAGCTGAGGAATGAGCAGAGAACAGGAGGAGCCTCTGTCTTAGCATCTGGTCCTAGGTCAGTTCACACAGCCGTGACTGGTTACTCATGTAAATTTGAGTATATATAGACTGGCGTCTCCAAGGCTTCCTCCTGTATGTCAGGGTTCATTTTCCATTCTGGATGTACCGCGACAGTAGCTTGGCGGACTTCAAGTTAGGTGTCAGCCAGACTACCGTGACAGGACATCTCTGAGCCATGTAGAGGTCAACCAGTCACCCTATAACATTCTGACATGCGTTTTAAACTGTACACTAAAACCATATTCTTAGGTGTTATTCTATTCACCACTTTCATGAACTATGACCTTCCTTGTCATTCATAGCAGAAGCCGGTTTCCATTTTCCAGTTAAGCTTTGTTTACATTGGAGCCAGGAGATAGCTAGCTGTAGTAGCTAGCAGGTAAAAGTTCAGGTTAATTCGTACAAAAAAAATATTATTTAACAAGCAATGCCAACCATTTTGTGACAGAGCCGCATCCGTCTAAGCTAACAGAATGGGTAGATGACATGACAGCAATGGCCTGACGTTAGCCACATAACAATGTCTAACTACTTCGTTCTCTCCGAGGGTGTTGACGGCGAAGAACTAAGAAATTATAAAAGCACAGAAGCCTATGTAATAAAACCAGCAAAGCTTTGTGCAAGAGACATGAGACTTTCCTGAGAGCAGAGGTTGGTTGAGCCCAGTCAGAGCGTCAACAAACCAAAACAAACGGCTTGGGTAACAGAGAGAGGCAGAGGCATCATCGAAACAGTCGGTTGCTCGTGTATTGCAGGGTTAGGGAAGTTCTGTAGCCATGCAGCAGCTATCTTGTGAATGGTATTAGAGTGGCTAGCAATTTTATTTACAACCATAAAATCCATTTTGGAGACATTTTGCATGTGATGTTTTCTTGAACTTGTGTAATGTTATTTGTCCAGGCTTTTTATAATGTAAAGCTACCTTGAGTTTGAGATAAGGTGCTAGAATAAACATTATTAGTATGAGCAGGGACATCCAAGAACCTTGAGCCTAAATGTCTAAGTCAGATAAACGTCAGGCACTACAAGGCAGAGGATGAGTATGAGAGCAGTTCAAGGGCTGTTGGTAGTCCATCGCTTCCAAAAATACCACATCACCTGTCTCCCAAAGCCTTTAGAGTGTGGTCAAGGCTCCCACTAAACCCCTCTTTCTCCTCAAAAACACTTTACCGGAGAAGTGTTACAATGCCTCTCCATCAGAAGAACAACAGTTGATGGTAAGAACTCTCAGCCACATCAAAACCGTGATGATCTGAGTTATGAAAAATACAAGGCATTCTACCAGGATTACATTGAGGTTCATGGTGAACAAGCTGGCAAACTAGAATTGGAGACAAGGGAGGAAAATGCATCTGATTTCTGGCACAGTTCAAGGAAGATTAGAATTACAGTCAGCTCAGCAAAAAAAGGTGCCTGTACGTGCAGACACAAATAGAGGCAAATTCTTGTGTGAGCACCAACTATGCAAAATAAAAAGAGCTGACAGCCTGCAATCAACTCAAAGAGCAGGGAATAAACATTACACACAAGGGTACAGTCGTAAGTGTCCAAGAACCTTGGCTATCAGCCAGTCCAGATCGAATCATTGACTCTAGCGAGTTCCTAGATATACAGTTGAAGTTTACATACACTTAGGTTGGAGTCATTAAAACTCGTTTTTCAACTACTCCACAAATTTCTTGTTAACAAACTATAGTTTGTTAGGACATCTATTTTGTGCATCTACTTTGTGCATGACACAAGTCATTTTTCCAACAATTGTTTACAGAGAGATTATTTCACTTATAATTCAGTGTGGGTCAGAAGTTTACATACACTAAATTGACTGTGCCTTTAAACAGATTGGAAAATTCCAGAATATGATGTCATGGCTTTAGAAGCTTCCGATAGGCTAATTTACATCATTTGAGTCAATTGGAGGTATGTATTTCAAGGCCTACCTTCAAACCCAGTGCCTCTTTCTTGACATCATGGGAAAATCTAAATATATCAGCCAAGACCTTAGAAAGAAAATTGTAGACCTCCACAAGTCTGGTTCATCCTTGGGAGCAAATTCCAAACACCTGAAGTTACCACGTTCCTCTGTACAAACAATAGTATGCAAGTATAAACACCATGGGACTGTCATACCGCTCAGGAAGGAGACGCGTTCTGTCTCCTAGAGATGAACGTACTTTGGTGCGAAAAGTGCAAATCAATCCCAGAACAACAGCAAAGGACCTTCTGAAGATGCTGGAGGAAACAGGTACAAAAGTATCTATATCTACAGTAAAACGAGTCCTATATCGAAATAACCTAAAAGGCTGCTACAAAACGCCATAGAAAAGCCAGACTACAGTTTGCAACTGCACATGGGGACAAAGATCGTACTTTCTGGAGAAATGTCCTCTGGTCTGATGAAACAAAAATAGAACTGTTTGGCCATAATGACCATCGTTATGTTTGGAGGAAACGGGGGAGGCTTGCAAGCTGAAGAACATCCCAACCGTGAAGCATGGGGGTGGCAGCATCATGTTGTGGGGGTGCTTTGCTGCAGTAGGGATTGGTGCACTTCATAACATAGATGGCATCATGAGGCAGGAAAAGTATGTGGATATATTGAAGCAACATCTCAAGACATCAGTCAGGAAGTTAAAGCTTGGTCTCAAATGGGTCTTCCAAATGGACAAGTATGCTTGGGGTCCAAGCATACTTCCAAAGTTGTGGCATAATGGCTTAAGGACAACAAAGTCAAGGTATTGGAGTGGCCATCACAAAGCCCTGACCTCAATCCCATAGAAGATTTGTGGGCCGAACTGAAAAAGCGTGTGCCAGCAAGGATGCCAACAAACATGACTCAGTTACACCAGCTCTGTCAGAAGGAATGGGCCAAAATTCACCCAACTTACTGTGGGAAGCTTGTGGAAGGCTACCCGAAACATTTAACCTAGGTTAAACAATTTAAAGGCAATGCTACCAAATACTAATTGAGTGTATGTAAACTTCTGACCCACTGGGAATGTGATGAAAGAAATTAAAGCTGAAATAAAATCACTCTAACTATTATTCTGACATTTCACATTCTTAAAATAAAGTGGTGATCCTAACTGACCTAAAACAGGGAACTTTTACTTGGATTAAATGTCAGGAATTGTGAAAAACTGAGTTTAAATGTATTTGGCTAAGGTGTGTGTAATATTGTTCAAAGCTGTCGCCTGAATGGTTTCCCTAGGAAGCCATGGGATAAAGTCTCTTGTGACCTCCTCCAACTTGTCAATCCAGTATGAGATGATCTTACTGGCTATCTGATACACAGAATCAACTAAGATCATCTATTGTGAGGTTCAATTTGAACTTCATCAGTATCAAGACTATATGTGACTCGTTTCAGGAAACTAGGCGTATGCCACACGTCACTACTTCACAGGAGAAGCATTTGAATTTTTTTTAATTTTTTTTTTATCAATATACGTTTTTTTCACCAAAATGCCTTCAGGAAGATGTGAACTTTCATGTGCCTTAATAACAAACGTGTATGCCATCTGTAAAAATATTAAATTACGAGCCTAGTTGGTTTATCCACGGGCAAAGGCAGGAACCTTCCCACTAGCCATGATTTGCTAAGATAATGGATGGGCTGGACATGCCGAGAGATGAGTTCAGATTGGTCTGCCATGTAGCACGCTTCTGTTTATAACATGAGCTGGTAAGTATGTGTAGGTAATCCTTTCTAACATGGCTTTTTTGAAAGATACCACATAGTAGAACTGCAAAAGTATTGATCTCCACTTTCTGGAGGACCGAGTTTTGAAATCAGTGGAATTAGAGTATGATAGCTAAGGAAATGGAGATAATTCTGGCATTTGACTGCAAATATGCTGAGAGAGTCGAAAAGAAAAACACAGAAGATTGTTGTATAAAACACCTGTCTCATGATTACGTCTTCAAACTAAGGGCAACCATGGCATCAATGACGGCGAGGGAAAAGCTTTCATCCATTTATATGGGTTAGAGAGTCTAGCTAGCTACATTTTCAGATATGTGTCAGAAAGTTGTTTTCAATGCAAGTTAAAGCGTACTGTTACCTAGCGAGCTAATGTTAGCTGCCTGGCTCGCTAGCTAACATTACATGTATGATCTGTGTAGTAATATTATTCGTATCTCAGAGCCATTTGCATTGCTAGTTATAGCCTAATATTAGCTAGTTAGCTAACATTGAACCTGGTTGGTTAACCTGTTAGGGCTAGGGGGCAGTATTGACACGGCTGGATAAAAAACGTACCCGATTTAATCTGGTTACTACTCCTGCCTAGTAACTAGAATATGCATATAATTATTGGCTTTGGATAGAAAACACCCTAAAGTTTCTAAAACTGTTTGAATGGTGTCTGTGAGTATAACAGAACTCATATGGCAGGCCAAAACCTGAGAAGATTCCATGCAGGAAGTGGCCTGTCTGACAAGTTGTGTTTCATCTGGGCTCTTTTTATTGAAGATTTAGGATCTTTGCAATAACGTGACACTTCCTACGGCTCCCATAGGCTCTCAGAGCCCGGGAAAAAGCTGAAGGATATCGAGGCAGGCTCTGGCTGAAACACATTATCGCGTTTGGCAAGTGGCCGCTCAGAGTACTGTGGGCTTAGGCGCATGCCCGAGTCGACCGAATGCTTTATTTTCTTTCCTCTGTTTACCTAAATGCAGAAACAGCGGTTGACATGCTTCGAAGTACGGTAATGGAATATTTATTTTTTTTGTCACGAATTGCGCCATGCTCGTAACCCTTATTTACCCTTTCGGATAGTGTCTTGAACGCAAGAACAAAACGCCGCTGTTTGGATATAACGATGGATTATTTTGAACCAAACCAACATTTGTTATTGAAGTAGAAGTCCTGGGAGTGCATTCTGACGAAGACAGCAAAGGTAATAACATTTTTCTTATAGTAAATGTGACTTTTCTGAGTGCTAAACTTGCTGGGTGTCTAAATAGCTAGCCCTGTGATGCCGGGCTATCTACTGAGAATATTGCAAAATGTGCTTTCACCGAAAAGCTATTTTAAAATCGGACATATCGAGTGCATAGAGGAGTTCTGTATCTATAATTCTTAAAATAATTGTTATGCTTTTTGTGAACGTTTATCGTGAGTAATTTAGTAAATTCACCGGCAGTGTTCGGTGGGAATGCTAGTCACATGCTAGTCACATGCTAATGTAAAAAGCTGTTTTTTGATATAAATATGAACTTGATTGAACAAAACATGCATGTATTGTATAACATAATGTCCTAGGGTTGTCATCTGATGAAGATCATCAAAGGTTAGTGCTGCATTTAGCTGTGGTTTGGGTTTATGTGACATTATATGCTAGCTTGAAAAATGGGTGTCTGATTATTTCTGGCTGGGTACTCTGCTGACATAATCTAATGTTCTGCTTTCGTTGTAAAGCCTTTTTGAAATCGGACAGTGTGGTTAGATTAACGAGAGTCTTGTCTTTAAAATGGTGTAAAATAGTCATATGTTTGAAAAATTGAAGTTTTTGCATTTCTAAGGTTTTTGAATAACGCGCCACGGGATTACACTGGCTGTTACGTAGGTGGGACGATTTGGTGCCACCTATCCTAGAGAGGTTACATTAAGTTGCCTGGAGATTCATAGTAACATTATGAGTTGGGATTATGGTTCATTGTTGAGCTAGCTAGCGACATGTCTATACAAAAGACACTATGCAAGTAACCATTTCACTGTACTTTTTACACCTTCTGTATCCTGTGCATGTGACAAATAAACAGTGATTTTATTTGATATAGTATGTGTTTACCATTGATGGTAATGTGAAGAACAATATGACCTGCACCAAAGTCAAATTAGGATATAACGTTAGGCCTACGAAACAGTGTCCAAGTTCTAAAATTCTCCAGTAGAATGTCCTGCTTTTATTTCGTCACAACCAAAACCCTAAGGTATTTTCTGTAATTGGTTCGACATTAACTTGTAAATAGTGATTTTGTTGTGAATTTATTTTCCTGTAATAATGAATACAGATGAGCTAGTGAAGACGTTGTCAGCTATATCATACATTGTTTATAAAGTTGATTTTAGTAGCCTGGTTTTCTAAATTGAGATATACTAAATTAATTTTTAAATGGGTGGGTTTATTGGTGTTAACCTGTTTGGGCTAGGGGGCAGTATTGAGAATTTTGGAAAAAATCTGTGCCCATATTTAACTGCCTCCTACACCAACTCAGAAGCTAGAATATGCATATTATTGTTCAGGTTTGGATAGAAAACACCGTAAAGTTTCTAAAACTGTTTGAATGGTGTCTGTGAGTATAACAGAACTCCTATGGCAGGCAAAAACCTGACAAGGTTTCATGCAGGAAGTGGCCTGTCTGACAAGGAGTCGTGCGTCTTGCATCTGTTTATTGAAGAGTAAGGATCTTAGCTGTAACGTGACAATTCCCAGGGCTCCAATAGGCTCTCAGAACCCGGGAAAAACCTGAACGATGACGAGGCAGCCTCTGGCTGAAACAGATTATCGCCTTATCCAAGTGGCCGATCAGAGGACCATTGAATGAGGCGCGTGCACGATTCGCCCCCGTGGAGAAATTTCATTCGGCTGTTTAGCTTATTGCAGATTCCCGGTCGGAATATTATCGCTTTTCTACGAGATAAATGGCATAAAAATTGGTTTTAAACAGCGGTTGACATGCTTCGAAGTACGGTAATGGAATATTTAGACATTTTTTGTCACGCCATGCGCCATGCGTGCGACCGTTATTTACCATTCGTATAGTGTCTAGAACGCACGAACAAAACAGAGGATATTTGGATATAACGATGGATTATTTGGGACCAAACCTACATTTGTTATTTAAGTAGAAGTCCTGGGAGTGCATTCTGACGAAGAACAGGAAAGGTAAGAACATTTTTCTTATAGGAAATAGGATTTTGGTGAAGGCTAATCTTGCCGGGTGTCTAAATAGCTAGCCGTGATGGCTGGGCTATGTACTTAGAATATTGCAAAATGTGCTTCATCCGAAAAGCTATTTTAAAATCGGACATATCGAGTGCATAGAGGAGTAATGTATCTATAATTCTTAAAATAATTGTTATGCTTTTTGTGAACGTTTATCGTGAGTAATTTAGCAAACTGTTAGTAAATTCCCCGGAAGTTTGCGGGGGGGTATGCTTTTTCTGAACGTCACATGCTAATGTAAAAAGCTGTTTTTTGATATAAATATGAACTTGATTGACCAGACATGCATGTATTGTATAACATAATGTCCTAGGTGTGTCATCTGATGAAGATCATAAAAGGTTAGTGCTGCATTTAGCTGTGGTTTGGGTTTTTGTGACATTATATGCTAGCTTGAAAAATGGGTGTCTGATTATTTCTGGCTGGGTACTCTCCTGACATAATCTAATGTTTTGCTTTCGTTGTAAAGCCTTTTTGAAATCGGACAGTGTGGTTAGATTAAGGAGAGTCTTGTCTTTAAATAGCTGTAAAATAGTCATATGTTTGAGAAATTGAAGTAATAGTATTTCAAACGATTCATAAATCGCGCCACTGAATTCAGGTGTCTGTTACGTAGGTGGGACGAATTCGTCCCGCCTTGCCCATAGAGGTTAAAATACACCAATTATGCTATTTTGGACCACCAGGCTGAAGTTATCATGTAGGCTGTTGTTTTTGTGTTCATACTTTTCATAACGACAAGTTTGATGTCGGACGACAATAGAATGTTCATGATGTCACTGCGACAACTGTCTATAGATGTAGTATAAACCAGCCTTTAGTCTTGAAATCTTTGGCTGTTTAGTACATGGCCTCACATGTGAATCCTTAAAGAGTTGGGTAGGGCTATATCTTAAGAGGGTGTGAACGATGCTGAATGAGTGTAGACAAAGAAGAGCTCTCCAGTAGGTGTACCAAAACATTCAAGGGCCATTTTCTCAAAAGTTTATCAACTTTCAAAGCAGAATTCCTTTCCCATTATTCCTCAACTGTAGTGTATGATATACCATTTTCTAGCTCTGAGTCTTTACTTTTATTCAATGTAAAAAACACAATTTCAAATGTTGCTACATGAGACCGAATCAAGCCGGTCGGTCACATATCTGACAGAACCTGTATTGCTTGCAATGAGTGGAGGATCCAAGTGAGTCTGAAGGCTCGTGTCAGAGGAGGAAGGCGCCACACAGTAATCTATGTAAACAATGGAACAAACTGGGTAAATCCAGGATTATTATAGCAGGTAAGTAGGCCTATAGTAAGGTAACATTAGGCAAGTACAGGTACGTTTAGATAAAGTTACTTTGTACTACTACTATGGCTAAGTATAAGATCATACAAACAAAAGCAGCTGACCCCCCTAGCTAGCTAACATTAGCTAGAGACAACAAAAGTACACTTAGTACTAGTGGCTTGATAGACTATGCAAGGACAACAGCACTAAATACAGTATAGTTTTAAAAGCCTGTGCATAAACCTACAAGGCTTGTCGTCTTTGTTGTTGGGTTGCACGTTGTCGCTGTCGCTGTCAATAGCTGAGGTCATCTGAGTAACCCGGGCTAGCCTTCACCTTTTCTTTGGACGGGGTTGCTCATAACCGAGGGATAATTATGGATTATGGGTTGGGGTGCAACTTAGCAGTTTTTTAATCAATGAAATTTAAAGAAAAAACATAAACCCTCTTTGGTGGATATTTTAACAACAGTGCTGCGAGCCATGCTCTATTTGTCTCATCGTTCCTAAGCCTTGAATGTAAGGCGTAGGGTGCTGGACACGGACATGCATTTTGCGTCTGTTTGTGCTCCAATCAGGCTTCTTCTAAAAAACTCCTTCAGTTTTCTTGAGATGTTGCAACATCCCTGAACGGCACACGTTGAACCCGAAGGCATTATTATATAAAGAAATCACTCCACGACGGCTGTGTTGATTCGTTTGGAATTGGTCGTTTTTTCAGGAAAATTGTGAATTGAAAGCAGAAGCAGTGATACAGAGAAGTAGAGTCCCATATCTGAGTGCTGACTGGTTAGGTGCTATGTTCCTGCTGGGCTGTGAGGCTGTGAGGTCAGCCTTGGAGTCAGACGTGACTCATGAGTCACAACACCATCCACACTGCGTGGTGGCCGACTATGCCACGGACCCCACGCTAAGTCTGCTAAATGACTAAAATGTAAATGTAAACACAGAAGCCAAGGCTAGGGCAATGTCACTTCCAGCCACCAGTCAACACTGGTGACAGAACTCATCACAGCGTTCCCATGGAGACAGGGGCAGAGGGTGGACATTGGCTACCTGGGATCACATACTGTGTGTGAATGGTGGACGTAGGCAGTGGGTGAGAGTGTGTTTAGCTGAGCAGCAGCACATCGTTTTTTTCCTTCTTCTCATCCACTTGATTTATCATATGGAGATGACACGCTGACGTCACATATGCACACATACATGCATACTCACATGAATGCACAAGTATTAGGGATGTAACGGTTCACCAAACCCACGGTTCGGTACATATTGCGGTTTTGTGGTCACGGTTCGGTTACGGTACAGTGGGAAAATGAAATGCCAACAGTTACTTTAGTACATGTTTGTTTATCTGGCAAAAGACGCAACACTAAAAAGCACCCTATTTGTGACCCAAGTCCAGCTTCTGTGACAGCATTCACAATGTTCCTAGAATTGTCTGTTGTAACAAGGATTGTTATGTTGGGCCTCTCAAGTAGAGGTCTTCACGGTTCCTTCTGAAATGGACCTGGGGCTTTACCCAACCGAACACAATATGCATAAAATTATTTCTAAATATAGAGACCAGTTCCCGAACAGACCCAAGGACATCTACTCGTAATTTCCGGACTATTAAGCGCACCTGAATATAAGCCGCACCCACTGAATTAAAAAATATAGATTATTTTGAACATAAATAAGCCGCACATGTCTATAAGCCGCAGGTGCCTACCGGTACATTGAAACAAATGAACTTTACACAGGCTTTAACGAAACACGGCTTGTAACAAAAATAAATAGGCTTTAACGAAACACGGCTTGTAACAAAAATAAATAGGCTTTAACGAAACACGGCTTGTAACAAAAAATAAAACATTTGCAGTAAGCTTTAGTTGTCTTTTTGCACTGAGTCAATTCCTCACGCTGCTGTTTCCAACGTCTTATCATCGACTCATTAAGACCAAGCTCCCGTGCAGCAGCTCTATTTCCTTTTCCAACAGCCAGATCAATCGCCTTCAACTTGAAAGCTGCATCATATGCATTTCTCCGTGTCTTTGCCATGATGAGGGTGACAAAATGACTACCGTAATCAGAATGATGGGAAGTTTGAGAGCGCTCAATTTAATCTAAACAGTAAACAAAAAAGTTGTTTGACCTTAACCCGTTCGGCAATTTCATTGGTCTAATGAAAGCTTCATGCCGCCCCAAAAAAACTGAGCACGTCACAGAATGTGTTTTTTTGGAGAAAAAAAACTGAAAGCGGGAAAAATCCATATATTAGCCGCGTCATTGTTTAAGCCGCGAGGTTCAAAGCGTGGGAAAAAAGTTGCGGCTTATAGTCCGGAATTTACGGTAGACTAGTTCTGTATAGACCTGGTCGGATCCAGACCCGGCCCAATCCGAGTGAGGGAAGCAACAGAAAAGTCCATTTGTAAGCTACTTTATTAACCTTAGGTGATAAAGGGAGAGACATGCTGTGTGTGTGTACTGTGAGCGAGTGACACGGGGAGCAAGGAGGAGGGAGAGACAGACAGATAGCAACCAATCATCCAAGCCTACTCGCGCTAGTAGAGTAGCTTCTAGCTTGTCATACCTAGTAGCTAGGTTATTTATCATACAATATGATTACGTAGTACCTGTCTTGACTGCATCAAACAGAGAGAAGCTTGTTTTAGCTAAGCTAGCTATATTAACTAGCTCGCTAGGCTAATTGAGGCTGCATGCGGTTTCTCCCTGTCCTACAGTTACAAATAACGCCTCCATTCAGATTATTAAGTAGCAGCCTACCTGTTTGCTCTTGGTCGTTGTAACATATCTTTCTATTTGAACTATTAATTCCATCATTTTAATTTCATCTTCTATTGATTAGATAATCTCCTAACTTGCTTTGTCACACACGGAGGCTCTATGACTGTAGTACCGCGTTGATGACTTGTGATTGGCCGACAACAAGCTGCATTGGCTATTCTCGTTGAGCAGTGGCGACATACTGTTAATGTTTTCTCTGTCCGTCGCCATTGTAATCTACTGTGAAGACAAAATCTCCAGCCAAACTGGAGATGTAAACGATGATGGAGGATCCACCAATTCTGGTTTATCAACCCCACCACTCGCCATCGTACAGAACTAGTTCCCGGCTGCTCCTCACAAAAGGATCATATGAAAATGTGGCAGTTAAGATTCCAATTTTGATTACAACGTGGGCATAAGCTCTAGTTGTTTTAACGGAATAGCCTTAAATGTTTTACCAGCTCAGATTTACTCAAGAGGTAATGGCATACAACTCAGAGTGTACCATCACACCCCTATCTAATAGTCCCACGTCCCACACTGTGACCCTGCGTGATGAGGACAGTGGCCTAGATGCCTGTCCTGAGATCACTATCAATTGAAATGCTGGGCTCCAGCTATACCCACACAGCCCAATTACCAGGACACGGACCATCAGTTCCTCACAAAACAGACATCATTAACAGGACACGAATCTACAGTGGGGCTACAACACGTGTTGTTAACCCCCCACCCAGCTAGAGGACTCAGTAAGGGGGAAGAGGTAGAGTTACATCCCCTGTTGACCACCCACCCAAAGGGCCCCAAACCTTGGGATGAAATGGCTGCCAGGCCTGGCTGGAGAGAGCAGAGTCTATACCAGGGACCAGGCTGTAAGTGGGTCAGAGCCCTACTCTCTCTGAAGCACTGAGACAAAACCATCTCACACATGAAATATTGATGGTGCTTTTGATAGGTGACGGGGAAGAGAACAAGGCCCAGACATGGCCGACCCATACTACATCACTTCTTTTTATAAGAAACATTAACGTGTTGGAAATTCCAAATTGTTTGCATAGTCAACTTAAACACAGCTCGGACACACACACTTACCTCACCAAATATGGCCTCAGGGGTCTTTTCACAATCTCCAAATCCAGAAGAAATTCAAGAAAGCGTACAGTATTATATAGAGCCATTATTGCATGAAACGCCGTTCTATCTCATATTGATCAAATAAACAGTAAATCCGGTTTAAAACAAACAGATAAAGCAACACCTCACGACACAACGCCTCTCCCCTATTTTACCTAGATAGTTTGTGTGTATGCATTTACATTACATTTAAGTCATTTAGCAGACGCTCTTATCCAGAGCGACTTATGCATTGACATGTAGGCTACGTATGCCTTTAAAACATTTTTTTAATGTAGCTCTATCCTTGAGCCTGTCTTGTCTAGTAATGTTCTGTATTATGTAATGTTTCATGTTTTGTGTGGACCGCAGCAAGAGTAGCTGCTGCTAATAGCAACAGCTAATGGGGATCCTAATCAAATACCCAAATACATACAAGTCCAAGATGGGTTGACAGACATAGCCTGCTCACTAACAAAGTGATAAAGCCTACGCTCCACTATCAGTCTGCAAGTACTTGTGTATTCAGAGGTCCTAATTAGGACTCCTTATGGGAGGAAGTGTATTTCACTGTATTAATGTTCCAACATGAGATCGTTTCATTAGAGGGTCAGCTCAGAGTGAGGCCATTTCATTGGCAGGCCATTTCAGCGTGAGGCTATTTCATTGGCAGGCCATCTAAATGGAGGCCAGTTCATTGGAAGGCCATTTCAGTGGAGGCAAAACAAATGCTCCCCAAAAGCTAATCTCACCCAAAACAAACCGTGGGAGCTGAATGCTGATTAAAGCATGGTTCATCTAAGGAGAAAGCCTGTCTATGGCAAACAGGTTATAGTCACTGCAGAATCAGACCTGTGTTTCCTAACCAAGGTCTACCCTCTCCCTAAAGAGATTATTGCCTCAGTGTTTTTTATTTCTCTAGCTGACAGAGAGGAAGACACAGCATGATTGGCGCAGTGGGGTCTGGGGTTAAGGGTCAGACGGTGATCTGGTTACACAGCGTTTTAAGAAAGGCTGACTAATGGAGACACATCATTGGCTCCCTGACCAAACACGCTGTGTGAGTGGATGGCCATGTTCACACGTCCAGAGCAGCACAGTGTGTAAGAGAGGATACCTGCCGGGCAGCTGAACACACTAGGCATACGGAGGGCAGTGGAGGCCGCTTGGCTGGTGGCCATCACTTCAAAGAGCTAGCTTAAAACATAAAAAAAACAAGAGCAGAGGAAGTCCATTGGTGCATTCCCAACTTCCTTCGACCCGTGGACCAATCGGCAGGCGGATACTGAATAGTGCCGGGGCCATGGAGAAGAGTGGAATCAGCTGTGCCTGAGAAAGTATGACATTCTCTGGACTTGATTAAAGAGTATTTCAAGCGTCTCCTGGGTCTGCGGGAGGGTTGGGAGATGACTGGGCTAAAGTCCTCCCTCCATATTTACTCCAAAAAGGAAGTTCCTGGCAGGGGACAGTATTACTGCTAAAAATACCCCACCACTGCCAGACGGGTTACTCATTACAACCATTACAAGACAAAGGAAAAAGAAAAGAAAGCGAGAGGAAGGCTATCCCCTTACGGCCACTACAGAACGAGAAACAGGACTCTGCCTCACTAGCTCACTCCCTCTCTCACCGTCTCTCTCACGGATGGTTGCCAAGGTATTTATGGAAAGCCGCTGACTTCATGGCTAGAGTGGCGGAGGCTCTTTGCGTGTACAGTAGACTACGTAAACAAGGCCCACAGGATGTGATCTCACTATCTCCATCCCAAAGAAAGCGCCAAACTTACAGGCTCTGATCGTATCGCCTCCACAAATGCTGCTGAAATGTTTCCCAAACAATACTTCCCCTGGAACGCACCCACTCCCATGACAGGAGGGGGACTTTTATGTCAAAGAAATGATCAGATAAATACAGATTCATTTCAATCTCTCTTACCACAGCATACTTCTTTCTCCCCCTTTTATTCCCACTTTCCATCATTCCAAACTAGAAGATATTTCATTCCACATCAGTAAAGCACTCTTAAAAACGTTAAAAACCGTGTTTTCCCTGTAGCTAGCCCCTTTTAAACATCTCTGATGTCTGACATTAGTGAACACAGTTCAATGTGAGTGTTGGCCCCAGGACACTGTGTAATGATTTAACTGTACGCTCCGCTCTGGCTTCAAACACATGATCTCTAAGTAGCACTGAGACACTCACTGCCGTGACAAGTACGCCAAGTGATTCCCCAGTGTCTAATAGTGGTAAGATTATATAGCTTGTGTGTGGGCTAGATATGTGAGCAACTGCGTTTATACACTCCACTCTGAGTGTGTATATAGTTTGTGAATGTGTGTCACTGCCCTCCCTCGTACTCCTCTCTTCTCCTTTCCTCTCCCCTCTCCTCCTTTCCTCTCCCCTCTCCTCCATTTCCACTCCCCTCTCCTCCATTTCCACTCCCCTCTCCTCCATTTCCACTCCCCTCTCCTCCTTTTCTTCTCCTCTCCCCTCTCCTCCTTTCCTCTCCTCTCCCCTCTCCTCCATTTCCACTCCCCTCTCCTCCATTTCCACTCCCCTCTCCCTCCATTTCCAGCTCCCCTCTCCTCCTTTTCTTCTCCTCTCCCCTCTCCTCCTTTCCTCTCCTCTCCCCTCTCCTCTCCTCCTTTTTCCTCTCCCCTCTCCTCCTTTTCCTCTCCCCTCTCCTCCTTTTCCTCTCCCCTCTCCTCCTTTCCTCTCCCCTCTCCTCCTTTCCTCCTTTTCCTCTCCTATTTTCTCCTCTCCTGTCAAGGTCCCTGAGGTTGGGTGGGTGGGGAGAAAACCCTCCAACAGGAAAAGGGGGGCTGCTTTCCTGTCCTGTCGTCTCTCCAGATATCCAGGCCTTGAACTTGACTTCCACTAGGATTCCCAGGTTGCTGCTCAGGGGGACTGCTGGGGGGGGGGGGGGGGGGGGGGGGGGGGGGGGAGTGTGGAAACATCTGTTTGCAACCAGACCCACCTGGACAAGAGAAGTGCTGACCATGTGGAAAACCCACTGGCTCCATGAGAATGACTCTGTCCTAATCCCACTGGGAACAAACGTCAGTTCAACATCTAGTTTTGAATTACATTTGGTTGAGTTATCAACTGACCTGAAATTAACAAGGCATTTCACCCTGTCATTGGATTGAGGTTAAAAGTTGGGTGAAGAAAAATATTAAATGCCCTCATGCTGATAACTTTTTACAAATCCAATCAGTTTTCCACGTTGATTCAACATCATCACACAGCTTTGGGGGGTTTAAATGATGTGGAAACAATGCAGATTTAACCCGTTTTTGTCCAGTGGGTTGGTTCTGTGTGAGCTGAGCAGGGCAGAGCCAATCTGTGCCAATCCACCCTTATGAAGGACCTCAAATTGGCTAACTCACACTTAATAAAACATAAAGAACAAAGAGTGGTCCTTCACCCCCACCCAATAGGGAGATAACAGCTACATCACATAAACAGCCTGTATTGCTCCCGGTCCCTCCCCTGAGTGCTAACATGTGCTTCCAGGGTGATAATCTGCAGGCAAGTATGAAATATGTAAACCGTTTGTGGACAGGACTCAGGAGGCTGTGGGTCTCAAGAACGTTGATCAGCTGAGGACCAATAGAACCAGCTCGCAGTAGAGTGTCAAAACTGTTCTCTATGGCCCTTCACAGAGAGAGACACCAGCCTCTGGTAGTGCAAGAGGGAGAGAACACTTGTATTACATGGCTAATGCCACTCAATCAATACCTAACCTAGTCTGTGGTGTGAAGCCAGGGCAAGCTCTCTGTGTGCCACTCAATCAATACCTAACCTAGTCTGTGGTGTGAAGCCAGGGCTAGCTCTCTGTATGCCACTCAATCAATACCTAACCTAGTCTGTGGTGTGAAGCCAGGGCAAGCTCTCTGTATGCCACTCAATCAATACCTAACCTAGTCTGTGGTGTGAAGCCAGGGCTAGCTCTCTGTATGCCACTCAATCAATACCTAAGCTAGTCTGTGGTGTGAAGCCAGGGCTAGCTCTCTGTATGCCACTCAATCAATACCTAAGCTAGTCTGTGGTGTGAAGCCAGGGCTAGCTCTCTGTATGCCACTCAATCAATACCTAACCTAGTCTGTGGTGTGAAGCCAGGGCTAGCTCTCTGTATGCCACTCAATCAATACCTAAGCTAGTCTGTGGTGTGAAGCCAGGGCTAGCTCTCTGTATGCCACTCAATCAATACCTAACCTAGTCTGTGGTGTGAAGCCAGGGCTAGCTCTCTGTATGCCACTCAATCAATACCTAAGCTAGTCTGTGGTGTGAAGCCAGGGCTAGCTCTCTGTATGCCACTCAATCAATACCTAAGCTAGTCTGTGGTGTGAAGCCAGGGCTAGCTCTCTGTATGCCACTCAATCAATACCTAACCTAGTCTGTGGTGTGAAGCCAGGGCTAGCTCTCTGTATGCCACTCAATCAATACCTAAGCTAGTCTGTGGTGTGAAGCCAGGGCTAGCTCTCTGTATGCCACTCAATCAATACCTAAGCTAGTCTGTGGTGTGAAGCCAGGGCTAGCTCTCTGTATGCCACTCAATCAATACCTAAGCTAGTCTGTGGTGTGAAGCCAGGGCTAGCTCTCTGTATGCCACTCAATCAATACCTAAGCTAGTCTGTGGTGTGAAGCCAGGGCTAGCTCTCTGTCGGAGCAGAAAAAGGGCTGGGGACAAACTGCATATCACATGAGACCTCAGATCAGATCATGGACCGAAGTGCAAAACGTTTTAGCAATGTAACGTTGGGTGGGGAACCAAAAACAGACAGGCAGAAAGCTGTAGCCTAAAGCACGTTCCATAAGGGGAATAGCTCGCAAATGTTCACTAACGTTAGCTTGCGCTGGCGAACATAATTAAACGTTCGCACACATATGCCAACAGCCCCAAGAGGTAGTCCGCGGCGAACGGAAAATGGACTTCGCCGAGACGTTCAAGTAAGTCTATATCATTTAAATATGTATTGAATAACTAAACGTTATAGACATTATATGTGATGCCCCTAAGGGTGGAGCACTGTTCCCTAGCCTTAGCACTGCAACAGAACATGAAAACACAACATGAATGTACAGCAAGTCTCCCTAAAGCAGAAACCACACCACTACCACAACAACAGCAGCAGATCCAATGTATCTAGCTCTCTTTCGGTCTACCTCTCTGGTGTCATCATTCTGTGTTTCTCTCTCCTCCTTCCTCGTTCCCTCTCTCTCTCTCACACACACACAACACACACACACACACACACACACACACACACCACACACACACACACACACACACACACACACACACACACACACACACACACACACACACACACACACACACACACACACACACACACACACACACACACACCACACACACACCTCAGCTGATTGTTCATGACGGCACAATGGCCTCACGCTCTGCATGTTAAATACAGGTAGCGTGTTGTATTCATGGACGGTAGCACATACGTGTTCATCCACATCACATCCACATGCTTGCACACACACACACACACACACACACACACACACACACACACACACACACACACACACACACACACACACACATTACTACGCCCTGTACAGATGGTTCCTACGGTAACATGCCATCTGCCCAGCAGGAGGACTAGAGCAGCTTACAGGCATGATGCCCCGCCCTCTACACACACACACGTTTGTTTTACTATCCTTGTGGGGACCGAAAAACCCTACACCTTAACCTAACCCTAACCTTAACCCCAAACCCTAAAATTAAACCTAACCTTAACTCTTAACCATAACCTTAAATCTAACCCTAATTGTAACCCTAAACCCTAAGCCTAAAATAACCTTTTTCCTTGTGGGGACCATCCACATTTTCCTTGTTTTACTATCCCTGTGAGGACTTTTGGCCCCCACAAGGATAGTAAAACCAGACCACACACACACACACACACACACACACAGATCCGCGGCCACACAAGGAAACTCGGAAAGAGGATTACACACAAACAATACACACACACACACACACTCTTAACTACAACTACCACCCTAGCGCTATGGAAATCCCACCATTAACTCTCATAATCTGCCATAAACCTTGTGTAATCTTTCCATGACCCAAACAATACCTGAATGCCTCATGGACTCACACACACATGTTCATGACTGGTACACACAAACACACGTGCGCACGCACAATTTGACGCAGGGAGAGGCTGTACTGTAGGTGAGTGGGCTGACCCGGCCCAGGACCCAGACACTCTGCTGACTGCGATAACCCAGTAGTATAATACAGGATGTGAGCCAGGGACAGACTCAGCCGGAGCCTAAGGAAGCTCTTACACGGGGCACTGCGCCAAGGACCAATACTAACATTGTCGGTCCAACGTTCAATTCGTTTCCACACTCACTGGCACATCTTTGACACATCACTTCCACTGTAGACACACACAAGCCGCATCTCGTTTCACCATCACAGCATAAGGCTGGATAACAGAGCTTGAGACATCGTTGCACTTTTTCCTCCGTATCATAGAAACATGCAATGTCCTCTAATCCCATTTGGTCTGTTTTGCAGAGAGAGTGGGTAGGGAGGGGCTCACAGTGAATTATCAAAACAATCAAAAACTGGACTATCGTACACATAAGCAAAACACATAAACAAAGCTATGCTGTATCATCAACAGCAGAGCGAATAATTGCTAGCATCCTGGATAGTTTCTTCATCCTGTGTCCTCTGTGTATGTCTCTGTGGGCCCATGACCTCGCGACCCTTGGTGTCACCCCAGGCATCCAGCATGCGTTATACCAAACTTTGGCCAGGGCAATGGGGAATTTTGTGAAGATGAGAGACAGACAGAACGGACGTTTGGGTTAGGGACTCCATCACTCTTCCTGTCAGACATGGACAAGGAGCAGAGATAAGCTGTTCTTGGCAGAGCAGAGAAAGAGAGAACGGAATGATAAAATTAATTAGAAAATTGTAGACGAAGGAACTGTAAGTCAAGCAGGACCAGATCTCAGCTGACTCCCCTCAGAGAAAGAGAGAGAGAGAGAGAGGGGGCGCTTTAGTAACAGTTCTCACCAGAATATCCAGTAGTCAGAGACACAGGCCGAACAAGCAGAACAGAACCCTTAGCTCCGCCCCCTCACAGCTCCCCTGTGATAGGTCAGGGGGCCAGGGAGCGTCCCTGAGAACAGACCTGCTTAAAGCAGCCCCTGGCTGGCTGCCCTCCAGAGTCTTTCTACAGGCTGTGGGAAACAGCTTAGCACTCCAGACCAGTCTAATCATTTCATCAGGCCTAAAGAACAGCAGCTCCCTCTGACCTTTCGTGTTCTGCGTTTAAAGCACTGCGGGACAATGGCAACACACCAGGAGGGCCTTTCCAGGCCTCCTCACCCCCTGGAGGAGGAATCTGTATTGCCTCCCAACTCCTCTTCATCTCCACTTCAGGAGCTCCCTGACTCCGCTGAAGCCCTGAGGGTGTGAGAGGGGTGACCAACACTCTCCCTGACTCACTCCCCTCCACAGCTAAGTTCAAATCTCCCTCCCAAACAACCAGCACATATCAAAACAGTCCCCTGTAAGAGCAGAGCCCCCACACTGCGAGTCTGCTTCGCTCTCTTTCCACACAGACCAAAGAGGACAGACTGGACTAGAGCATGAAGGGCAGGAAGACTGTAATTAGCCCTCTGCAATGATGACTAAGGACTGGTATGCAGAGCTTAGAAAGGACAAGAGCGACAAGAGAACAAGACAGGCCTACTGCTGTATTTGGTTCATCCGTAAGAACAAAAAAAAAAAACGGTGACAAAAATCTGTCACAAAAAAGGAGCAAATTCATATTATGACAAATGCTGTGTCACAACTGGAAACAAAGGTTCCCAGAAAGACGTCAGAAAGACGTGAGAGGCAGAGTGTACCCAGCCACTACATCTGCATCATAAAATAAAGCCACGGTTGCTATGTCAACACACCCAGAGGAATAGCTACATAGATGTGAGCCCACACTAAGGGCTTTAAAAGGAGCAGGAGGGAGGAAGGAGGGGAGGTGAACGGAGAGAAGGGTGGATAAGAAAGGGAAACAGAGGGGAAGAACGATAGGGTGAAAATAGCAGGAATGGAGACCAAGATGATGGAGTGTTGGTTGACATAAAAAAAAGAAGGGGGAGCAGAGAAAAACAGACAGCCATTTAGGAGATCAAGCAGCTATAAATACTGTCCTTAGGGACAGAGAAGAGAGAGGGACGGAGACAGCGCTATAGAAGGACATATGGGTACCGCCTTTTACACACTGTCTAAACACTTTCATACTGTACCTACCAACTAATCCCTTCACTCCCCAAAATACAGCCCCCTTACAGAAACCATTTCCTCTCCCTGTGGCCACCTAAGAGAAACACCTGATGCCATCGCTCAGACTGTTTATAGTGTATTCAGACGTTTATGGACAGTGCTCTGTGCTGGTGTGGTCTGGTCCCCCTTCCCTTTCCCAGGGGCCTCAGGGACTGGCTGGGCTGAAGGATGATAGGCACAACTGGCCTTCGTCTCTAAATCTCCCTTTATGGGCAGAGAGGAGCGCCTCCGAACCAACACCCAGCCTCTGTGTGTAAAACATGGAGTAGAGAAATATGAGAGGGTGTAAACAGTGTATCTGTGTTACAGGCGTGGTTTATTGTCGAAGGAACAGGAAGTAAGGAGTGGGGAAGAAAGACAGAGGGAGAAAGGAGCGGAGTGAGTGTGACAGGCAGGCAGACAGACAGACAGACAGACAGACAGACAGACAGACAGACAGACAGACAGACAGACAGACAGACAGACAGACAGACAGACAGACAGACAGACAGACAGACAGACAGACAGACAGACAGACAGACAGACAGACAGACAGACAGACAGACAGACAGACAGACAGACAGACAGACAGACAGAATGCAGGCAACCAGAGAGAGCAGGGTTAATGAAATGAGTGATGATAGCACCAGCTGAGCCAGCAGTAGCAGCAGCAGTAGGGAGATCACGCCTGATTACTAACACTTAATACCCTGGATTACCCTGGTCCTGGCCTGGCCTGTCTGATCCTTCACACACACACACACACACTCTCTACCCCTTACTTCCACCCCCTGTCCAGCCAGCCACCACCATAACCTACTATCCATACACTGTCCTCACCCCCACCCCCTACCTCCACCCCCTGTCCAGCCAGCCACCATAGCCCACATAGGCTGGGAAGCTGCCGCTTGGCTGGCCTAGTCTGGTCTGGACTAGGCAGGGCTGGGCTGGAGATGGGACACTGGCCCACAGCACAGGCATAACTGAACACTTTATATTCCACTGATCAAGCTGATCTGGATTTAGGACAGATCGATAATGTCCATGCCTCACAAACACAATAGACAGTCTCTCTCTGCAATGACCACGTGACATCATTGGCTTGATCCGAAATACAATCCAAGTTTATTTTTCTTAGGATTGTGTTTATTGGCATTATTCAGCATTTGTTGACAGAAAACAACAATTAAATGATCTGGAACCTAAAAACAAGTGGTTGTCAATGAGGTTTAAAGAGGTCAAGATTGATAATAAACATGGCCTTAGTATCTTTGTGGCCTTTGACCCTTTCAGCCCTGTATTAACTGTGGATCTGAGAGGAGCTAACAACACCAACCATACAAAACCTGACGGGGTAACAACCTGCATCAACCAGGCCCAGCGGTGATCACAACTAATCATCCCTGGCCTAAAGGCGGCTCAACCTGGGTCACTTAGTCAGGGACAAGGGGCTGTGCTTTATAACACACACTGTCACACGGGGAGACAGCTGAAAACACACAGACCAGAACACAAAGCCTACTAGCTCACAGCAAGCAAAACAACCTCGCTCTATCCCTCTCTAACTCACCTCACACACACCTACTCTTCCTTTCTCTCTCGGTCTTCTCTTACTCCTCCTTCTAAGTAGGCCATCTCCACCTTCCTGAGATTGCCTTTTGTTTTGGAGAGAGTGGTACAAAAACAACATTATTGGCTTTAATTAAGCCACAGTCACAATGGTCATCTCTCCCTCCCTACCTCCCTCCCTCCCTCCCTCCCTCCCTCCGGCCACTCTGTGAGGACACTTCCTGGTGTCACAGTCCTCCTTTGTCCTTCAGGCGGCCAGCACAAGGCCAGCTATATGTAAGTGGGAAGCAGAGAACACTGAGCCTCCACGCCAAGTCTCCTCTTAATGAGAGAAGAGACGGCTGCTGGGAGAGAGAGAGAGGGAGAGGGAGGGAGAGAGGCAGAGAGCTGTTTGGGACATGCCACACATCCTCCTCCCACATCTCCCCTCACCAGCCCCCAGGCTTAGCCCCAGTCTGCCTTTCTCTTTCTTAGGCAATGGACAATCAGTAAAGGCACTAAACCAAAGCCAATGACTACAAGAGGGTGCTATAAGCAGGTTGTACACACTGAGGTTGGAGCCTTGCAGGTTACTATCCATAAACACCCAGTAATCAAGAACCCTGTATTCAGACCGACCATCCACAATCCCTATCTCATATTGCTTTAGAATTCTACATTTCACCACGGCCGACCCATAGATTCTAAAATACTGGATGTCATCTTTCAAATTACTCCTCTCACTTGGCAACACAGCTATTTTTCTGCCATCACTCTCTCGCTCTGTTGCTTGGCAACTGGGCCTGCGATCCACCTCTTCTCTGGTTGGTTGATTGAAAGCAGAGAGAGAGAGAGAGAGAGAGAGAGAGAGCGAGAGAGAGAGAGAAACTCCCATATCTATTAGGTGAAATAACAGTGTGCCATCACAGCAGCAAGATTTGTGACCTGTTACCACAAGAAAAGGGCAACCTGTGAAGAACAAACACCATTGTAAATACAACCAATATTTATGTTTATTTATTTTCCCTTTTGTACTTTAACCATTTGCACATCGTTACAACACTGAATATATACATAATGTGACATTTGAAATGTCTTTATTATTTTTTATTGTTTATTTCACTTTTGTATATTATCTACTTCACTTGCTTTGGCATATGTTTCCCATGCCAATAAAGCCCCTTGAATTGAATTGAATCGAGCGAGAAGAGACAGTAATCCACCAGATCTGTCACTTGGTAAAGGATTGGCATGTTTCAGTTGCCATTGACAAGTCCTTGCCCCGCCGCCCCCCATCCGACAGGGATTAATGTATTACAACAAGCATGCTGACCATATTGTGCTATCAAAATCGTTAGATAGAGAGGGAGGGAAACAGACAGTGAAGTAGATGAAGAGAGAGAAAGATGGGGAAAGAGACAGACAGAGAGATGGAGGGGTTGGTCAGAGAGAGAGAGAGAGAGAGAGAGAGAGAGAGAGAGAGAGAGAGAGAGAGAGAGAGAGAGAGATCCCACTGCTGCAACCACAATGCATGCTTGGCTTCCTTCCTGTCTCTATTATGTTTCTATGAGGAGCGTTGTCGGTTGAAATCCCACCAACCTCTGCAGACTGTTCCTCCATGGAGAAAGACCACTAAAACACACACAGTAAAGCCGGGTGTAGACTACACAACTTTTTTTACCTTGCTAAGCCTTAAACGACCGTCTTTCCTGTAGCTTTTTCCTGTCTTACCAACGTAGTGGTGAGCACGCTAAACCATCTGGCACAGACGGGGTCACACACTACAAGAGTCTTCACCATGCTGTCTCACGAAAACAACGATGTGATGTGATTAGATTGTTAAAAGTAGCTAGATCGATCTGTGGCTCAAACGCAGCCTCATAGCAGACATTCACGGTTGCCATACGGAGTTGAAATATCTAGCAAATACATTTTGAATTGAAACATAATATCAGGATCGGTGACCCTAAGACTGCGTCTCTGACCCGCTCACATTAAACGAGTGTCTTGCTCCCCGAGTAGGCAACGACATTGGGGATTTTGTCTCCAATATGAAAAAAACTTGTCTCGGACAGCTAAATCAGGGCCAAAAATTGTGTAGTGTACACCCATCTTAAAACACACGCACACGTTGTTCTCCCCCCACATTTAACACCCATCAGCACCCTTCACGGAAGCTACACCCTAACAAAAGCCAGGGACCACAGAGTCAATCAACCTATGGGGACAGGACAGTGGTCTTTCCTTAGAATCCTGTGATTCTTGCTAATTCCTTTACTGCCCTCTGCCATTTCCAGAGACTGGGGGGGGGGGGGGGGGGGGGTGCTGACGGTATGGAGGGGCAGCTAGCCCCCCAGGCAAGGCAACACCCACCCATGGCAGACAGACACAAGGCATTATGGGATTATGTGTTAGATCAAGGGCATGTCTGGTCTGACCCACGTGGAGTCAAAGGTCATCATGAGGTCATCATGACCTCTAAAGAATATCCACATCCTCTCCTCAACATGGCACTCACTATCCTCTGATAAGTTGCTAACCAGTGGCGGCTGCTGAGGGGAGGACGGCTCATAATAATAATGGCTGGAATGGAGTAAAAAGGCATTATGGAAACCATGTATTTGATACCGTTCCACCGATTAGAGTGCAAAGTATAGCTACAATGTGTCCAAAAAGAGTCAAATAACGAGCTGAAAGAAATGTGTTTTTGCATTGACAGCCATACTATACAGGGCACTAATACACTACCAATCTACGACAAAGGCTTATTTCGTCTGTATGAGAGAGCGGTCTCACCCACAGTGTACAATGTTGTTTCTTCTTTACCCGGGCGCTGTGACAATAAACCCTGGTGGGTCCGTGACAAGGTTGTGTTTAGTCTCCGTCTTAATTGTGCTGTGATAATAGGGTGAGCTGTCCAGGGCGATGCGTCAGACTGCTGATCCCAGCATCGACTCCCTCTCACAAGGGAGCAGGTGTTCCCTAGAGGGGGGTGCCACGGAGGAGCTGAGTCAGGACAACTGTGATCATGCCAGCGGTATTAACTGGTCTTAGTGTAGCCCACATGAAGAACAAACATCCACCCAGCACTCCACTGGCTAATGAGGGAGTGTTGAAGGAACAGGCCACCAGGGCTCTAACATGGCCTGATGACACACACACACACACACACACACACACACTCCATGCCATGTCCTGGTCAACACACACACAGGCTAACAACCTCCAGGGTCCCCTCTTGAACTTGACTCCAGCCAACAGAATGTTCTGTTCTTGTTCTCTCTCTCTCGCTCTTTCGCTCCAGAAACAATTTCACAACATCCTTCTCTGTCTTGATCTGAGCCAGCAACAGCAGCAGACAAATGCCTTCTCCCTTCAAAATCAAATTACACAGACCCAGTCTGTGCCTTTTGTAATCATCCCTTTCTTTGCCAATGAATGTGTTCTTCATTTTCACGTCAGTCTAAGTGTACTCCAGTCATAAAGTCGCTACTGAAAGATATAATGGTGTCTATCTACACCGGGTATCAGCTTTGGGCATTGAAATGTTAAGGGGGTAGAGATGTCTAACTGCTAAAGCAGACAGAAACACACCCCGTTCCGGTTTTATTTTTATGTGATGTCTTTGACTAGATGCTCACGAGTTGAGAGACTGTCCAATGTCAGCCTGTATTTAGCGCTGAAGACAATATTAATATGGAAAGAGACAAATAAAAACAAATTCAATTCTTTAGAGGTCACACACACACACACACCGTTTTGCTCCTCATTCCCTCCATTAGGCTCCACGCTACCATTTGCAGCCATGTATTTTCTGCATTCTAGAGGGAGTCATTTTGCCCCCTAGCGTATGAATCAGATTTATGATGTTCATTACAGGCCTTCCTATTCAACTCATGCAAGCAGGCCGTAAAACACCCAGATGAAGTCGTGTACGAGCTCATCTTGTGCAGAGCACATCTGAGTGGACTCTTTATGACCAGGCTACTTTGTGGGTAGCGAGGCTTTTGGGATAGCCCCAGGTTTTAATGCTTCTACTCTGGGGGCCAAGAATGGAGAGAGAAAGAGAGCCAGACAGACAGAGAGAGCGAGAGAGAGAGAGACAGACAAATACACTGACCCAAAATTAAGGAACGCTTTGACTATCTACAGACTCAGTGAGCATAGCCTTGCTATTGAGAGAGGCCGCAGTAGGCAGACCTGGCTCTCAAGAGAAGAGAGGCTATGTGCACACTGCCCACAAAATGAGGTGGAAACTGACATGCACTTCCTAACCTCCTGCCAAATGTATGACCATATTAGAGACACATATTTCCCTCAGATTACACAGACCCACAAAGAGTTAGAAAACAAATCACATTTTGATAAACTCCCATATCTGTGAAATACCACAGTGCGCAATCACAGCAGCAAGATTTGTGACCTGTTGCCACAAGAAAAGGGTAGCCAGTGAGGAACGAACACCATTGTAAATACAACCCATATTTATTTATTTTCCCTTCTGTACTTTAACTATTTGCATGTTGTTACAACACTGTATATAGCCGTAATATGACATTTGAAATGTCTCTATTCATTTGGAACTTTTGTGAGTGTTATGTTTACTGTTACATTTTTATTATCTATTTCAATTGCTTTGGCAATGTACGTTTCCCATGCCAATATAGCCCTTTGAATTGTGAGTGTGAGAGAGTGAGAGAGTGAGAGAGTGAGAGAGAGAGAGAGAGAGAACAGAATATGAGCCAAAAAAGCTTTTGTCATTTGTATTCTCTGAAATGAATTAGCTTTTTATCCGACAGAAAAAGGCTATCAGCTTCGAAAAGGGCCATACACACTGGTTCCAATGGCAGTGGTGGCCATCGATAATTCAGCCATTCAGTGGTCATGTCTCTCACCCTGCTACTTATTATAGCTCTCAATAAGTATCATTCCACGAGAGGGTTTGGCAAATGATATTTGTTCAGGAAAAGAAAGAGACTGTGCAGTCAAAATAATGAGTAACCCGTGTGTGTGTGAGGGAAAGAGAAAAGAACAGTGAATGTGTAACGGGAAAGCAGCTGGGTGGAGGAAGATGAGGAGTAAAAGGCTGCTCAATGAGAGGCAGAGGACAGATTATTAGAGACAGGAAGCATGCCCCCCCTTTACCCTACCCCAAACCACCAACCCCGGACCACAGCGGCCCCCCACCAGCAAGATGAAAGCCTGGTTTGTGTTGGTGTGTGTTTGTTTTGCTCCAGGGAAAGTGTGAGGTAGTGAGGGCAGAGGGGCACATCTCAAAAACACACACAAACTCCTCTCCTCAACTTTGCCCCTTGTCAGGGAGTTGACACACGGTTTCATTCACTCACAGTTCCCTCTCTCGCCTCATATCTCCGCTCTCTACTCTCAACATGCAGACATGCACCCCTCTGTCTCATTCCCTCTTTCACTCCTCCCCGCTCCATATCTCCCTCCCTCTCGGTCCTGTCATCGGTTCAGTCTAGCCTGTTTGATCCTGCAGTCTGTTAGCTGACAGTCAGTCTCCTCAGAGAAGAAGCCTACATAGGGCCTGTTAGCCCCTGCTCGCTCCAGCGCCAATTGGAGCGAGCAGGGGCTAACACAACTCTACAGAACACCTGTATGCATTCCAGCTGGATCTGAGCAGTTCCACACACACACACACACACACACACACACACACGATTCTACAGAACATCTAGATGTGTTACAGCTGGACCTGTGGGGATCCTAATCAGGTTTAGCAAAGCATCTGCCTCTACGCCACCAGCATGGCTATGGAGCAGGGAACTGGCCTCAGCAGCTCCACATGGACCCGAGGCTTGTTCTTTCCTTTGTTCTAGAACATAAAACCGCAGAACATCACCACTCCTTCAGAGAAGAGGCTGGTGTTCTGTAGCACGGAACTCAAACCAACTATTTCTATGTTCTGTACTGTATGTCTGAGAACAGAGCACGGGAGAGAGAGAGCGTCTTCGCCCTGTGGGGCTGAGACAGACAGAGCCTGTTACTGTAATGGCTCTCACACACACAGACACACACACACACACATACATACACACACACACATTCTAAATGGCCAGAAGTGACAATTACTTAAGAGAGACACCATTGATGAAGAAGGCCTATTAGAACACACGAAGCAGTCAGAGGGATAATTGTGCATTCGTATAGAGTCACTGCATTGAGAACGGTTAGTCTACTGTATGTTGTGGTAACCACACATCTCCTCCATCACCGGGAGAACGCGCAGTTCTCACGCAGCGTGTTGGACCGCGCGGCAGATAAACATACTGTACAGATGTGCCTGTCTGCTGATGCTGCGCACGTGTGTGTGTGTGTGTGGTCATGGATGAGCCATGTGGAGCCCACAGGTCTGTGACCTGCATTCGATGGGGCAGCAGTGCCCCCACGGTCCCCGCCACAAATCTCCAATAACCACAGCTAGCATCTGCCACAGTCACGGCCACAACTGACCAGCCATGCAGACATGACCACAAAGGAATAACGGACACACACACTCACTGGAGAGTTCTAAACTCTATACATTAGTGCTGAATCCTCACACTCTTCTACTACAACAAAAAAAGGACATTATCTTCCATCTCCTTCCTCTCCCGTCTCTCACATAATACCTTGTTCCATCTTGTTGTGTCCTTGAAGAACCTCCCATCTCTCTCTCTCTCCTTTCCTACAGCTCCTCTCCTACACTATAGTGTACTTCCTCCCTCTGTCCCCGGCTGTGTGTGTCTGTGTGTGTGTCCTGCCCCTGTGGGCCCCTGTGGTCTCTGGAGGATGTAGGATCATTAGGATGTGCCCCTCACTGCTTTTACAGGCCAGACAGGAAGCACCCAACCCTGTCAGCTCATTAAAAATGCCAAAGCCTGGTGGGGTCACACACACACACACAAATGCACACGCAGGGGGCCAAAACACACATGCACACACTGTACACACATACAGTACAAGAGCCACACCCAATAAGGCCCAGTATTCCGTATTCCAAGGCTGAGTGTTTCCCCTAGTAAGTCTTCTGAAAGGAGCTCAGCACAGTCTCCAAACACTGCCCCGAGCCCCCAGCCAAAAAGAACCCTGCTGCCCAGACTCTTGCCACATCTTCTCTCTCTTGTATCATAAACCAAGCCTTTGTTCTCCGCTCCTCACATTATCCGGTGGGATGATGCTCCATTCATCTCCGTCTCTGCTCCCTAAACACAGCTAATTCGGGGATGAAAACTCTTCAAAGTTCATAGAGAATGTAACGTTAGGCACGGTATCAAACTCAACTTTTTTTTTATCAGTAAATAAATGGATTAAAGCTGATAACATCTTATCAAGTGACTGTTAATAAAATGGCATCCCTACTGGCACGGAATATCACTTAAGAGGATCTGTTCCCTTAACTCATATCCAAGTATACCGGATGTTATTCTCTCACATAAAGGAACGAACACACACACACACACACACACACACACACACTTCTGTGGATTCTTTAACTAGATGCACGACAATCTGTCCACACAACAACAGAAGGAGTGATCCCCTAATCACAAATCTGTATCTCTATCCTCTGGAAAGGCTGCCCTCCAAAGATGAACCCAAATCATCTGGGATACCCTCATCCCCACACTCACAGACACATGCAAAACGTACATTACTCTACACACACACATACCAGCTCCCGTATCCTCAGAGCGAGCTCGCTCACACACACACACACATCTGGAAGCTCACGTACCTCTGGTGTTGGTGGCCATGTCCGCCACCTTCTGAAAGGCATCCAGGAAGGCCACTGCTGCCAGCACTGTGGTCCTGAGAGCAGAGCAGAGCGGGACAGAGCAGACAGGACAGACACATGATTGGCACCAGTTCACAACCACAGCCATTTTCAACATAAACAGACATAGTCAGCAGATCTGGCGCCTCAGAACAGACAGCGGGGGATTACATTGTTGTCAATGGCACTGGCTGGGATACTCATTGATGGGCACTGCTCTAGTACACACAGGACGATGGCTGGGGCTTACCGGAGCTGGGAGTGCAGTTTGGTGGCCTTGGCACTGAAGTCCTCCCACACGGGGTATGAACACTGGGAATAAATAAATAAATAAATAAATAAATAAATAAATAAAATAGGACACGTTAGAATCTATATTTTAGGACATTATGCAATACAACTAGTGCATTGTCTGTACAAATATCTGACAGGTCTGACCTTTGTGTTTTCACTCACAACACCAGTCAACATTACATGCTATCTAGAACCTAAAAGGGTTCTTCAGCTGTCCCCATAGGAGAACCCTTTGAAGAACCCGTTTTGGTTAAAAAGGTCTACCTCGAACCAAAATGGGTTCTAGCTAGAACCAAAAAGAGTTCTTCTATGAGGACAGCCGAAAAACCCCTTTGGTACCCTTTTTTCAAAGAGCGTAATATAAAATGAGCACTTCACGTGTAGCATTGCACCTCCCACGAGGAGCAGAATATTCTGGGTAAAATAATGTTACGGTGAACAGGCAGGAAGACAAAAATGTCTGCCATGTTCCCTGGTCTGAGTCATCACTGTCTGTGATTGGGTAACGCATCCTCTGTTTCCATCAGCCCCCGGCACCGGCAGATATCAAAGGAAGCAATGAATGGCAACACAAATCAAACACTATATTTGTACCCCAAAATGACCTTGTGAAGTTCTCTTCTTTCCCCCCCCCCCTATATAGGTGTCCTTTCTCTTTGTTCACACCCATTATCACAAGCAAATGATCCACAAGGTAAATAGTAGTAAATGTAGTGGAGGCCGCTGAGGGGAGGACGGCTCATAATAATGGCTGGAACAGAGCTAATGGAATGGAAACCATGTGTTTGATGTATTTGATACCATTCCACCTATTCCGCTCCAGCCATTACCACGAGCCCGTCCTCCACAACGGTGCCACCAACCTCCTGTGAGTACATGGTGTTACAAGTTGACTTGAACATCTCTTCTACCTGCAGGGCAGAGTGTGTGTCCAGCACTCCATACCTCTCTCTGCCTTTGTTATCAGACGCTACGCCCTTGAGAGCAGCAGATCATACGGCTGTGTGCCCAAGGCTGAATTAAGCCTCACTCCACAGCACAGCTGGGGGTTAGAGATCTCCAGAAGCAAGTACCCCCCGAGTCCCCCCGCCATCTCCAAACTCCCAGCATGCAGGGAGAGAGAGGGGGAGAGGGGATAAGAACCGAGGAGATCGTGGGAGGAAAAGACAAGACAGACCAGAGAAAAAGGGAAAGGGGGATATGGTGGAAAGGGAAAGAGAATGGGAGGCAGGAAAGAGAGAGGATGAAGAGGAGCGTTTAAGGGACAGGACCCAACTGAAGGAGCAGGGATGTCACGGGGGCTACAGTGGGCGACAGAGGGCGTCTCGCCCTTTGATCTGACGTCTTATTCCTGGTGTTTGATGTCAGTTAATTTGGTCTGAAATCAGAGCAGCATTTCCCTGCGGTCCTCATTTCTGTGTTTGAAGTGCTCTAATCTTGCAATTTTGCAAGCCTGACGTCGATCAGGAGAGGCCTTGTGGATGGGAGATAAGGAGCGGGCGACGCCTCCTCTCCATTACAACCACACCGGCCCATCCCTCATTACCATATTAGGGTATTTTAATCCAATAGAGGGGATCCTGGCGGTGCCCGATTGGGTAACGATTGTTTATTAGGTTCATTGTAGGCCTGGGGATATTTTATTTCCCATCCTCCTCAATGAATCGCTCACTCACTCCTACTCGACTTGCAACATGACCCACAAACAATGAGATAAGTACCTCTCTCAATCCATCCATCCGCCTGGATTGTTCCCAGGTAAAGACAGCAGGCTATTTTCCCTTTAGCTTAACCAAGTGGAACAACAGAGCCATTAAAAGGTGTATTACAGTCAGAGAAAATAAAACCCAGAGGCAGAATGATAATGCAGAGTAAAGACAACAAAAAGAAAAGGCATAGCATTTTTTTTTTCTTCTAGGCAAGTCAGTTAAGAACAAATTCTTATTTACAATGATGGCCTACACTTGCCAAACCCTCACCTAACACGGGCGACGCTGGGCAAATTGTGCACCGCCATATTGGACTCGCGATCACGGCTGGTTGTGATACAACCCGGGTCTGTAGTGACACCTCTAGCACTGCGATGCAGTGCCTTAGACCGCTGTGCCACTCAGGATCCACATTGCATGACATTACAGCATTACAGCATTGACATTGCATTGACAATGGATTGCTGTTTGGTCCCTGGAGGTCAAGGCGTACAAACAGTAGCATGACCTGTAGCTCAGTTGGTAGAGCATTGTGTTTGCAACGCCAGGGTTGTGGGTTCGATTCCCACGGGGGGCCAGCACAGAAGAAAAAAAATGTATGAAATGTATGCATTCACTACTGTAAGTCGCTCTGGATAAGAGTGTCTGCTAAATGACTAACTAAATGACATAACTGGCTGCCATAGTGCAGGTCAATCAATCAATCAAATTTATTTATAAAGCCCTTCTTACATAATCTGATGTCACAAAGTGCTGTACAGAAACCCAGCCTAAAACCCCAAACAGCAAGCAATGCAGGTGTAGAAGCACGGTGGCTAGGAAAAACTCCCTAGAAAGGCCAGAACCTCAGAAGAAACCTATAGAGGAACCAGGCTATGAGGGGTGGCCAGTCCTCTTCTGGCTGTGCCGGGTGCAGATTATAACAGAACATGGCAAAGATGTTCAAATGTTCATAGATGACCAGCAGGGTCAAATAATAATCTGGAGCTGGAGGTCTGGAGCGGTGTTCTCCTCAAAGGCCACTCAGCTACTGATAACATGCTATTGTATCACCACTTCCTCTTCTGCACATAAAGACATCCTCACAGTAGTGACAGCACACCGAAAACTCCATAGTAACACATCTCATGCCTGACTACCCCTAGACATGCAGCGCATCATCTTTCCCTTCTACCATCTCTCGCTAACCCCTCAAAAGGTTAAAGGTTATCGGTTACATGATGGGCTAGCTAGACTCTGTGGAACTCTCCAGGGAGTTTACAGTCCATTGGCCTATATCTGTGCTCAGCGGACTAGAATTCTGTTCTGTTGTTTCGCGAACCAAACATGTTTACTCGATTGAATGAAAAGCTCACAGCTTCATCACTTTGTTCCTTTGTTCTCTGGAGGATGACATGAACCACAGATTCAAGAGTGGATTAGCCCAATTTCAGCTCTTTAAAATCGGGCCAATTCAGACTTTTAAAGAGATATTAAACATCCACGCAATAGAGGCTAATTTCACGGTTCTTTAAGCTAAAATTATAGCTCCCATTTTGGATGTGCTGCAAAGGATACTGTATACATTCCCTCTATAGCAACTGTATGAGACAAGGAACCAATGGTGGGCCTCTAGCTTATTAAGAAGCCCCTTTACAGGCTGTCGGAACAAGGACAGGGCACAGACAGGCAAGGACAAAGGGTTAATAGATGCATACGCCTAAGCTTAATTAAGTAATTGGAAGCAGAGCTACACGTACAAACGTGAGTACCCACAAAGTCTACTACATCGCGTTGCATAATCTCCAGATCAGGGGAGCTCCTGCTACTTAGATCCAGGAAAGTAGACTCCTCCAAGGGCTTTACTGTATCAGTAGACCAAATGTGTTCAGCTGGAGTGCTGGACGCAGGCAATGCGCATGACAAGTTTGATTGAACGGAAATGTTCACTAAGTCACAGGAGGTTGGTGGCACCTTAACTGGGGAGGACGGGCTCGTGGTAACGGCTGGAGCGGAATCAGTGGAATGGTATCAAACAAATCAAACACGTGGGTCCCATGTGTTTGATTCCATTCCATTAGCTCCTTTCCAGACATTATTATGAGTCGTCCTCCCCTCAGTAGCCTCCACTGCACCAAGTGTTATGTCTAGTTTCAGGACAAAATATAAAGTCTCCACTACTGATATGAACAGCAAACACTGGATTGGAGAAAGTTCTCAGTAACTTTAACATTACCTGAGGATAGATGCTGTGACGAATCTCAAAGTGCCTGTGAGCTGTTCTTATGTGACTCATGTTAGACATGAGAAATTGTTTACCTTCTGTAAGTTTAAGAAACATTACCTTGTGCCATGTTATTCTGTTACCAAAACCCCATTTATGTTGAAGATATTTTCTAATTTCTCTCCCTCAGGAGGAGGAGGATAATTCAGTTTAAGTAAAGGTAGACATACAAATTAGTTAGTGTGTTCAGCTCATAACTGTGTTTTTCCCCCCTCTTTCTGTCGTCTGGTTGTCAAAGCAAAACTGTGAAAACAGTCTGGACAACCCCTCCCTCTCATTTTCACTGTCTCGCTCTCTCTCTTTTCTCTCTTTTCCAGCTAATGTCACCTCTCCCAGCTCTTACTGACACCTACCATGACACCTACTACCACCTGCCCTCTTTCCAGTTACTGTAACAAGCATCCTCACCCACTGAACACTGACTGACACCGGACATCCATGGACGTTGAAAACTAGTTGAACTTTAGACAGTCCGCCCTGGCCGGACCAAATCTGAACCAGTCATAAATGTCTATGTTTCACAAGTTTGGAGAGTACAGTGGCAGCAGAACAGTACAGTACATAAAAGTACAGTACAGTAGAGTTCAGTATAGTAGAGCACACTAAGGTAGAGTACAGTATAATGTACTCTATTGTACTGTATTGTACTGAACATATCCACTTTACTGTACAGAACTCTACTGTAGTGTGATGTCCAAAATTGTGGAACATAGACGTCTATGATTGGTTCAGATTTGGTCTGGTCCGGACCAACCAAATGTGGTCTTGTTTGGGGGCGGAGCTCATTACAATAATAGCTAGTGTGTAGAATAATATCCAAATTTGCGAAAGAAGGATATTGCATATTTCTACCTTTCCATACCTATTCAGGATACATCACCATGAAGCGAATGCTATTCATATCCATAATTATGCATTTGTGTTTAGTACACATCGGGGACCCATGATGTAATTGCGCTAAGATAATTATGTTACTGGATGCAAATCCACTTCACCTACTGTAGTTCAATAACTAAGGGGGTCATGTCATAGCTGACTGTAGTTCAATAACTGTCATGTCATAGCTGACACCTCATTCTTTCAGCTGCCATCTTTGAATCTTAATCTTTGAAAATGTAAAATGTCCAAAGCAAACTTTTTAATTTTTTATTATCTCATTATCAAATCACTTCTGGATAACAATTAAGTACCTTACTGTGATTGTTTTCAATAAAAATTGTCAAAAAGAAACAAAAATTGCTTCTTAGCAAAGACCAATTTCTCAAGAAAGAATTTAGCTAGGACTGTCTGGGAGTGGGGAGGGTAAAAATGAAAACTAGCTGTTATTGGCAGAGGTTCTGAACAATATTTCTTATTGGTCAATTAACAAATGTGCCACCTGGTGATGTCACCAGGTAGGCCATAACTCCATCCCACCAAAACAGAACATTACAGGTGTTTTTTTCAAACAGCTCTTACATTAATAGGGCATTATCATAATTTTCACAATATTATTGAAACCTCATAGTGTGGAATTATATGTTTTATATACCGTGGTTGCATAAAAAACTAAGGGTAAACTTTGCTTCTGCACAGTTCTACCAGTAAATATGTTTTTGTGAAATGTTCTGTGTACATTGTTCAAAGTAGTCCTTGTGCATAGAGTTGTGTGGTCTGTTAAACTTTGATATCGGTGTTTTTTGTTTGGCATACATTTTAAAGTCCAGTGTGCGCTCTGAACGCTCCGAGAGCAAAACGCTCTGAATTTACAAATGGACAATCTGACAAAACTCTGAGTTTAAGGACGGGGCTATAGCTTAAGAGGGTGTGAACGATGCTGAATGAGTGTAGACAAAGAAGAGCTCTCCAGTAGGTGTACCAAATTATTCAAAGGCCATTTTCTCAAAAGTGAGGTTACAAGTTTATCAGAATTCAAAGCAGAATTCCTTTCCCATTGTTCCTCAAATGTAGTGTTTGATATACCATTTTCTAGCTCGGAGTCTACTTTTATCCAATGTAAAAAACACAATTTCAAATTTTGATACATAAGACCGAATCGAGCCGGTCGGTCACAAATAACCTCTGGATCCAGTCTTCTCCATCTCCTGCACTGTGCGTGAATACTACCAACTCTGTCTCCACCGTTGCTGCTCCACACCAACTAAGCAGACTTCTGGGTTCTCTACAGATACACATTATATGAGGATTGATACACAAATATACACCATCGGTTCCTTTTACATCAAGTTGGCAAATCATTGCTCTCAAATGACATTAGGATACAGGCAGCAAGTTGTTGTCAGACGAAACAGAAAGACTGTGTGTTGCATAATTTATGAGGAAGAGGATCTTACTAATCTAAACATAGTAATAAAAACGAAACTATCCAACCCTGCCTTTCTGCCATGGGACAAGGTTAATCAAAGACTCTGTTGATGTCTTTAGAATTTTTAAATATGTGAAAACATTTGCTAAATTTTCCTGAACTTGACTTTACCTTATCTGTTTGTGATGTCTGGGAAGTGTAACACCCAATGCTCTCACTCATTTCTAGTTCCTTTTTGTTTCTTCAGCCATGAAAAAAAACAGGGGGATGAGGATAGAGGGGAGTTAAGGTACCCAGAGAGATGGAGGGATGGCCGGTGGAGGTTGATGCCTATAGGTGTCTGACTGGCTGGGGCCTGGGCTGCTCTATGTGTCTAGGTAGTGTCAAGCCCTTCCAAGAGCTTGATAAAAATAGCAGGTTTGGTTCAATCTCATATCCCCATCCATGCAGTACATCTCACTCACTGGTGTGAATGAATGATGGAGGGGGGAAATAATCTCCCTCTTCACCATTTACCAGAGCAGCCTGAAGCCTTGCAGAAATGAATAATGGAAATCACTTAATATGAGAGGCACAGCTTCTTCCTCCATGTCTGTCTCTCTCTCTCCATCCCTGTCTGTCTCTCAATATATCTGTCTGTCTCTCTCACTGTGTGCCTTTCATTCTGTCTCATATGCTCTCTCAATCTTTCTCACTATCATCTCCCTTATTTGTTCTAGTCATCCATCTTAGCTCTCTAACTCACTGTCTCGCTCTCCATCCCTGGTCCAGTTGTCCCAGGTCTCAACAGTTGTATTTGTGTTGTGGCCGTGGTTGCACCACTCAGCCTAATTGAATGGGAGTCTTCACTGAGGTTCTCTGTGTGACTGACTGCCACCACTCTGAGATACTGTATATAGTGGCATTAAAATACATGGCAGGTCTGTGATTGAAAAGCAGGTAGTATTTTGTAGCACTCTCATTGGTGGGGATGGTCGCCGACGGCTGTCCATCATGCAGAGACAGTGAGGAATGCAGATGTGTCTTGTTGGAGGTCGTGGGTAAGCATCAGCCTCCTTTTTTGCTTGGACCCAAACCAAACATTGTCAGTAAGCCCCATAGTAAAATCTAGGGGTCTAGTGAATGGAAAACCATACTAAATACTTCTGCATGAGAGAACAGTGAACAGTGGATTTTGTTCCTCCAGTAGCCAGATTTCCTTTTACGGTACAAAAATATTGATTTGACACCATTTCTTTCCCCCATTCATAATTATCAATGCGCTGAGTGGTTTTACAGTCAAGAAATGACTGTGATGAGATGAGTTTGACAGGCCCGACAAAGCCTGCACTGAGAACTACTGGCACTGTCCCAATGTGATTTCTCAATCTGAAACCAGTCGATTCATCTCTAACGAGCCTAACGAGAGACAAGAGAACACATGCTCATTTAGAGACCCAGGGCCCTGCATATTGTCATGGCATCAATGGCCCCTACAAAGGGATGATAATTTGGGCGAGCACGGACACATGAGTCACGAGGATGGATGCCCTCTCTGGTCCTCTGCCTCTCAGCCCAAAGGCAGTGTCCGGAAATGGGTCACAAGTGCAGCTGTTAACACGCCCTCTGAGCAATGCTGTGGGATATTGTGCCTGTATGGGGTTGTGTCAATGCTCTAAGTCAAAGGAAGAAACTGTCAAGACTATGCATGTCTTTTGGAAAGCACAAGCTTTGTGGTTCATCCCACAATCATCTGTTCGTTTAAGGAGCCAACCCTTTTTTTCAATTTTCGCCTAAAATGACATACCCATATATAACTACCTGTAGCTCAGGACCTGAAGCAAGGATATGCATATTCTTGATACCATTTGAAAATAAACACTTTCAAGTTTGTAGAAACGTGAAAATAAACACTTTCAAGTTTGTAGAAACGTGAAATTAATGTAGGAGAAAATGACACATTAGATCTGGTAAAAGACAATACAAAAAATAAATAAAACTCATGTTTTTTTCTTTGTACCATCATCTTTGAAATGCAAGAGAAAGGCCATAATGTATTATTCCAGCCCATACGCAATTTATATTTCGGCCACTAGATGACAGCAGTGTACTGTATGTGCAAAGTTTTAGACTGATCCAATGAAAAATGTATCAAGACTGCCCAAAATGTTTTGTATCAAGACTGCCCAAATTTGCCTAATTGGTTTATTAATACATTTTGAAGTTCATAATTGTGCACTCTCCTCAAACAATAGCATGGTATTCTTTCACTGTAATAGTTACTGTAAATTGGACAGTGCAGTTAGATTAACAATAATTTAAGCTTTCTGCCCATATCAGATATGTCTATGTTTTGTTTTTTTTACTTACAACCTCATGCTAATCACATTAGCCTACGTTAGCTCAACCGTCCTGCAGGCGTAATCTACGCTGAGTCCAGCTGGCAAACAGACCACGTCATGGACTTCTCCTGCCTCCTGTCTTCACTCTAGTCCAAGTTACCCCTGACTCCGTGTCGGTCTCTATTGGCACTGCACTGAGCATGTGGTCAGCACACACAGGGCCAGCCTATAGGGAGACAAGCTGACCAAGAATGTGACCCCCTGTGCTTTCAAATCAAATCACCTCCATCCTTGCTCTGTCACATAAAAACCACGTAATAACAAGACATAGCCCTGAGGGATGTAGCCTACACTGCCAGACAGCCCACCCCCCTTCTTGTGTATGTAAGTCACACACACACTCATATATTCCCGTCTGTGTCTCCTTAAAGGGGGATTACACCCCCCCCCCCCCCCCATACATTCTCTCTTACACATTATACCATACGGTGGGGGGGGGGGGCTCTCTCTGGAGATCAGAGGGGGAGACGGGGGTCTCTTTCATGTCATTGTGGTTGTAATGTACATTCCTTTCAGTGAAACATCTGACTCATGTACTGTATGCTAATTTCAGAGGCCCCCAGCCTCGCTCATCATGGGACTGTGCTGTATTGCACTGTACCATACAATTCAGAGGTGGACTGACTACATATAGTCGACTGTCTCTTTAGCGCAGTTGTGTTGCCAGCTATTGTACTGGGCATGTCTACTGCAGTGTGAACAAAGAGAAAGCCTGGTAGACCGAGCCAGTGATTCCAGGAGAGGAGACACATATGAGAAGTGACTGTGCATGCCCTATGGGGGTGTCAATCCCCCTGCAACAAAGGGATAGTGAGGCAGAGAGGGAGGGGGAAAACATCCTCCAGTTGAAACACTTTACTAGGACATGGATCAATTGCATGGATATGTAAAAGTAACCTGTCACACATGACAAGGAATTGCATTCCTCGATGAGTTAAGTCTATAGTGCATCATTCAACATATTTGCATTTCATTGCTCAGTGAAGAGATGTTTTGTCTTCAGCCGTCATGGGGGGCACATATCAGCTGGAGAGGATCATCCTTGTTCAGAGATAGCATGACAGCACTGAATGTACTGTTAACTACTGTGGCAGCATCACTAAAACACTGGTATGTCTAGTGTAAATAACATCTTCAGTATAGCCAGCCATAAAGACACAAATAGCTGAGGCCCTGCTCGCATGTCAATCTCTGTCCAACAACAGGGCATCCTAGGGTCTCCATTCGTGTCTGTGTGTGTGTGTGTTTCCTCTCTTCTGCCACCAACAACATCAGTCCTTTGAGAGGTGGGTCATTAGTGACAACATGAGGTTGTCATGAGGTTGTCTGGGGTTACGTGAGAGCACAGCAGTCAGCCAATGGCATCTCACTCTGCTGCGGGGACACCCACTGAAGACTATTGGGGCGGCAGGTAGCCTAGTGGTTAGAGCATTGGGCCAGTAACCGAAAGGTTGCTGGATGGAATCCCCGAGCTGACAAGGTACAAATCTGTCGTTCTGCCCATGAACAAGGCAGTTAACCCACTGTTACCTGGTAGGCCGTCATTGTAAATAAGAATTTGTTCTTAACTGGCTTGTCTGGTTAAATAAAAGGTTCATTGTTTTTAGATATTTTTTAAAAGACAACTAGAATGGCCAACCTGAGACTGCAAGTAACTTCGGATGCTGCCGAAGTTACTATTTGCCCATATTTTATTATCCTCCATCATGGAGTAAGAGATCAGATGAAGACCATGGGAAATGCGTCTTAGATAATTAATGAGACGAGTGTGTCCAGGAGAGAGAGAGAGAGAGAGAGAGAGAGAGAGAGAGAGAGAGGGCGATGGGGGATGTGGGGGAGAGAAAGAACAAGAGAGATGTAACCATGAGGGGGGGGGGGTGTCACAGGTTCTTAGTTTAGGATGTTGTTAATCCGAGGTTGCAGTCTGACGTGTCCCTGGCTCCTTCAAAACCCTGTGATGTTCACACAGATAGATGGTCCATGCAGAAATAATAACCATGCAGAACACCAGCTTTGCTTCAATCCTATTCACATGAGACTGGGACTCGGATGACATAGAAATCCCTTGATTTCTCACAAAGTGGAAAGAAAGGCACAGATGATGAGATGGAAACAACGGTAGTCATGTTACTGGTCCCAAGTCAGCGCTATGATTTCCTGTTCAAAGAGTAAGACTGTCCACATACTAAGTATGCCAAATAATCTGTTGGTTAGTCACAGTGGGTGTAGCTAGGAGTCTGGCTCGCTGTCTTCTCATCTGGACCGTCGCTGCTCAAATAGCATCTTGATGTGAAGCCAGTAGACTACCCAGAGAAGAAGGCCAGACCATACAGCAGGCTAGGTCTACACCATGGGCCATTCAGACAGACACAGTGGTGTGCACTGCTGGACGCATGATGGCTGTGGAGGTTCTCATGCTTGACTCACACGGTCTCTTTAAAAAAATCAGCTTGGCAGAAAATCAATGGTGCTGCTTTCTACAAGAGGGAGAACATCGGCTATCTTTCTCACACAGCCTATAACAGCTGTTTTTCATCTACAGCACGCAAAGAAAAATCATGGGTCTTGTGAAAATGGCGTGGTTAAATCTGACAGTTTAACATACATTTATTTTGTGTTAATAAAAGCTGAATATATCTACATTTTTTCAGTCATAAATGATCCATATGGTTATAATCCATATCGTGTTTCGAATGCACATGCTTACCCTAACACACACAGATGGATTCATAGCCTACATGATGACTAGGTTTAACTTGATCTATGCAGAGTAAACCAACGCTCTGACACACACAAATCACATGCAATGGTGATCGAGCAATTGGATTCAATTATAGTAGATGTCAAAGCAACATTTCCAAAGCAATGACGCGACAAATGCGCAAGCTTTGCTGGGGAAAGTCACTATCTAGTAGGTGCTGGCTGGGTAGGTAGCCTATCGCCGCACTGTGACAGAATAACGGTCCCATGTCCTCGAGGGTGAAAACAAGCAGATCACAAATGCAGGCAAATCATCCCCTTTTGTAAACAATGGATACATGTTACGAGCAATAATGATGCCCGACCTACCTTCATATCATTGACAATCGCCTGGAATAGTCCACCTAACGCTCCGCACTCCTTCTCCACCGTCTCCATGTTCACTAAATCCAGGGTTCACCAAATACGGACAGGGCACAAAACCCGACCAAATATATTTCCACGGTAGAAATAGCGATGGGGAGCCTTGTTCTTCTCTCCTTCCCTATCTGTGCCCAGCGTGAAAGACAGGATGAGGAAGTTTGTTTAAAAGAGAAAGGATACACAAATACCGTACAATTATTGTCGTCGACTGTCGGCTCGCTCCCCGTGTCCTTGGAACACCAAGCGAGTGATGATGAGAGAAAAGAGAGGTTGCTCCCTCTCCCGTCCCAGCTGCGGGTCTAGAGCCCGAGTTAGGAGGTAAAGCATGCAGAGGGCACCGCGATGGACACTCTCATCTTCGGATAGCAAGGAAAAATCGAGTTGTGTTGATGCGCGTTTATAGCTCGGGAGTGATGTATCAAAATGTGAGACAGTAGGTTGGTGAGTAGGCCTACCAGGGGAGCGCAAGGCTGCCGGTGATTGGAGCAGGGGCAGTGGGCTGCGCTGCGGAGTGAACAGAGCCAGTAATTCGATCTATGGGAATTGAAAGGGGCCGGACAACTCTCTTGTCACATGGAGGTGGTGTTTGGTAGGGAGGGGTTATGCGTGCGGGGGAACGCACGCGCGCACACACACACACACGCACACAGACAGACAGAGACACACTAGCATATCAAATATTTCAGTGCGATAGGGGAGAAACGTCAAATAGATGTATCTACCAGCAAACAATGGCATGGGGACGCATGCCTACCACAATGTCAATGAATGAGGCACAGGGAATGAGCAAACATTATTTCTAATACAGAGGAGGATTGACTGTGTGCATACTGTATGACATGATAATGTTCTCTATCCAAGAATGGATGAGATGATTATAATATAGTTATGCAGTGGTATGAATATTAATTCAGATATTACACTGTAGTCTAATTAATGGCGGTCTAACGACCAGGTTTGTCACGGATAACATAGTTTTGTTTGTTTAGTTTTAATAATCCAAAAAGCTTTTCAAGGCCCCATTGTTCGTTTTTTAAATTGATCCACAACAACTGAGCCATCACAAAGCCTTTCCCCGGCACACAAAGACTTTGTGATGGCTCAGTTGTTGTGGATCAATTCATTAGAGCGTTTCACACAATATGGCTATTACGCAACACTACAGGATCAACAAATATGCTTTCTAATGCGTTTGATTAAAAATATATATAAAAAATACATTTTTAAAAAAACAACTTGGTGATTAGACCGTGATGGGGCGGCAGGTAGCCTAGTGGTTAGAGCATTGTAACCGAAAGGTTGCAAGATTGAGTCCCTGAGCTGACAAGGTACAAATCTGTCGTTCTGCCCCTGAACAAGGTAGTTAACCCACTGTTCCTAGGCCGTCATTGAAAATTAGATTTTGTTCTTAACTGACTTGCCTAGTTCAATAAAGGTTAAATAAAATACAAATTAATTAGACTACAGTGTAATATCTGAATTAATATTCATACCACTGCATAACTATATTATAATCATCTCATCCATTCTTGGATAGAGAACATTATCATGTCATAGAGTATGCACACAGTCAATCCTCCTCTGTATTAGAAATAATGTTTGCTCATTCCCTGTGTCTCATTCATTGACATTGTGGTAAAGGCTTTGTTCTCTAGCCTACCTTTATGATATTTAAAATCAAATACAACAATGCAGTTTCATTTTTTTAAGTAAAACAATTTTGCCAGTAAAAAAATTCAATAATAAACTAAAGTAAAAAAATTAAAGAAGTTACACCATAAAATAACAAGGAGGCTATATACAGGGGGTACCTGTACCAAGTCAATGTGTGGGGGTAATTTAGGTAATATGTACATGTAGGTACTGTAGGGGTAAAGTGACTTTGCATAGATAATAAACAGTGAGTAGCAGCAGTGTAAAAATGGGAACAATGCAAATAGCCATTTGATTAACTGTTTAGCAGTATTATGGCTTGGGGGTAGAAGCTGTTAAAACCTCTCTGGGCTTGGTGGGACGTTTGCGTCCCACCCTAGTCAACAGCCAGTGGAATCGCGTGGCGCGATATTCAAATACCAAAAAAATGCTATATCTTCAATTTCTCAAACATATGACTATTTTACACCATTTTAAAGACAAGACTCTCGTTAATCTAACCACATTGTCCGATTTCAAAAAGGCTTTACAGCGAAAGCAAAACATTAGATTATGTCAGGAGAGTACTCTGCCAAAAATAATCACACAGCCATTTTCAAAGCAAGCATGTATGTCACAAAAACCAAAACCACAGCTAAATGCAGCACTAACCTTTGATGATCTTCATCAGATTACATTCCTAGGACATTATGTTATACAATACATGCATGTTTTGTTCAATCAAGTTCATATTTATATAAAAAACCAGCTTTTTAAATTAGCATGTGATGTTCAGAACTGGCATACACACCGAAAACGTCCGGTGAATTTACTAAATTACTCATGATAAATGTTGTCAAAATACATAACAATTATTTAAAGAATTATAGATACAGAACTCCTTTATGCAAACGCTATGTCAGATTTTAAAATAGCTTTTTGGCGAAAGCACATTTTGCAATATTCTGAGTACATAACTCGGCCATCACGACTAGCTATTTTGACACCCACCAAGTTTGGGGCTCACTAAACTCAGAATTACTATTAGAAAAATTAGATTACCTTTGCTGTTCTTCGTCAGAATGCACTCCCAGGACTTCTACTTCAACAACAAATGTTGTTTTGGTTCCAAATAATCCATAGTTATATCCAAATACCTCCATTTTGTTCGTGCGTTCAGGTCACTATCTGAAGGGTAAAGCACGAGCGCATTTCGTGACAAAAAAATGCAAAATATTCCATTACCGTACTTAGAAGCATGTCAAACGCTGTTTAAAATCAATTTTTATGCTATTTTTCTCGTAAAATAGTGATAATATTCCAACCGGGCAACGTTGTATTCATTCAAAGGCTGAAAGAAAAAAATGGAGAAGTCTCGTGACTCACGATAAACGTTCACAAAAAGCATAACAATTATTTTAAGAATTATAGATACAGAACTCCTCTATGCACTCGATATGTCCGATTTTAAAATAGCTTTTCGGTGAAAGCACATTTTGCAATATTCTCAGTAGATAGCCCGGCATCACAGGGCTAGCTATTTAGACACCCAGCAAATGTAGCACTCACCAAAGTCAGATTTACTATAAGAAAAATGTTATTACCTTTGCTGTCTTCGTCAGAATGCACTCCCAGGACTTCTACTTCAATAACAAATGTTGGTTTGGTTCAAAATAATCCATAGTTATATCCAAACAGCGGCCTTTTGTTCGTGCGTTCAAGACACTATCCGAAAGGGTAAATAAGGGTGACGAGCATGGCGCAATTCGTAACAAAAAATGTCTAAATATTCCATTACCGTACTTCGAAGCATGTCAACCGCTGTTTAAAATCAATTTTTATGCAATTTTTCTCATAAAAAAGCGATAATATTCCGACCGGGAATCTGCGTTTAGGTAAACAGACGAAAGAAAATAAAGCATTCGGTCGACTCGGGCACGCACCTAAGCCCATAGTACTCTGATCGGCCACTTGCCAAAAGCGATAATGTGTTTCAGCCAGAGGCTGCCTCGATATCGTTCAGCTTTTTCCCGGGCTCTGAGAGCCTATGGGAGCCGTAGGAAGTGTCACGTTAGAGCAAAGATCCTCAGTCTTCAATAAAAAGAGCCAAGATGAAACACAACTTCTCAGACAGGCCACTTCCTGCATGGAATCGTCTCAGGTTTTGGCCTGCCATTTGAGTTCTGTTATACTCACAGACACCATTCAAACAGTTTTAGAAACTTTAGGGTGTTTTCTATCCAAAGCCAATAATTATATGCATATTCTAGTTACTGGGCAGGAGTAGTAACCAGATTAAATCGGGTACGTTTTTTATCCGGCCGTGTCAATACTGCCCCCTAGCCCTAACAGGTTAATTGTTTTCCCAATTAAATGAATCATGTAACAATTAACTCATTAGGATCTGGGGCACGATGAGAGTAGTTATTTAAAGAGTTACTATCTCCCGAATTAAACTCTAAAAGGTATTTACCTATCACATCTATAAACAGTCAACTTATTAATTATAACCTCGTATCATATCATCATTCTAAACAGTCGTAACCTCCTTGCATCTGCAAAAACTCGAGCCTTACTTATGTTTCAGTACTACACAAATTGATTTAATTATTTATTTACTAGCTTATTAAATGGGAACACAGGACAAACATACACACTTAATATTGCTTGTTACAAAAGAGATAGAAAGAAGGACAGAGACCCTTAACATTGGTACTTTAAGAAACTACTCTCACTTACAGTAACCATATACTTTGCACACAAACCGCCACCCGCTTTGAGTAAGAAATCATGTATGTATTTACGTGAAATGCCTTGGTTCGCCGGATCTCTCTAGGGGGGCAGGAAATGGATTTGGGCATGCTTATAAGGCTCTGATTGTCCAAAAGGGTTCCAACAAGTCTTCTACTGTTGTTCTTCTCTGTAGTTGTCCAGTATCCAGTGACTTGTCGTGTAGTCCTGAACAGAACTACAATGTTTATTTTCCTTCCATTCACTCTTGAAGATGGTTCTTTGAAGATAGGCTAGACAGCCATATCGATGGTTCCCAGTTGGGTGATGAGAGTCGCTTAATATGATGGTTTGAGCAGGTCCTACTTAAATTCTCTTTTGAAGATACTTTACTTAGGACAGCTAATCAGCCATACCAGTGATTGTCCAGGAGGTGAGTTTATCGTCTCTACCTCGTGATGTTATTCAAAGTTCAAACCACTTTAAACGTGCAGCTGCAACTTGACGCTTTTCTGGTCTAGTATGTTCATTTTTTGACTCATAATTTATACAGTTTGTTCGAAAGGGCGGATCCGTCAGGCTGACATGCTCTCTGACCTCACTCGGGGGCGTGACTTGTCACTTCTACAAAGTGATGAAAAACAATTATCTCTTATAGTTTCTCAAATCACATCCCTCTCTTAACAGAAACACTTTCATAATTGTTCATATTACATGCACAACGCATAGTATGGAAACGTTGTACATGTAGTGGGTATACATATATACAAGTTATAGTATTTCCTTCATCATTTTTTTAATGACATCACAAAATAACAAACAAAATTACATTCGTGTTCTATAGATCCCCTCTGACCAGTCCCCACGTTCTATGTTATAAATATTAGTCCAGTATTCGCTTTTGAACATGTTAGAGTTTTGGCGGGAAACATCTCTTGAAACAAAGGACATTCCTTTGATGATTATTGGTGAGGGAGACATGAATCGTCTCCCCTTAATTTACAACAGGACGTGAGTTGTTAACCCTGTCTAGTCCCCCCCCCCCCCCCCCCCGTCAGTGAGAGGGGGTCTGATTGAAGTTGTTAATTACAAACCTAATCTGACCTATTTGGATTCTCGTGTACAGTCATGACAGCCAGTAAGACAGATGGTAAAGACATATTATCCACTGCTGACGAATTCTCACCAAGCACCCGTATCTGCACCCTATATCAGCGCCTCCTCTTCATACGAATGACGGGGATTTGGGCCTGGTCTGGGAGGAGCCGTAAATCTTTCGCCTCCGATTCATTAACAAAAAAAAGTGTCCTGTCCGAGGTGAGTAATTGCTTTTCTGATGTCCAGAAACTCTTTTCAGTCATAAAAGACTGTACTAGAAACATTATGTACAAAAAAAGTTACAAACAATGGGAAAAAATACATGGAATAGCACAGTTGGTTAGGAGCCCTTAAAACGGAAGCCATCCCCTCCGGCACCATTATATTAAAATGTATTGGTGTGATAAAATGGATGTAATAACATACATTTTAAATACATGATAGTTAAGCACTCATTTTGCTATTGAATTGAACAGTAAATATTCGTTTAGTGGTATAGTAAGTTGTCGAAGGGGATAGCCTTTTAAACAACACAACACAAAGCTATAACAGTTCCATGAATTCAGAGTTACTCCTATGTCTATGACCCATATACAGTTGAAGTCGGAAGTTTACATACACTTAGGTTGGAGTCATTAAAACTTGTTTTTCAACCACACCACAAATTTCTTGTTAAACTATAGTTTTGACAAGTCGGTTAGGACATCTACTTTGTGCATGACACAAGTAATTTTTCCAACAATTGTTACAGACAGATTATTTCACTTATAATTCACTGTATCACAGTTCCAGTGGGTCAGAAGTTTACATACATTAAGTTGACTGTGCCTTTACACAGGTTGGAATATTCCAGAAAAGGATGTCATGGCTTTAGAAGCTTCTGTTAGGCTAATTTACATCATTTGAGTCAATTGGAGGTGTATCTGTGGATGTATTTCAAGGCCTAGCTTCAAACTCAGTGCCTCTTTGCTTGACATCATGGGAAAATCTAAAGCAATCAGCCAAGACCTCAGAAAAACTACGCAAGTATAAACACCATGGGACCACGTAGCCGTCATACCGCTCAGGAAGGAGACGCCTTCTGTCTCCTAGAGATGAACGTACTTTGGTGCGAAAAGTGCAAATCAATCCCAGAACAACAGCAAAGGACCTTGTGAAGATGCTGGAGGAAACAGGTACAAAAGTATCTATATCCACAGTAAAATGAGTCCTATATCAACATAACCTGAAAGGCCGCTCAGCAAGGAAGAAGCCACTGCTCCAAAACCGCCATAAAAAAGCCAGACTACAGTTTGCAACTGCACATGGGGACAAAGATCGTACTTTTTGGAGAAATGTCCTCTGGTCTGATGAAACAAAAATAGATGCACTATTGTAAAGTGGTTGTTCCACTGGATATTATAAGGTGAATGCACCAATTTGTAAGTCGCTCTGGATAAGAGCGTCTGCTAAATGACTTAAATGTAAATGTAAATGTAGAACTGTTTGGCCATAATGACCATTGTTATGTTTGGAGGAAAAAGGGGGATGCTTGCAAGCCAAAGAACACCATCCCAACCGTGAAGAACAGGAGTGGCAGCATCATGTTGTGGGGGTGCTTTGCTTGCGGAGGGACTGGTGCATCACGAGGCAGGAAAATTATGTGGATATATTGAAGCAACATCTCAAGACATAAGTCAGGAAGTTAAAGCTTGGTCTGTCACGCCCTGACCTGAGAGAGCCTTTATGTCTCTATTTAGGTTTGGTCATGGTGTGATTTGGGTGGGCATTCTATGTCCCTTTTTCTATGCGTTTGCATTTCTTTGTTTTGGCCGGGTGTGGTTCTCAATCAGGGACAGCTGTCTATCGTTGTCTCTGATTGGGAGCCATACTTAGGCAGCCTGTTTTTCCATTGGGGTTTGTGGGTAGTTATTTTCCTATTTAGTTCTTGATAACCTGACAGAACTGTTGCTAGTCATTTTTTGTTTATTTTGTAAAGTGTTCATTCTTTCTATTAAAAGTCAAGATGAATACATTCTCCGCTGCACCTTGGTCCCATCCTTTCAACGGCTGTTACATGGTCGCAAATGGGTCTTCCAAGTGGACAATGACCGCAAGCATACTTCCAAAGTTGTGGCAAAATGGCTTAAGGACAACAAAGTCAAGGTATTGGAGTGGCCTTCACAAAGCCCTGACCTCAAGCCTATAGAAAATGTGTCTGCAGAAATGAAAAAGCGTGTGTGAGCAAGGAGGCCAACAAACCTGACTCAGTTACACCAGCTCTGTCAGGAGGAATGGGCCAAAATTAACCAAACTTATTGTGGGTGTCACGTCCTGACCAGTAAAAGGGGTTGTTTGTTATTGTACTTGGTCAGGGCGTGGCAGGGGGTGTTTGTTTAGCTTGTTTTGGTTTATGTTCTATGTTTTCTATTTCTATGTGGGTTTTCTAGTTTTTCTCTATCTATGTTAGTTTTGGGAGCGACCTTCAATTAGAGGCAGCTGGTTGTTGTTGCTTCTTATTGGAGGCCATATTTAAGTGGGTTTATTTTCTCTTGTGTTTGTGGGTGGTTGTTTCTTTGTATAGTCTGAGCACCTTACGGGACTGTTATCGTCATTTGTTTTTGTGTAAGTGTTTTGTTTTTCTTCAATAAAAGGAAGATGAGCATTCACATACCCGCTGCGTTTTGGTCTACATACAACGACGCTTGTGACAGTGGGAAGCTTGTGGAAGGCTACCCAAAACGTTTGACCCAAGTTAAACAATTTAAAGGCAATGCTACCAAATACTAATTGAGTGTATGTAAACTTCTGACCCACTGGGAATGTGATGAAAGAAATAAAAGCTGAAATAAATCATTTTCTCTACTATTATTCTGACATTTCACATTCTTAAAATAAAGTGGTGATCCTAACTGACCTAAGACAGGGAATTTTGAAAAACTGAGTTTAAATGTATTTGGCTAAGGTGTATATAAACTTCCGACTTCAACTGTATTTAATTTCAGTGCCAAAATTGTAATGAGATACGCCATTATGAGCTCTGGCCATGACCGGTCAAGCTGTAAAGCCATGGTATGCAGAAGCTGGGGCCCCTGATACAGTGTTAAAGGACAGGGTCATGACTACTGAGTGCCCTCACTCTGAATGACAGACAGGAGTCAGGGATGGTGAGGCAGTCCTGATGTCCACTGAGAGCCAACAGACTTCCCTTCTCCCCTGAGCTGGCAGGTCTCTCTCTCTCTGCCTCCTGCTCTCTCTCCTCTCTCTGCCACATTACTCAGCATGCCCTAAAAACACAGGCTTCAGCATCCAACGTCCACATCTCCATACAGCAGCTCAAGCATGGCTCGGCCTGTTTCATGTCCTTACTTCACTTCTTATTGTTTTTATTTAGTCTCTTATGAATTTGTCCCTTCGCTTTATTCTCTTCTCTCCATGTCTAGTTTTCTGTCACGTTCCTCAAAATGAGCGGACCAAGGCGTAGCGTGCTCTGAGTTCCACATAATTTATTTAGTGAAACTTACAAAACAAAATGAAACAAACAACTAACCGTTACATAAGAGTTGCTACATGCACTAACTCAAAACAAGATCCCATAAAAAACAGTGGCGAAATGGCTGCCTAAATATGATCCCCAATCAGAGACAACGATAAACGGCTGCCTCTGATTGGGAACCATACCAGGCCAACATAGAAATAAAACAACCTATATTACCCACCCTAGTCACACCCCGACCTAACCAACATAGAGAATAAAAGGCTCTCTATGGTCAGGGCGTGACATTTTCTCTACAGTCTTCCATTGTGCTTCTCCTCTCCTCCTTTCGGGTCCACCCTGTATGGTTATGGCGAGCAGATGGACAGAGGGAAAGAAACAGGGCCAGGGAGGAGGGTAAAGTGATAACATATTCTGCACACTCTATTGAAGTTTCTAACAGATAACAAACCAGGGACCCATGACAGTCAAAAAGACAGACAGAGAGCGAGAGAGAGAGAGAGGAAGTGACAATTATGAGTAAAGACTTGTCACAGGCCGCCTGTGCACAGTCTGTTGTAAGTATGAGGAGACTGTCTCCTAAAATGAAAGAGATTCTCCAATACATTTGTATACTTTTAGCCAGTAGTTCTGAAAGTAGCACTCATGAGCCAAAAGTGGTCCCTGAAAATTGCTACTATAACATATGTGCAGATATGTACACCGCATCATTGCTCTCTCGCTCTGCTGTGTATGCATCTTGCTAGCTGTCACTCAAAGACAGCGAGGGGCTGAAGCTCATTGGCTAGAACTCAAATTGCTAGGAGTCTGGCCTCATGGGGGGAAATGTAGGGAAAATGGCGCAGTACAGCTTTCAGAAAAGCTAGGAATTTTGTGGCTAATTGAGGTAAAACAGTAATTCTGCTCATAGATTATGCATATATGAACTCCACATTGACACATCCAGCCCAAAGTGGGAGGTTTAAAAAATACTTAGTAGTCGCCAAAGTTCCGGAGCATGTCTTTAAGGAGAAGTAGGAAGATAGGTAAATCAGATTAATCTATGTCAGTTACAGGTTCATAGTGTAATTACAGTATATACACATTCATTTGTGGCATGTACAATGGTGATACCTGCAGGTAAACATGTTTAAACTTAAATCAATGATTGTAGAGCAAAGAGTAACAAATTATATTGAACTAAAGAGAGATAGAGGAGTCCAACAGAGCAGCTGGTGAATTGCACCGGAAAGGAGAGTGTTCCTGTGATATCATGCAGTGTCACAGTAAACCTTGAGTTAGAGGGCGCGTCCTTCCTCATGTCTGTTCCTTTGAGCAGATGATGACACGAGCAAAGGAGCATTACACAGTCAGGACCGGGACTAACACGAGCACACTTCGACAAAACTGTCACATCCTCCAAATAGAGACTTCAGGGGATTCAGAGGGAGAATAGTTGTAACTTACGCCTGTCTGAAAATCGAATCAAAATGTATTGGTCGTTTACACAGATTTGCTGATGTTATCGCTGGTGCAGCGAAATGCTTACGTTTGTAACCAACAGTACAGTAATATCTAGCAATACAATAACAATACACACATAATGCACTCTCAAATGTTGTTTTTTGCTATAATTGTCAGCCGGCCACACACACACATTTATTAAACATATGAATGAGTGTGAGTTTTTGTTACAACCCTGCTCGTGGGAAGTGACAAAGAGCTCTTATGTGACCAGGGCTCAAATAATAACATAATAATAATCAATAATTTTGGTCTTGATTTAGTCATCTTAAATATAAAACCTTATTTGTTCATCGAAAATGCTGAATAATGAGAGGTTAATGAGAAGGGTGTGTTTGAAAGAATGCACATAACTCTGCAATGTTGGGTTGTGTTGGAGAGACTCTCAGTCTTAAATCATTTTCCACACACAGTCTGTGCCTGTATTTTGTTTTCATGCTAGTGAGGGCCGAGAATCTACTCTCACATAGGTACGTAAATGCAAATGGCATCAGTGTCTTAACAGCAAGATTTGCCAAGGCAGGATACTCTGAGTGCAGCCCAATCCAGAAATCTGGCAGTGGCTTCTGATTAAATTACATTTTCACAGAACTGCTTGTTGCAATTTTAATGAGGCTCTCTTGTTCAGATATTGTTAAGTGGACTGGAGGCAGGGCATGAAAGGGATAATGAATTCAGTTCTTTGTGTCATCCGTTTCGGGAAAGTACCTGCGTAATTGCGCACCCAACTCCCTCAGGTGCTTCGCTATATCACCTTTTACATTGTCCGTAAGCTTGAGTTCATTTGCACACAAAAAATCATACAATGATGGAAAGACCTGTGTTGTCCTTGTTAATGCAGACAGATAAGAGCTGCAACTTCTTAATCATAGCCTCAATTTTGTCCCTGACATTGAAAATAGTTGCGGAGAGTCCCTGTAATCCTAGATTCAGATCATTTTGGTGAGAAAAAACATCACCCAGATAGGCCAGACGTGTGAGAAACTCGTCATCGTGCAAGCGGTCAGACAAGTGAAAATGATGGTCAGTAAAGAAAACTTTAAGCTCGTCTCAAGTCAAAAAAACATGTCAATACTTTGCCCCTTGATAACCAGCGCACTTCTGTATGTTGTAAAAGCGTTACATGGTTGCTGCCCATATCATTGCATAGTGCAGAATACACAAGAGTTCAGGGGCCTTGATTTAACAAACTTAACCATTTTCACTGTAGTGTCCATAACATCTTTCAAGCTGTCAGGCATTCCCTTGGCTAGAGCCTCTAAGTGGATGCTGCAGTGTACCCAAGTGGCGTCGGGAGCAACTGCTTTCACGCGCGTTACGTCTCCACTATGTCTCCCTGTCATGGCTTTTGCGCCATCAGTACAGATACCAACATGAGCAGTAGCTACGTTTGTCTACATACGGACCGTTAGTGGAATTCCTGCGAGAGAGTTACGGTTAATGTGATCGGATGTTAATTATTTGACTAGGCTACCCGTATTTGACATTGTGTCGTTATTTCACTGAACACTAGATGGTTGAATTTTATTTTTTAGGCTACTCAGGCAAGAAAAAAACCTCACCCAAATGTATAGCCCTGTTGGAAAATATAAATGGACTGTTTGAAAATGCGAAGAAAAACACACACCCCAGTTTGGGAAACCTGGTTTATACCATTTGGAAGTTGATGGAATCAGAGTGAGCTTCTCTTCTCCTTTCGCTTCAATCATGCAATGCCGGAAGCATGTAGCCTACCTACAGTATATAGCCAGATTAGAGTTGTGTCTCCAGCACTAGCTTAGGCTACTTTCATTCCGGTAAAACACAATTTTCAAAAGATTTTTTATAAAAATTACCTAGCAAATTAAATTGGTTGCCACTCAACTAATAAAGCTTAATATTGCGCAAGCCATTTTACAAACATTTGAATTCTGAAGGTAACACGCCGATGTGCCAGATCAGGAATAGGAATAGCTGCACACAACGCATAGTATGACTAGGCTACTGATATTGCATGCAAAATTAACATAATTACATGCTTACATGAGGGGTATTTTCGGAAAGTAGAAAGAAAGTAATTTGAGCAAAATACATTTGTGAACCTATGATTCATAACGTTTTGATCAATTTTCTGACCATTCATTGATGCACCTGTACTGTGTCTGCCTTCTAGATGGTAGCGGGGTGACCAGGCCGTGGCTCGGGTGGTTGGGGTCCTATCTTTTTGGCCTTCCTGTGACATTGGGTGCTTTATGTGTCCTGGAGGGCAGGCAGTGTGCCCCCAGAGATTCGTTGGAACTTGAAGCTTTTATCACCGCCTGGTACTCTCGATGGTGCATCTATAGAAGTTTATGAGGGTCTTATGGGCCAAGCCGAATTTCTTCAGCCTCCTGAGGTTTTTCACCACATTGTCAGTGTGGAGGGACCATTTCAGGTCTTCAATGATGTGCACGTCACGGAACATGAAGCTTTTAACCCTCTCCACTGTGGCCCCGTCAATGTGGATGGGGGCGTGCACTCTCAGCTGTCTCCAGTAGTCTCTGGTATCTCCTGTAGCCCACGATCAGCTCCTTGGTTTTGTTGATGTTGAGGTAGAGTTTATTTTCTTGGCACCACTCCGCCAGGGCAATGTGCAGTGTAATGGGGATTGCGTCATCTGTGGATCTGTTAGGGCGGTATGCAGATTATATTGAGTCTAGGGTGTCGGGTAAGGTGGCGGTGATATGATCCTTAACTACCCTCTCAAATCACTTCATGATGACATAAGTGTGTGCTATGGGGCAATAGTAATTTAGTTCGGTTACATTCCCTTTCTTGGGTACAGGAACAATGGTCGACATCTTTGGACACTGTGTTATTAACTAACCTCAAGACGAGCTTCAATGCCATTACAACTCTCCTTCTGTGGCCTCCAACTGCTCTCTCTTGGCTAGGTGGGACGTTTGCATCCCACCCTAGTCAACAGCCAGTGGAATCCCGTGGCGCGATATTCAAATACCTTAGAAATGCTATTACTTCAATTTCTCAAACATATGACTATTTTACACCATTTTAAAGACAAGACTCTCGTTAACCCCTGTGCGGCCGACATCCAGCGAAAAATCATATCGCCATTAGCATAACAAAATGTAATAATTAAAAAAATAATAATAATAATAATTATATCGTTTTATAGATACACCTCTCCTGAATCAAACCACGTTGTCCGATTTCAAAAAGGCTTTACAGCAAAAGCAAAACATTAGATTATGTTAGAGGAGTATATCGTAAAAGTAGCCACATAGCCATTTTCCGACCAACCACATGCATCACAAATAACCAAAAAACAGCTAAATGCAGCACTAACCTTTGACAATCTTCATCAGATGACACACCTAGGACATCATGTTACACAATACATGCATTCTTTTGTTCGATAAAGTTCATATTTATATATAAAAACAGCATTTTACATCGGTGCGTAACGTTGACTAACTATTTTCCCTCAAATGCATCCGATGAAACAGAGCTACAATTTACTAAATTACTATTCGAAAACATTTTTAAAATGTAATATTGTTATTCTAAGATTTATAGATGAATATCTCTTGAAAGCACCTGTAATGCCAGATTTAAAATTAACTTTACTGGGTAATCATACTTTGCGATGAAAGGGGATGCGATACTCTGAAAAATAGGCTAACGTTACAGTTCAGCGCCATCTTGGAACAATCGCATATCACATCTAGTCTTGTATACTATTGTCAATAATCCCTTACCTTTGGTTGTCTTCATCAGAAAGCACTTCCAGGAATCCCAGGTCCACAACAAATGTATTTTCGTTCGAAAAAAATACTCCTTTATGTTCCAAGAGCTTGTTCTTGTTAGCGCGTCTGAAGGCTGCTCCAAAACTTCCGTCGGCCACGGGACAACCATTTCGAGAAAATGCATTTTTTCCCCATTTAGGTTCGTTCAAACATGTCAAACGTTGTATAACATAAATCTTCAGGGCGTTTTTCAACAAGAGAGCCAATAAGATTCGAGGGGGACGATTGCATTGTGTTTCAAAACGTTTCGAAAGGGGAGGGTAGCCAGGGGCGCCGGCGTCATAATGGTGATGGCCCTCTCCGTGTGACCACGTTCCACAGCGTCTCATTCATTCAATATTAACAGTAGAAGGCTCAAACCAATTTGTGAAGACTGGGGACATCTAGTGGAAGCAATAGGAAGTGCTCATTGAACCATAGCTCACGGTGTGATTAATAGGCAACGTGATGAAGTTGAGTTCGCAATTCAGAATTCCACTTCCTGTTTCCATCTGTCTCGGGGTTTTGACTGCCATATGAGTTCTGTTATACTCACAGACACCATTCAAACAGTTTTAGAAACTTTAGTGTGTTTTCTATCCACAAGTATTAATTATATGCATATCCTAGCTTCTGAGTTTGAGTAGGAGGCCGTTTAAAATGGGCACAAATTTTTTTCTAAAATCGCTTTAGCGCCCCCTATCCTAGGGGAACGCCAAGAGGTCTAACCACACTGTCCGATTTCAAAAAGGCTTTACAACGAAAGCAAAACATTAGATTATGTCAGCAGAGTACCCAGCCAGAAATAATCAGACACCCATTTTTCAAGCTAGCATATAATGTCACAAAAACCAAAACCACAGCTAAATGCTGCACTAACCTTTGATGATCTTCATCAGATAACACTCCTAGGACATTATGTTATACAATACATGCATGTTTTGTTCAATCAAGTTCATATTTATATAAAAAAACAGCTTTTTACATTAGCATGTGACTAGCATGTGACTAGCATTCCCACCGAACACTTCCGGTGAATTTACTAAATTACTCACGATAAACGTTCACAAAAAACATAACAATTATTTTAAGAATTATAGATACAGAACTCCTTTATGCAATCGCGGTGTCCGATTTTAAAATAGCTTTTCGGTGAAAGCACATTTTGCAATATTCTGAGTAGATAGCCCGGCCATCACAGGCTAGCTATTTTGACACCCACCAAGTTTGGTACTCACCAAACTCAGATTTACTATAAGAAAAATTGGATTACCTTTGCTGTTCTTCGTCAGAATGCACTCCCAGGACTTCTACTTAAACAACAAATGTTGGTTTGGTTCCAAATAATCCATAGTTATATCCAAATAGCGGCGTTTTGTTTGTGCGTTCAAGACACTATCCGAAGGGTGACGCGCCGGCGCATATCGTGACAAAAATTTCAAAATATTCCATTACCGTACTTCGAAGCATGTCAAACGCTGTTTAAAATCAATTTTTATGCGATTTTTCTCGTAAAATTGCGATAATATTCCGACCGGGAGAAGTTGTTTTCGTTCAAAGACTCAAAGAAGAAAATGGACTCTTCACGTGCATGCGCACACCCGTCTCATTGTTCTCAGATCGACCACTTACCAAATGCGCTACTGTTTTTCAGCCAGTAACTGCAGAGTCATCATTCAACGTTCTGGCGCCTTCTGAGAGCCTATGGGAGCCTTAGAAAGTGTCACGTTACAGCAGAGATCCTTTGTTTTGGATAGAGATGACAAAGAAGGCCAAGAAATGGTCAGAGAGGGCGCTTCCTGTTTGGAATCTTCTCAGGTTTTGGCCTTCCATATGAGTTCTGTTATACTCACAGACACCATTCAAACAGTTTTAGAAACTTTAGGGTGTTTTCTATCAAAATCAAACAATTATATGCATATTCTAGTTACTGGGCAGGAGTAGTAACCAGATTAAATCGGGTACGTTTTTTATCCGGCCGTGCAAATACTGCCCCCTATCCCCAACAGGTTAAATGCTAGTAAAACTAAATGCATGCTCTTCAACTGATCGCTGCCCGCATCTGCCCGCCCGTCGAGCATCACTACTCTGGACGGTTCTGACTTAGAATATGTGGACAACTACAAATACCTAGGTATCTGGCTAGACTGTAAACTCTCCTTCCAGACTCACATTAAGCATCCCCAATCCAAAATTATATCTAGAATTGGCTTCCTATTTTGCAACAAAGCATCCTTCACTCATGCTGCCAAACATACCCTCGTAAAACTGACCATCCTACCGATCCTCGACTTCGGCGATGTCATCTACAAAATAGCCTCCAACACTCTACTCAACAAATTGGATGCAGTCTATCACAGTGCCATCCGTTTTGTCACCAAAGCCCCATATACTACCCACCATTGTGACCTGTACGCTCTCGTTGGCTGGCCCTCGCTTCATACTCGTTGCCAAACCCACTGGCTCCAGGTCATATATAAGTCTTTGCTAGGTAAAGCAATCTCAGCTCACTGGTCACCATAGCAGCACCCACCCCTTAGCACGCGCTCCAGCAGGTATATCTCACTGATCGCCCCCAAAGCCAATTCCTCCTTTCCTTCCAGTTCTCTGCTGCCAATGATTGGAACGAACTGCAAAAATCACTGAAGCTGGAGACTCATATTTCCCTCACTAGCTTTAAGCACCAGCTGTCAGAGCAGCTCACAGATCATTGCACCTGTACATAGCCCATCTGTAAATAGCCCATCCAACTACCTCATCCCCATATTGTATTTATTTATCTTGCTCCTTTGCATCCCAGTATCTCTACTTGCACATTCATCTTCTGCACATCTATCACTCCAGTGTTTAATTGGTATATTGTAATTACTTCACCACCATGGCCTATTTATTGCCTTACCTCCCTTATCTTACCTCATTTGCACACACTGTATATAGACTTTTCTACTGTATTGTTGACTATGTTTGTTTATTTTATGTGTAACTCTGTGTTGTTGTAGGTGTCGAACTGCTTTGCTTTATCTTGGCCAGGTCGCAGTTGTAAATGAGAACTTGTTCTCAACTAGCCTACCTGGTAAAATAAAGGTGAAATAAATAAAATAAATAAATAAACATCTTAAAGCAAGTGGGGACATCATACAAGATATTAGGATAGGGAAAGATTGAATATGTCCGTAAACACTCCAGCCAGCTGGTATGAATATGTCTTGAAGATGATAGGTGGAAATGACCAGCAACACACATCATCTGGAATCTTTTCATCTGAATGTAACACCAGCACTTTGAGGGTTAAAGTAGACTTCAGGTACCACACTCAATATCCCACCTTGATAAATCAATATTCACAGGTCTCTCTGAATTCTGTTACGGTGAATTGGCTTCTTCGAGGGGACATTTTAAAAGGCTGAGTTCCTGGAAGGCCAGTTCCTCTCAGCTCTGAGTGAATATGAGAGCACTTGACTAATGAATTTGGACTAGATGTTAAATGGATGTTTAATCAAGTGGTAGAAATATGTTGGAATGTGCTGGAACAGGCAGGAACTGACACCTAACCTTTATATCAATAGTGAAATATTGTGAATATGGATCACTTGCTAATTAGGTTTAAGAAGGGAAAATACATTAGAACAAAGCAACAGTGTGCTGTATAATGTTTTTCCTCCATCAAATGATCATAGTTTTACTAATATTGTCAGCATGAAAACGGTCGATTTAAAATGCTTTTTGAACATGGTTTAGCCAAACATTTCTGGAGTCTTAAATAGAGATCCCCTAATTTAGATATGTCTAGAATATCAAAGGTCAGAAGTCAGTCTTAGGTTTCAGACTTAAACTTTCTGTATATGTTTGACCACATTATCTCATTAAAAGCTGTGTGTGTATGTGCGTGTGTGTGTGTATGCGTGTGTGTGTGTGTGTGTGTGTATGTGTGACAATTTTCCAGAGCAGTGTTTTTAAATCCTGGTCCTGGGGACCCAAAGGGGTGCACATTTTTGATGTTGCCTTAGCACTACACACCTGATTCAAATAATCAAAGCTTAATGCAGAGACGGAAGTTGAAGCCAGACATCTCACTTGCTCTTTTTTTCAGGTGGAAAAATAACTAAGCAGACCAGACCCAGCTTCTATCACATTGGTGCCTATGGGTGAGCCACAACTTAACTTTGTCACACCCTGATCAGTTTCACCTGTCCTCGTTATTGTCTCCACCCCCTCCAGGTGTCGCTTGTTTTCCTCAGTGTATTTATCCCTGTGTTTCCTGTCTCTCTGTGCCAGTTCGTCTTGTATGCTTCCAAGTCAACCAGTGGTTTTCCCGTACTCCTGCTTTTTGAATTCTCCTTTTTCTAGTCCTCCTGGTTTTGATCTTTGCTTGTTTCTGGACTTTGTACCTGCCTGCCTCACCATTCTGCCTGCCTTGACCATGAGCCTCTGCCACTCTGTAACTCCTGGACTCTGATCTGGTTTTGACCTTTTTGCCTGTCCACGACCATTCTCTTGCCTACCCCTTGGGATTAATAAATATTGTAAGACTCCAATCTTCTGCATTTGGGTCTCAACTTGTGCCTTGATACAGTTAAACGGTGTAAGGGGGACATCTTCATTTATCCACCATCTTTGCTTGATGATGAGTTCATTTAAATCAGCTGTCTAGTGCTAGGTAAAAAAGAACAAATGTGCACCCCTTTGAATCCCTGGGACCAGGATAAAGAAACATTGATCTATAGACTGCTTGAAGCGTCTTCCCAAGAATCTATAAACGAATCAATCACTACATGAAATCTACTTATCTAGTTAAATCCCATGAACTCATCTCTTTTTCATACACCGATCACACGTTCACTTACACACAAACACATTTTTGCATAGTTGAGTCAGATCAATTCTGACTGCAAAAAAAAACATCTACAGAACTCCCATGTCCCTAACCTGTTAAAAGACTGTATTAAATGGATGGGGAAAAGTAATAAAAAAAACTATTTAATATGTCAAGAATTTCTGGGAAATGGTTCAATGTGTGTGAGCCAAAGCAAACCTCAGTCTCATTTTGAGGGTTGTTACCACAGTCTGTGTGACACTACACTGACAGGTCACTGACTGGCCTCTAGCAATCAGACTGTTTATGGAATATGATATCACACAAGCTATGCTTAATCTCTCTTTATTTCCCAGCAACACTTACAGTGCATTTGGAAAGTATTCAGACCCTGTCACGTCCTGGCCAGTATAAGGGTTAATTGTTATTGTAGTTTGGTCAGGACGTGGCAGAGGGTATTTGTTTTATGTGGTTCGGGGTGGTGTGTTGGTAAAAGGGCGTTTGATTTATTATTTCCGGGTTTTTGGTTTATGGTCTATGTTTATGTATTTCTCTGTGTAGTCTGGTTAATGTATTTCTATGTTAGGTTGATTGGGGTTTGGGACTCTCAATTGGAGGCAGGTGCTTCCTCGTTGCCTCTGATTGAGAGTCCTATATATGGGTAATTGTTTGGTGTAGGTTTTGGTGGGAGATTGTTTCTTGTCTAGCGTGTATGGGCCTGAGAAGACTGTTTGGTGATCGTGAGTTTGTTTTGGTGTTCATTTTGAGTTTAATAAATGTTCAAGATGAACAAACACAGTCCTGCTGCATTTTGGTCCTCCTTCACCAATGGTAACCGTGACAGACCCTTTGACTTTTTCCACAGTTTGTTACGTTACAGCCTTTTTCTAAAATTGATTTAAAAAATATTTTCCTCATCAATCTACACACAATACCCCATAATCACAAAGCAAAACAGGTTTTCAGATTTTTTTTGCAAAAAAAGATCACATTTACCTAAGTATTCAGACCCTTTACTCAATACTTTGTTGAAGCACATTTGGCAGCGATTACAGCCTCAAGTCTTCTTGGGTATGACGCTACAAGCTTGGGACACCTGTATTTTGAGAGTTAATCCCATTCGTCTCTGCAGATCCTCTCAAGCTCTGTTAGGTTGGATGGGGAGCGTCAATGCACAACAATTTTCAGGTCTCTCCAAAGATGTTTGATCGGGTTCAAGTCCAGGCTCTGGCTGGGGTACTCAAGGGCATTTAGAGACTTGTCCCGAAGCCACTCCTGCGTCCTCTTGGCTGTGTGCTTAGGGTCGTTGTCCTGTTGGAAGGTGAACCTTCGCCCCAGTCTGAGGTCCTGAGCGCTCCGGAACAGGTTTTCATCAAGGATCTCACTGGACTTTGCTCCGTTCATTTTTCCTTTAATCCTGACTAGTCTCCCAGTCCCTGCCGCTGAAAAACATCCCCACAGCATGATGCTGCCACCACCATGTTTCACCGTAAGGATGGTGCCAGATTTCCTCCAGAAGTGATGCTTGGTATTCAGGCCTTGGTTTCATCAGACCAGATAATCTTGTTTCTCATGGTCTGAGTCCTGTAGGTGCCTTTTGGCAATCTCCAAGTGGGCGGTCATGTGCCTTTTACTGAGGAGTAGCATCCGTCTGGTCACTCTACCATAAAAGCCTGTCAGAGTGACCATCGGGTTCTTGGTCACCTCCCTGACCAAGGCCCTTCTCCCCAATTGCTCAGTTTGACTGAGCAAAGTTTTCTTCCATTTAAGAATGATGGAGGCCACTTTGTTCTTGGGGGCCTTCAATGCTGCAGAAATGTTTTGATACACTGCCAAAGGTCTGTGCTTCGACACATTCCTTTCTTGGAGCTTTACGGACAACTCCTTCTACCTCATGTCTTGGTTTTTGTTCTGACATGCGCTGTCAACTGTTGGACCTTACATAGGCAGATGTGTGCCTTTCGAAATCATGTCGAATCAATTGAATTTACCACAGGTGGACTCCAATCAAGTTGTAGAAACATCTCAAGGATGATCAATGGAAACAGGATGCTACTGAGCTCAATTTCGATTTCTCATAGCAAAGGGTCTGAATATTTATATAAATAAGGTATTACTGTTTTTTAATTTTATAAATTTGCAAACATTTCTAAAAACGTGTTTTTGCTTTGTTATTGTGGGGTATTGTGTTTAGATTGATGATGATTTTTTTTTTATTTGATCCATTTTAGAATAAGGCTGTAACATAACAAAATGTGGAAAAGTCAAAGGGCCTGTATACTTTCAGAATGCACTGTATTATATTATTATTGTCCTCATAAGGCAGTTTGTGTTATAATGTAATGGTTTTTGCTCCCTGGTTTTACCACAACCCTATTAGTGGTTCTGGACGAGTGAAGAGAGCAGTAAGATGGCACTTTGACAGGGTCTTTGCTCTGCTCTTGCTTCCATGTCTCTCAACTGTTTACATTTGAATTCCTATTGTTGGGAGGCGAAGATACAGGCTGATTCAGCAAGGGGCCTCAAGGAACTTTAAGAATGCTTCAGATATACACTGACATACAGTATCATATGCAAAACCAATGGTAAGTAGGTAAGGCTTCAAATTCGAACCATTCACCCATTTACAAGAAAATGGTTGTAAAAGAATATGGTTGTGAGTCAGTTGCACCTCAAAATGTGTACTTTTGAAGGGTGGAAATTCCTTTTCCTTCTTTCGTCATGAGTAGGAAACAGGCTATATTACCATTTTCAGCATTATCCCAGCTTACCCACCTCACTGTGTTAAGTGGGTCAGGATGAGTCACCCAACCAGCCCTCTCCTCTCCCATCTCCTTTCCTCTCTCTAAGGCTTGGTGGTTCCCTGGAGGAGGCAGCATTAGAGAGCCAGCCAGACAACACATACCAATCCACAGGCCCCAGACTCAGAGTGGCAAGTACAACCCACAACAGAGGGACCACTTTATTGTGACAGTCCCAATGTCTAATGGAATCTATCAGAAAAATGCATAAAGTATAGTGTCTTAGGTATACATATAAATCAGCTGGGGATGCTCAACCTCGTGTAAATTATATGGTTCCAAATAAGTGATTACAATAGTGTTATTACTATTTCACTACTGCATCCATATTACTTTACTCCTAACACCCAAATTCCAACAATTGCAGTACATTAGCCATTCCAAACTCAGACCTGTATGGCCTCAGAACCCTGTTTGATGGTGGTGGTAGTGATGGTGGGGGTTAAAACAGGAGCAATACAGAAAGCCATCACCAGAAATGCAGATTAACAGTCTGTACACCAAATGTTTATATCTCACTAGACCAAAGCCCATGACCCACAACCAGTGGTTTCCTATTCCTCAACACTAGGTAGCTATGGAAAAACATCCATGAAATAAAGACAACTACTTATTCTAACAACTCAGTCAGTCACTCAACCAGCATGTCTCAGCTGCACAGTACGCATCAGAAGGTGCAGGCCTATGAAATGGTACAATACGTCAAAGGCTCCTTATGTAATTGTTTGAGTATATATTTTAATTTATTTTGTGTGTTATAACACCGTGTGAGATGTACTATATCTGTTTCAACATGTACCACTGCTAGTCCCACAGAGTGAACGATAAAAGGCACTAAAAGGATTAAGTCTTTCTGCGAAATGGGAGCAAAACATGTTTTGTGAAAATATAGACCCTCACTTCCCCTCTGCCAGCCAGGAACCCTGAATTATTTAGTTAATTTTTTATTTTGGATAAGTAAGCACTTTAGATTTCCTTTATGAAGACACAGGCTCTTTACTTTGTTAACATGCTGTTGTCAACAAAATGTGATCCGATTCAGGAAACTAGGCGTATGTCGCAAGTCACAACTTCACAGGAGAGCCGTTTGAACGTAAAACATTTTTAAAAATCAAAATGTGTTTTTTGGGCAGAAATGCCTTCTCGAACATGTGAACTTTCATGTGCCTTAATAACAAACTTGTATGCCACCTGTAAATACGAATACAATTGTTAAATTACGAGCCTTGTTGGTTAAGCCACAGAAAAATACTTTCCCACTAGCCATGATTGGCTGAGATAATGAGTGGGCTGGACATGCAGTGAGAGGAGTTTGGATTGGTCTGCCATATAGATAGGTTCTGTCTATTTGAGCTGGTCAGTCTGTGTTGGTAATCCTGTCAACGCGGCTTTTTTGAAAAATGTACTGTGTAGTGGAGCTGCATAAGTGTCGATCTCCACTTTCTGGAGGATCAAGTTTTAAAATCAGTGGAATTAGAGTATGATAGCTAGAGACGGAGAAAACACCTGTCTCCGGACTACATCTTCAAACTAAGGGCAACCGTGGCACTCGTGACAGGGAGACGCGTCCATCAGGCATGATGATGTATACAGGTAAGATAGTCTAGTGTTAGCCAGCTACATTTTCTGCTATTACACGTTTCTAATTTTGACAGAAAGTGGTTTCATTTCAAGCTAAAGTGTACTGTTAGCTAGTAAGCTAACATTAGCTGGCTGGCTCCCTAGCTGACGTTATTATTCGTATCCCAGAGACGTTTGCTTTTCTAGTTAGAGCCTAATGTTAGCTAGCTAACATTGAACCTGGTTGGTTAGAGCCCAGCATATTCATGCAGGGTAGTAATGACTTGATTTTGCACTGTGTTCATTGTTGTTTAACTAGCTAATGTTAGCTAGCTGGCTCGTTAGCTTATGTGACGTGTGTGATCTTACATGTTGTTTACCTAGCTAGGTTCATTGTTTACCTAGCGAGCTACATGTCTTAAGCTAAAGTGTACAACACCCGTTGAATATGGCCGGTGTCAGTAAACATCTACAAAAAAGCGTAATGAAATTGTTGCCAGCAGAGCTGCTTAGGCTGTTTTCATGTTATCCAGAAGTAAACAAATAATCGGCCAGAGTGTCAAGTGTGCTCTCTAAACTCTCCAAGAGCGAAACTAGCTGGGTGGGGCTAAAGCTTAAGAGGGTGTTAACGATGCTGAATGGTGTAGACAAAGAAGAGCTCTTCACTAGATACCAAAACATTCAAAGGCCATTTTCTCAAAAGTGAGTTTACAAGTTTATCAACTTTCAAAGCAGAATTACTTTCCCATTGTTTCTCAAAAAAGCTGTGTATGATATACCATTTTGTAGCTCTGAGTCTGTTCTTTTATCCAATATAAAAAACACAATTCCAAATTTTGCTACAGTGAGTCACGAATGCATTCTTCAGAAATGTCCATGTAATAAACATGATGGATTTGAGATCACGGTCAGGTTCAAAAGCTCTTCAAACGATCTGTCTGTACCAGAAGATTATGAAAGTGATTGTCATTCATTATATTTGGACCTGAAATATACAAAATCAGACAAGCAACAAAACCCCTCATTGACCTTGACTGACCTTGAAGGGCACCTACTTGGCCAGTTAGAGTAATTCACCACCTTTGGCACTTTGATCTCGATACTAACTCTCTGACCTCTAACCCAGTGTTGACATCTGTAACTCACATCAGAGTCACATTATAGGGCGAGACAAACAGCAAGTGAGGATACTGGGAGTGAAAGGTGAGGCCAGCTGACCACAAAACCCATGACTTAACAATTCCTCTGAGGGGAAGATATCACATGATTTGACACATCTAAAAGTGATGGGAGTGGTACTCTAAACACACCAAGAGGGGCTGTAGTAAGATATTATGGCTGACCATCTGTCCATCTGACCTCTAAGATAACATGTGATAAGCTCTGGCAGGAAGTGACATCACTGGAGGAGAGGTGGCGCTATGGGTTCCATCCTGTCGTGGGCTGGGTTGGGACTCACAAGGAGAGGAGTACAAGGAAGAATGAACAGACTTGCTCAGCCCAGGGGGTGACAGACACAACACCTGCTACAGGACAGGAGGCAGAGTCACCTTCATACTGCTATACCCCTGGGACAACGGGACAGACAAACTCTCTCCTTCTTTGCTCATTTCTTATTACACATTTTTCTTTGTATCAACTACACCGTTTAGCTGTTGTTCTCTGAGTCTGAAATACCTACACCCTTTCCTGTTTGTCCTAATCTTTAATGCGTAGGCTACATCTGTGAGTCATAGTCCTGTTTATCAATTCTGAGAATAGAAATGGACAGGGGCGCAAGTTTCACTGGGGACGGAGGGTACATGTCCCCCCCACATTCTTAAATTGCATTTTTGTCCCCCCCAGTGTTATCATTGGAATGTGATACAAAACGAGGCAACGGTATGCTTTAGGACCATGCGTACACCTCCGAGCGTCGGGTAGGCTGTTTGGAGTGTTTATCCGTCTGGATAAAAAAATATATATATATTCATTTATTATGTCCCCCCCCCCCACTTCTAGAACCAAAGTTGCTCCCCTGGAAATGGAGGAGTACTGCCAATCTGTCTGGTATGAGATGCAAAGATAGGTTTGTCTGTGTCCCCTGTGATTGACATAAGAGTGCATCTTTCTCTCTCTCATTCTCCTCGCTCTGTCTCTCTGTCTCCCTCTCGCTGCCTGCTGAGTAAGTCCCTCAACCCCTTGGACAGTCAGCCAGACAGTGTGTGGAGGAGTGGAAAAGAGGTAGGAAACACTCTCTCTGCCCCCTCTCTCCATCTCCACTCCCTCCCGCCATCCCTCTGCAGAATGTAGGTCTGTGCTCGCCTACAGCCATAAGCAGCAATCAGTTCTGCCCCAGTTACTGACGTATCACAGAGACCAAACAAACGCGCACACACACACACACACACACACACACACACACACACACACACACACACACACACACACACACACATACATACATACAGAGACAAGCAGCAGACACAAATATATAATCATTTAACATCCTGTGCACACATCTAAACTCATTCATATATCACACATTTACCAGCACATGAAGTCTCATAGACACACACATAGACCCAACACAATCACTCACACACAAGGAAACAGACGATGCTCGGTCAGACAAAACAAATGTGTCAGAGACAATAGCGCGTGTTCATGTGGACGATATATACATATTTTGCCATAAATGGTCAAACATACAACAGTGCAGGCAGCTCCTTAACTGAGCAGCTGTACTAGAAACACAGATAGCAGTTTAACTGTGATGGAAAGAGACAGGCAAACCAGGAGTTTTCACATAGCAATACATAGCAATACACCTCAGGCAGATGCATTGACACTCAGCTATACAACATAATATGTTACTGTTTAGGATGTATCCCTGCAGGTCACTGTCCTGGTTTGGCCCTTTGTGTGACTGTCTGGGTTGGTCCAGTCCAGGTACCAAAACATGGACCATGTATTTTTGACCAGTCTGGGGAAGAAGTCATGGGGTTATGATCCATGACCCCTTAATGTGTCCCCCTCGGTCAGAAAATGTACGTTTCTTTCACTTCCAGGTCACTGATGATTGGACTGGGTAAAGGGTCAGCCCATGTGATCACGACTCTCCAAACATGACAGAATTATTCTCAGGCGCATTGACGCAGGGCTTACTCAGAGTAGTAGATTAATCATTCTAAAGTATAATATAACCTATAATATAACCATCTGCCTAGGCTTTAGGCAACAAGAACATACTGGAGAATATGCACTCTTTTCCCCAAAAGTACAGAATATTCTATAATGGTGCTGAATCAATATCTGTGATTCAGCACCATTATTTAAGCAAATCACCCACACATTTCTTTGAATGCTACAGAATGCGTCACTATCTCCGAGGCTTTGCTCACTGCAAAACACATCACTGACTGTTGTTGAAGAGAAAGAACTGTTGTTGAGCCTCCATGTCCGAGCCAGGAACCAGACAGTATTTACTAACATTAGCTCTATACAGCCACCTCATAGGGAGTGTGAGTGCGCTTGAGTCAGAGAGACAGACAGCAGTTTGGGGGGGATCAGTGGACGTAGAGACAACACAGATAGGGGGGAGAAGAGGAGGAGGAGCATTGCAGAGAAACTGCACTCATTAATCTTTCACTTTCATTCACTCTGAATTATTTAACAACCCCCAGTCAGTTGTTTTATGTTGCAGTGCAATCTGGGCTCCTTTCTTTGATAAAGCAGCCCCATCCAGCCCTAATCTGGATGGGCCACTCCTGAGGTATCTCTCCCGGGATTCATCCCTCTCAGATGGGATATGCTGCCTGCCAACCCCCTCCCCCAACCCGCTCTCCCTGCGCCCCCATCTCAGATTAAAGGGTAAGAGGTGTCAAAGCTGCTACACTGCACCCCACCCACCCCCGCAATTCTGACACATTGTTATATTTTGAGATGGTTATTCTCTCTGTTAAATAATATATTTGATGGTTCATACACAGCAGAGCTGCACACAAGTCATATCATGTTAACGTGAAGCTCCCAGAACGATTACGTCTAATGACATTCTACTCAAGTTTCACATTATTAGACGTACATACTAAATGTGTCGTTCACATGCCCAAAAAAACCCATTCACTAATGCCAGGAAAATTCTGTCAGTTCTGCGGTATCGTTGATAGATTTTCCACATGTCTACCAGTACTATATGTTGACTCAACATCCTGTAGACCTGTCAATGGAGGCAACGTGTTAAGGTGTTATGACCTGTGACCTATTCAGATCGCCGTTGGTGGCTTGTCCTGACGTCACGCTCTGACTTCATACAGTCCTTACAGTGAGTTATACTAGTGGAGACCCCTACTGTACCAACCTCACAACTCATCTTACACATGTACACACACCACACACACACACACACACACACACACACACACACACACACACACACACACACACACACACACACACACACACACACACACACACACACACACACACACAACACACAAGAATATTAGAATACATAAAAGGAGAGGAGCATACAGACGGGTTGGTTGTTTAGTAACAAAACTGACGCGTGAGCAACTATGGGGCAAAACAGACCTGGTTGGCTTAGATTGTTGACAACATGTCAACTATATGTTGTCTCCAGCGTTTATTGAAAACATAGATACATTTGCACAATAAGCACTTGTTGTCTCTCAAATGCGTTGTTACAGTTGTTGGTGAGCTAGATAGCGAATTTTAGCCACATAGCGTTGACATGAAATCAGTCAAAATACCTCAAAACAAGACAGGGTATCAAGATCAAGCTGAAACAAGCCACTGACGATTCACCACACGTTGCTAGCTATCTGGCCATCTAGTATCACGACACACAGACTTCTGGGTGCATTGTTTTTGTGACATTGTCATCTAATCCATCTCTGAGACAGGAGGAATAGGATGGATAGAAGTGGAGTGGTTACAGGAGTAGCGATCAAGGACAGAGAGAATAAGATGGTGATGAGAGAGGATGAGAGGGTAACTGACGGACAAACGCCCACTGCTTCGTAGGCATTTGAACAATACTGCCTCCCATAGCGTCATATCTCTTTTGACATATTCATTTCAACCAATCCACAGTATTGTACATAGAAGAGTTAAGAAAGCTAACATTGTATAACAGCCTTCTTTTCTTTTTTTACCGTCCCCAGCACCATTTTGGGATAGTGTGTGGTTTGTGATGCAGAAACGTGTAAAGTTCCAAGAAGGCTGTAGAATTAAAAGCAAAAACACCTTGTTCAGATGTCTGCAGCGTGGCCTAGATACATCTCTGCTTCTTGATATCAATTGGGAGCATGGGATCTGATCAAAGTGTTCTGAGAGAGAGAGAGGAAAGGAGAGAGCACGCAAAGAACTAGAGGGAGAAAGAAATTAAAAGTAGACAGAAATTGAAAGAGGCAGGGAACATCTTAAGAGTGAGAGAGAGGGAGAGAGAAATGGGAGAGCAACGGGGAGATATAGAGAACAACAGGCAAAAGTGTAAAGAGGACACTTCACAGTCCCTGAGCATAACTTAAAAGGAGCTCTCAACTATGGAACAAAGCGTTCAGAGAAAAAGGAGAGTGTTTCAATTGTTTCCCACCTCCATCTCTCAGTCCATCACAGCCATGTTAATGAGGCCAGCTTGACGGCCTGTGACCTTCCTCCTTGTTCAGTCAACTAAGAAATTATATGCATCTTAACGCAGCAAACCTCCAACCTTGGGCTATCCTCTTCAGTCTCCCTCTCTCTCTCTCTCTTAGTGTGAGAAAACCTAGAGCATCTTTAAGTGTCCACTCAGGAGAGGAAACTCTATTTAACTTCCTGAGGGCTGGAAGAGGAGGCAGCTCTAAGTAGGTCCACAGAGAGAACGTTATTCTGTCGGTGTATCCCAGAGAGGAGACTAGAGTGAAAGACCCTGTCACTGAATGGAATACACAGGGAAAAAACAGTTCAGTTCGTGGAACACATCTATTTCAGAGTAGAACCAGATTATCCCAGTTCTGACTCAAAGCCAAGAAAGATCTGGAGTGGGTCCTCTTTTCCCCTATTTTCTTTTAATTTACCAGTATTGTTGTATTCTCATTGCCTTCTAATATGGAATGTATAAATCAGGGATCCTCAACTAGATTCAGCCGGAGGCCGATTTTTTCTTGAGCGGATGGTCGGGGGTCTGGAACATAAGTACAAATCATTTGTAGTCTGCAAATTGACCGCAGGAAGGCCAGACACATTTAATATCTGACTAAAATATAATAATTTCAAACCTTGCTTACATCTGTATATGATCACGTGTCTCTCTATTATGCGTGGGAATACTTGGGACCAGATTTCCCAGATTAAAATCACTTGGAGATTATTTCCTGGTGTTTTTACAGTCTTTTATGTCCACAAAATGTTAGTTTTTTTTACGTGGTCTGCCAGTTGGGGAACCCTGGTATAAATGACTAACAGGGAATGACTGCAGTAGGTCACTTATATCCATCGTTATCCAACTGAATGCCTGAATTAAAAGAGAAACCTACAAACCCACAGTGCTGAGTAGCATGTGCCAGCACTAATGTAGTAGCCCAGATCCAGAGAGGCACCATCTGCCAGTCAAGAGTCCCCGTGTCCCTGAGTGACAATAACGTCCTCCATCTCACTGCCATCAGAAGCTCAGTCTGGAGCAGCACGACACGGCTAAGACACACAGCTGTACAGATAGAGATGGGGACATTATGTACCTGGATATAGAGCTTAGTGAAAACCTTCAGAATTGAATGTAAAAAAATTAAAATCTCATGTCACCACCAAATAAAACATGCCTAATATGTATTCTTTCTTTAGTACTATGTAATTCCTGGTACACATTTATATGACATTTTCCACTGAAAAGGCATAGGTGAGCCCTATTTCATCTTGAAGTATTTTATCCATCATCTTGATTGATTTGCTTATAGAGCCCACATACCAGGGAAGGCTCAGTGATGGACCTTTGGCTTCTCCAGGGTCCTGGTGTTATGCAGGTGAGGAGCAGGTTATGTGACAGCATCAACTATCTCCTCCTGGATCCACTCAGGGTCAAACTCAAGTCAACATGATTTTTAGTAAGACAGCATCCAGCATGATGTCCCTCCAAACACACAATCCAGAAATGCACCCTCCACGCTAAGGAGTGACTGAAGGTTCCTAACCCTAAGCAGAAAACATGGAAAATAAGTTACACAGACAAGGACTGAGGAGGCGTTGGCCTGGGACTTAACTAACCTGGCTGCTAGAGCAACTCTCTATGCAAGCCTAGAGGACATGGAAGGACCCCTGGAGAAATAGATTAAATGAACTTTAGTTTCTAATAGCAAAAACGTCTAATTAAAGGACTCATTGGGAGTTGGAGTCTCTTATTGCACAGTAGAACCTTGAAGCATAACCTTGGCAGCAGCCGCAAGCTTTATTTAACTGAGAGAGGTGTTGTCTGCTGGCTGTCAGCGGGTGGAGGAGCTTAAGAATGTATCCTGCGCTTTCCGGTCTCGTCACTATCTCGTTCATCACATTAGTATTTGGTTCTATGGAAAGAACCAGGAGTTAGGATAAAGTAGGGTATGCTCAGGGAAAGAAAGTTTAAAGCCTGTATTTGGCTACATTCACTGTGGAAATGGAGAAAAATAAAATACTAGAAACCATGAGTGAAAAAAGCCACTAAATACCATTTAAGAATAAGGACTTCAATAAACTAACCAAACTCTCTATCAGATCCAAAGCCTCCACTAGGAAGAGGGAAAATATGTCCTTAATCAAGTGTTCACATTTCGAGACATGCGGTTTTCCTGTTTACCCGTACCCCCGTCTCCTATTTCTGCTCAAAGTCACACTGACCTCAGAGTCCAAATATTTAGCAGGAGTGAGACCAGTTTACTGCACTTTGCACCGCAGACAATGTAGAGGGGTGTTAAAAACTGTCTACAAAAGGGATGATCATCCCCAAATGAAACCTGAGAGATGCATCTCATGGAGATACAGGCCAATTCAGACAGCGACAGGCTGAAAACAACTGCCTGCAGAGAAGAGCAGTGTACTGTCAAAGAACAGGCAGCCTCATCTGGGGATGTCCCTCATATTGTAGTCAGGCTACAAATATGATTCTGGAGAAAGAGAGAAAGAGAGAGCGAGAGAGTGAGAGAGCAAGAGGTCTGCAGGAACAACATAACATTATTTGGGAATACAGCATCAACTGGGCAATCAACATCAACTTTCAGAAAACCATTGTCGTGATCTCACAGAAAAAGGTCAGGAATCAGACCAGCAGACACTTCTTCAAATTAGGAAATACCATGGTTGAACATGTCCAAACTATCTGGGACTAAAAAAAACATGTGCCTCTGGTGAGTTTGGTCTGGCAGTAAATGTAGTAAAGAAAAACGCTGCAAAGCATTTTACTCCATAAAAAGAAAATTCTCAAAAATAAATATTCCTATCCAAATCTGGTGCAAAATATTCAATAGTGCTCTATATGGAAGCAAGGTTTGGGATCCAACCTGTAATTGCGATTATAAGCAATGGAAGAAAAACCCAATTGAAAATCTACATGCAAAATTCGGCAGAATGATCCTAAATATCTAAAAGACAGTACCAAATAATGCATCCTTATAATTCGAATCACTGTAAACCAAAGAGCTGAACCCTGAAAAGAGTCCCTTATGTCAGCTGTTAAAAACACGAAACAACCATATTATTCAAACACAAAAGGAAATCAATCAAATTGTTACAAAAATGAAAATCTCCTGTTTGACAAACTGGGAAAATGAAACAAAAACACAGAATAAACAAAATGTCTATTTTGCCCTCAAAAGAGAATACAAATTGGCATAATATCTTTACTCAGTCAGAGATCTAAAACAGAGACAGATCCTGACCAAATAGCTCAGTGACCACCAATTGGCTGTAGAAAAAGGGAGATACAAAAAGACCTTGCTACCCAAAGAGGAGCGTTTATGTGGTCACTGTACCACACGGGAGGTAGAGACATAAATGCACTTTTTCCTCTACTGTGAGAAATACTCCCAAATAAGATCATATTTTTTCAATAAAATATCTCAGTCAATTCCCAACTTCTGTGCATTTACTAATGACATAAAGCTGGGAATTATTCTGGTTGAGGGAGAAACGGCAAATATTACTGCCAGATATGCATATGATTGCCATAGCCTGAGGGACATCCCATGACCATTAATTCCTTAAAGTGTTTACATTGTATATAACTTACAAGTAATACATGTACATTTTTGGAGTTTATTTGCAAGTTATTTTTTCTTTTTATAATATTTTTCTTTCATTAAATGTATCGACTGATACAACAGTGGTAGTGTTGTACCTATATACATGATTATATGTACTATTATTATTATTATTACTACTACTGAAAACTGTATTTCATTAACTTCATTGCATTGTACTGTATATACTGTACTGTATAGACTAGTTTGGGTTCCATGTAGAAGTTTCTACATGGAACTCAAAAGGGTTCTACCTGGAACCAAAAAGGGTTCTCCTATGGGGACAGCTGAAAAACCCTTTTAGGTTCTAGATAGCACCTTTTTTCTATGAGTGTATACTGCTTTGGCAATATTACAAATTGTATTTCATGCCAATAAAGCAATCTGAATTAGAGCGAGAGAGAGAGAGAAATAGAGACTGTTGTCAGACCCGCTCCATGTGGACAAAGAGACAGAACATGGCTCTCGGGAGATCCACGGTGAAAGTTCAATGCATATGTAATAATGATTCACAGATATTTTGAGTTTCCTGTGCTAACATGGCCGTGATGTTTTAATAAGTCCCCTGCATTTCGTGGTAACGTTTCTCTTTATTGGATAGTTAATATTTCTCACATTTTGCTGGGAAGGCACGCGCACACACACACACACACACCTCCTAGAGGTGAACGTGACAAACGACATATAGCCTCTACTAACCGACAGGAAGAGAGGTGGAGGCCAACCAGCTTTATGCTGAAGCCAGGATTTCCTTTCAACCCCAGCTACATCTGCCTCTCTCATCCCCTCCTTCTCCTCTCATCTCCCTTTCATTCACTTCCTTCCCTTCACACTCTCTCTCTGTCTCTGTATCAGCTCAGAAAGGATGGTGAAGGATGTGACTTCTTTCATAAGAACACCAACACTCGTCTGCACCATGAAAGACCAGAAACACTGCTGCTCAGTGCTCAGTTTAACATTCCAACCAGCAGACCCTCGTAGAACAAACACAGTGTCTCTCATGCGGCCAAGCACTTCCTCTCACCCTGACACACACACACATCCTACGGCATGCAGATAGGCCAAGGAGGCAGTGCAGTGTCGTCATGACAACTGGCAAGAATGTGGAGGCCATCATCAGCATGCGTGTCCACATTTCTGTCTCTATATTTCTCTCCCTCTCTCTGCCTCTTGGATCCCTCCTAGCGCTACTCAGCTTTTAAGAGCTTAATGACAGGTCTGTTGGATGAGGACTGAATATTGCTTGCGATGTGTCTGTGTGTTTAGACATGTGCACTGAAGTGAATTTGAGTGTCCATTATTGCCCATTAGTGAATGAGTCTCTCTCTCTGTCTGTGTGTGTGTGTGTGTGTGTGTGTGTGTGTGTGTGTGTGTGTGTGTGTGTGTGTGTGTGTGTGTGTGTGTGTGTGTGTGTGTGTGTGTGTGTGTGTGTGTGTGTGTGTGTGTGTGTGTGTGTGTGTGTGTGTGCTCCTGAAAAGAGAATACTGGGACTGCTGAGTGAGCCTCACCACACCCCGGGGCCACCTCCATGCAACAGGAGACAGCAGCCCAGCACTGCAGAGACAAGGAGAGGCTAGTCCACTGTCAGGGTGGAAACAGCAGACTATTAAGGGTCCTGACATGGTTTCCCTTGCTGCTGTGACAATGAAACAATTCAACCTGAGGAACTTCACCCTTATGTTAAACAGCAAACCTGGACCCGCGAGTCGTTTCACTAGGTACTATCACCTGCAGATGTATAAGTGGCAATAGTGAAAATATTTGTCACCTGTAGCCCTATACTGTGCGTTCTGACCAGCAGTTCTGGTATCTGTTATCTGTCTAGACTAGAGGGATGACCGAAGGCCACAGAGGGGATGGTCAGGGCCAACAGGTAAGGACTAGGGGTAAGGGAAGGGTGTTATTCTTAAAACTGGACTCTATCTGTGGGTTCAATAGGTCCACTCTGAAAGTCCTCTGACGACACTTGGGGAAACGCGAGCACAGAGTAGACAGATACCGGCCTGCTAAACACAGTCATACATCAGATGAGAGAGAGAGAGAGGGGGGGGGGAGGGGGGGGGAGTGCAGGGAGAGAGAGCAGAGCTCCCACCACAGTCCTTTGTAGAGCTTCCCTGTCCTGTCCTGTCCAGTGTGCAGAGCCAGAGCCCCCCACCACCGGCCCCCTTATTCCCACGATCATTTAACGGACGCTTTTCTCAACTGAAGTGAGACACTAGTGAACTCTGATCCCTTTAGCCCACCGCTTCCTACCAGAGCAGAAGTTTACAAACAGTTGAGGGGCCGGGATAAGGGCAATTCACTTCAAACACTCATTATTCCTAGAGAAGATGGTGTAGGCGGGGTAAAAATACAGTAGTTTGTGTATTTATTTAAAGTGAAACAACATGGCAGTGTACACTATGTATATAGAATAGGCCTGTACTACTAAGACACGTTTGTTAGTCACACCACACAGAGGTCAAAAGTAAACTGACCAAAATAAGTTAAACTTGATTTAAGTTGTCAGTAAATTCAATTCCACAAGGGAATCCAATCAGTAGCATTGTTGTTTATCTTGTTTGAATGCAGGTTTGGTCATGCTAGTCGTCATGCTGACACTCCCTATGCACTTGCATTGACACACCACTAGAGGGTAATGCTAGCTAACACTGGAATAGTTTCTTCCTTTACAGTTTCTGCTTCCTATCTCAACAGACACCACTAGTCAAATTTCTCTCTCTTGACTTCACAGTCTGCACCTAAAGACCTCACATGTCAAGTGGAAAGTGGTGGAGACGTGGAGAAAGCAGAGATGTAGAGACTAAACAGTCATAGCCGTGTCACTCATTTGAAAAGGATATGCAGTGAGAATCAGCAAATCTGGTGAATCAACCACTCCACAAATTTCTTGTTAACAAACTATAGTTTTGGCAAGTCGGTTAGGACATCTACTTTGTGCATGACACAAGTAATTTTTCCAACAATTGTTTACAGACAGATTATTTCACTGTATCATAATTCCAGTGGGTCAGAAGTTTACATACACTGAGTTGACTGTGCCTTTAAAAAGCTTGGGAAATTCCAGAAAATGATGTCATGCCTTTAGAAGCTTCCGATAGGCTAATTGACATCATTGGAGTCCATTGGAGGTGTACCTGTGGATGTATTTCAAGGCCTACCTTCAAACTCAGTGCCTCTATGCTTAACATCATGGGAAAATCAAAAGACCAAGACCTCAGAAACAAATTGCAGACCTCCACAAGCCTGGTTCATCCTTGGGAGCAATTTCCAAACACCTGAAGGTACCACGTTCATCTGTACAAACAATAGTACGCAAGTATAAACACCATGGGACCACGCAGCTGTCATACTGCTCAGGAAGGAGACGTGTTTTGTCTCCAAAGGATGAACGTACTTTGGTGTGAAAAGTGCAAATCAATCTCAGAACAACAGCAAAGGACCTTGTGAAGATGCTGGAGGGAACAGGTACAAAAGTATCTATATCCACAGTGAAACGAGTCCTATATCAACATAACCTGAAAGGCTGCTCAGCAAGGAAGAAGCCAGTGCTCCAAAACCACCATAAAAAAGCCAGACTACGGTTTGCAACTGCACATGGGGACAACAATCCTACTTTTTGGAGAAATGTCCTCTGGTCTTATGAAATGAAAATAGAACTGTTTGGCAATAATGACCATCGTTATGTTTGGAGGAAAAAGGGGGAGGCTTGCAAGCTGAAGAACACAATCCCAACTGTGAAGCACGGGGGTGGCAGCATCATGTTGTGGGGGTGCTTTGCTGCAGGAGGGACTGGTGCACTTCACAAAATAGATGGCATTAGAAAGACAGTTATGTGGATATATTGAAGCAACATCTCAAGACATCAGTCAGGAAGTTAAAGCTTGGTCGCAAATGGGTCTTCTCTTATGGACAATGACCCCAAGCATATTTCCAAAGTTATGGCAAAATGGCTTAAGGACAACAAATATAAGGTACTGGAGTGGCCATCACAAAGCCCTGACCTCAATCCTATACAACATTTCTGGGCAGAACTGAAAAAGCGTGTGCGAGCAAGGAGGCCTACAAACCTGACTCAGTTACACCAGCTCTGTCAGGAGGAATGGGCCAAAATTCACCCAACTTATTGTAGGAAGCTTGTGGAAGGCTACCCAAAATGTTTGACCCAAATTAAAGGCAATGCTACCAAATACTAATTGAGTGTATGTAAACTTCTGACCCACTGGTAATGTGATGAAAGAAATAAAGGCTGAAATAAATCCTTCTCTCTACTATTATTCTGACATTTCACATTCTTAAAATAAAGTGGTGATCCTTACTGACCTAAGACAGGGAATTTTTACTTGGATTAAATGTCAGGAATTGTGAAAAACTGAGTTTAAATGTATTTGGCTAAGGGGTAAACTTCCGACTTCAACTGTATATATTGTTTAGATGAACGATATTTTTTTTTACCTTGATTAGATAAGTCTCTAAGAGCTCTGCATACCTAGATTTTTGTAAATGATTATTTTCCACAGTAAATTGTTCAAGCTCTTCAACTGTATCTACAGAGAGGAGCTAACGCTAACACTAACCCCTCATCTCTCTCTCTCTCTCTCGCTCTCTTAATGCATGCTGGGAGTGTTTGGTAGTTGAGAGGCTGTTTTCTTGAATTCTTTCTTGGTGTTTTCTTAACTTTTTTTATTTTCTATGGTGGAGGGTTAACACACTGTTAGTTTAGTTGTACCTACTGTTTTTTTTTCAAAGTTAGGGAGGAAGAGTACAGAGTTTTAGTTTCCTGGGATTTGGAAGTTGTGGTGTGCGTGATGGCTTCGCAGCCTAGTGCAGAGGAGATGCTGTCGTTACGGCATGGATTCAGGTGTGTTTCTGAGAATGGAGTTAAGGTGGAAGAGGTTCTGCTCGCGGTCGGCAAACAGGCAGGAGCGGAATTTATACATTCCGCATCTAGAATGAACAAAGCTGTGGTTGTGTTTATGAAAAGAGTGAATTTGGTGGGTAGGCTGAATGCTAGCAGAATATTTGTAAGGAATGTGTTGGTGCCGATTTCTCCCCTGTCGAGTCCTTTAACTAGAGTGGTAGTTGCTAATTTGCCTCCGTTTATTACAGATTATCAAATCCGAAAAGAACTGAGTCGGTTTGGTAAGTTTGTTTTGGTTTTGATGTACTGTCGTCAGGTTTTCAGGCAGTTGCCATTAAGCATGTTTCTGAATAACAATGAGCATCAATTAAATGTGCATTTTAAAGTGAGGCATGGGGATGGGCTCTAAGCAGGGTTTGCCAGCACAGTGCTCTGAGTGTGGAGATTTGGGGCATAAGAGCTTTGCGTGCCCACGTAAAGGCCATAGACAAGGTGAGGATACAACGCCAGTGGGGGAAATTGAGGTCAACATGCAGGGGGGCATGAAACACAGGCAGCAGAGGCTGGGCCTAGTCATGCTATGGATGGTGGTGTAGCTGAGGCTGGGTCTAGTCATGCTATGGATGGTGGTGTAGCTGAGGCTGGATCTAGTCATGTTGTGCTAGTGGATGAGGAGAGTATAGTGGGGAAGGGTAAGAGACTAGGTGGGGTGGAGGAGGGAGTCAGGCGGAAGAGGAAAAGGGGCCGAAGAAAGGAGGTGGGAGGGAAGAGGCTGGTGTGGTAAAAGGCACCAAGGAACATTTGCCTGGTGCTGGGCGGGAGGCCCCGACCAGAGAAAAGGGGCAGGTAGTCAGGATGGGAGATGGGGAGGATGAGGAGGAAGCCTTTTCTTTTTACTCCTATTCAATGGGTCCAGAGCTGACAGCCAGTCAAGCAGACGGGTCAACATACGCAATGAGGGAACTGTCAAGGTTCCTGAATGAGACTAAGGGGGAAAAAGTTAACCTTGAGGCTTATTTTTGCGATCCGGGACAATTTGCAAGATCAGTACAACGCGCTATGAAAAATGAGGGGCATGGTGTCCTCTCACCCAGCAAACAGTTAAGGTTGAGGAAGTGGGTCACAACCGTGCCTAAAGGTCTACCTTCAGATGCTGTTTAGATGAATAGTTATTTTCTGGCACTGGGGCGTTTTGAGCTTTGCTATTGGTCTCTTTCTTTGCTGGCTTTTCTCCCACTTCTTATGAAGACTCTTTGGGTAGGCTCGCTTAACATAAATGGTGCCAGATATGCAGGAAAGAGTAGGGTGTTGGGTGAATATGTAAAACAAAAAAAGTTCAGGTGTTTTTTCTGCAGGAGACGCATAGTGATGAATGAAGTCGATTGGGGGCTCTGGTGGAAAGTTACTCCTCAAAGGACGTGTGTAGGGGTAGACGGCTTCTAGTAAAAGCAGAAATTAACAACAGGGGTTTTGTCTTTATAAATGTGTATGTGCCTAACATAGGGAGAGAGGGGGGCCTTCTGTTTGGGTGTCTTAGACAGGAACTCACAGGTAGAGCCTCAGGAGATACTGATGGTCGGCGGGACTGGAACTATACAATGGATTTTACGAAAGACAGAAATGGGGAGGAGCCTCATTCCAGGCTGCCATTCATTGCGCACACCTGTCACTATCATTATGCGCATCTGCGCTTATTGGACTCACCTGGACTCCTTCATGTTGTTGATTACCCCCTCTATATATGTCTGTTTCTCAGTTTTGTTCCCTGTGTCCAGACGCTGTCCGTGTTTTTTTATGTCCATTTACCATTAAATGTTCACTCCCTGTACTTGCTTCTCGTCTCCAGCTTCGGTCCTTACAGCGAGAGCAGACTGTGGCGCTTTATACTGAGTTGTGTAGGGCAAAAGTGTGTGATCCTATGTGTGCTCAGGTTTTGTTTGCAGGACTCCCTAAGCTCTCAGATGTCCCTCGGCCATGCACCGTGGGTTGATGGACTCCCAGTGGAGTTTTATAAAAAATTCAGGGGAATATTGGACTGGACTTCTTTTGCGTGTTGCGTGAGTGTGTTGGGGTAGGAGAGTTGCCGATGAGCTACCGTCGGGCGGCTCTGACTCTCCTGCCAAAAAAAGGGGACTTGTGTGAACTTAAGAACTGGAGGCCTGTGGCATTGCTCTGTGCAGACTATAAGATATTTGCCAAGGCCCTCGCTAACAGACTGAAGTCCCATCTGGACTTTATAGTACACAAATCAAATAAAAATGTATTAGTCACATGCGCCGAATACAACAGTGAAATGCTTACTTACGAGCCCCTATGTACATGTAGGTACAGTTATTAAAGTGACTATGCATAGATGCACACCTGAAACCCCACCTCTTTAAGGAATACCTGGGATAGGATAAAGTAATCCTTCTAACCCCCCCTTAAAAGATTTAGATGCACTATTGTAAAGTGGTTGTTCCACTGGATATTATAAGGTGAATGCACCAATTTGGAAGTCGCTCTGGATAAGAGCGTCTGCTAAATGACTTAAATGTAAATGTAGATGACAACAACAGAGAGTAGCAGTGGTATAAAAGAGGGGGGATGCGAATAGTCTGGGTAGCCATTTGATTAGATGTTCAGGAGTCTTATGGCTTGGTGGTAGAAGCTATTTTGATGTTGATAAGTTTGAGGTCAGCTGTGATGTTACAGAAGACGGTGGGGTTAGACCAGTTGAGTGAGAAGAAGCGTTTTCGCTTGAGGAAATGTGTTACTGCTGTCACAGCAGCAAAAGGTAGTGGGAAACGTGGTCAGGTTAAGAGAAAATTAAAACAATGATGATGATCATGCCTCATAGGGTGTCTTTTTTCTCTTTGGTTTCTCTGTGGTTTCTTCTGCTTTTCCTTTCTCTTTTCTATATGGAGGTACTAAGGGTAGGTTCTCTCAAAATTAATGGTGGAAGGGACAGGAATAAGAGGGCTTGGGTATTAGAAGTAATAAAACAGAAAAGGCTTAATGTAGTTTTTCTACAGGAGACACATAGTAATGAGGTTGACCTGGGTAATGTGGTGGGAGGGGCAGCATATATTCAGTCATGGTACTAATTACAGTGCTGGGTTGGCAATCTTGTTTTCCTCAGGCTTAGGGGTGACTGTGGTATCTACAACAGAGATTGTCAAGGGTCTGGTTTTATTGGTCAAGGCGGATGTTCTGTTTTTTTTAATTTTTATGTTTATGCTCCTATTGAGGGTACAGAGCGTATTGCTGTATTTGATCAAATAAAGGAAACCTTAAGACAGTGTGACCAAGAGGGGTGTATGGTTTTAGGGGGGGGACTGGAACTGTACAGTGGATTTTACTGTTGATCGCACTGCTGAAGAACCACACCTGCGGTCAGCAACTTGTCTGTCTGGTTTATTAACTGAGTTTGAGCTTTCTGATGTGTGGAGAGTAAGGAATGAAGAAGTTAGGCAGTACACATGGCTAAAGGTTAATGAAGGTCGTGTCAGTGCAGCAAGGTTAGACAGGTTGTATGTATCTGAGCAATACTGTAGTAGGGTTGGAAGGTGTGATATTACTCCTGTGGGTTTCTCTGATCACCATATTGTTACTGTTGATATTCACTTGTCCTGTCCACGAAGGTCATCACCTTACTGATATTTTAATGTTGAATTGTTACATGATGTCATGTTTTGTGAAAGGTTTTTGTTGATTTGGGAAAAATGTAGGGTTACAAAAGGGAATTTTGAGTCCTTGAGACAATAGTGGGAGGTTAGGAAGGCCCAAATACGATTGTTTTGTCAACAGTATACTGCCCTGTCTTGTATTGAAGTTAAAGAGACTATCAGGGCCCTTGAACAGGACATCAAATCTATTGAATTGAAGTTGTCCACTCAGAATGACCCTGGACTAGTTATGAACTTACAGGACAAGAGACATGAGAGTGAGTGAAGGGTGCCTTGATCAGGTCTCGTTTTGCTACCCTCAAAGATATGGATGCTCCTAGCGCTTTAAAAAAAAAACTAGGATAGTCGACAATGCAACGTAAACAGGTGGTCTGCCTTCGTCTCCTTGATGGGAAGGTAACCACGGATGACAGTGAAATGCGCCAACATGCCGTGGATTTTTACTCTGTCCTCTATAAGGCGGAGGATTGTGATTCTCTGTGTACTGAACAGTTGCTACACGGTCTTCCTCAATTGGGACCTGAGCAGAGAGTTGCTTTGGACTCTGACATTACACTGCAAGAGCTGTCCACAGCAGTTATGCAGCTCTCAACAGGTCGAGCCCCTGGCATCAATGGTTTACCATCTGAGTTTTATAAGCACTTTTGGGGGTTTATTGGGGAGGATTTTTATGAAGTGGTTTGTGAATCTTTTCATGAGGGTTCTCTTCCTGTATCCTGTCAACATGCGGTGCTTTCATTGTTGCCAAAAAAGGGGGATTTGGCTCTTATAAAAAATTGGCGACCTGTTGCATTGCTGTGTGCCGAATATAAAATTGTATCTAAATGTCTCTCAAACAGGTTGAAAGAATATCTGGGGCTGTTGGTCCACAAGGACCAGTCTTACTGTGTACCTGACCACTCTATAGTTGATTACTTGTTTCTAATAAGAGATGTTTTAGACATTTGTAAACTGTCTGATGTGATTGTGGGTTTACTTTCTTTGGATCAGGAGAAGGCCTTTGACTGCGTGGACCACCAGTACTTGTTCAAGACAATGAAAGTCTTTGGGTTTGGGGATGTTTTTTTTGTCTTGGATGAGTTTTACTGTATGCTGGGGCCTCGTGTATGGTGAAGATGAGGAGTGGTTTGAGTTGCCCCATCCCTGTCAAAAGGGGCATCAGGCAGGGATACCCAATTTCAGGGCACTTATATTGTCTGGCAATTGAACCAATGCTTTGTTTTTTAAGAGCGAGGCTTACTGGTTTCTCTGTGCCAGGAGTAGTGAAGGGTCCCATGATAGCACTGTCTGCGTATGCAGATGACGTGACAGTTTTTATTACAGGGGCTGAGGATGTTAAGGTTCTCTAAAACGCTTTAAGGGTGTATGAGGGAGGCTCCTCAGCTAGAGTCAATTGGGAAAAGAGTGAATCGCTGTGTGCAGGTCAGCTTCAGAGGGGGGCCGCTCCACGGTGACCGGGGGGCTTCAGTGGGGCAAAGAGGGGATGAAGACTTGTTTTTTTTTGTTGTTTTTTTTAGGCTCTGATGTATTTCAAAAAAAGAACTGGGAGGGTGTAGTGGAGAAAGTGTGTGCCAGACTGTCAAGATGGAAATGGGTGCTACCCCAGCTGTCTTATAGGGGAAGGGTACTGGTAGCTAATAATCTTGCTGCCTCTACCCTGTGGCACAGACTAGTGATTTTACAGCCACCGGGGGGTCTGATACAAGAACTTCAGAGGACCCTTGTCAATTTCTTCTGGTCTGGACAACACTGGATTAAAGCTGCAGCCCTGTACCTGCCACTGCACGAGGGTGGGCAAGGCCTGGTGGACATTTCTTCCAGGATCATGGCTTTCCGGCTTCATGCAGCCCAGAGACTGTTGTACAGTGACGGTTCTAGCTGGGTCGACACAGCCTACACATTGATGAGGAGAGCGGGCTGTTTGGGCTTAGACAAGCACATTTTCCTCTTAAAGCTGGAGGGGGTGATTTGTCTGGCCTGACTCCATTTTATGAGTCTGTTATGCAGGCTTGGAGAGTTCTTGTCAAGTCCCATAAGGCTGGCACGCCACCAGGGATGTGGCTTTTTGAAGAGCCTCTTTTTTACAACACTGCCATCCAGTCCCCTGCTCTGGGTTCAGCCAGCCTACGTTCATGCCTGTTAGGTGTGGGGTGTACCAAGCTGGGTCATCTGATGCGGAGCAGGAGCAGATCGTTGGAGGAGCTGGGAGAAAGAGCGGGGATCCGATCATCTCGCCTACTGAGGAAGGTCGTTGCTGAGGTCTGTGATTCCTTGCCAGTACTTCATCTGCAGTATGTGACTGACACTTCCAATTCTGATCGTTGGAAGGAGGGTCTGGATTATGTGTTCCCTGCACTGATTGTTAGTGCTGCGGTGGGGTCATTCGAGGAGGACGTGGGGATGCTGCTTTCCTTCGATACCCCGGAGCTGGGGGAGTTCAAGGAGGTGGGAAAGAAGGCCATGTACAAAATCTGTGTGAAAGTGTCCCATGCCTCTTCCCTGGAAGGGGTAAAATTGACGAGGTGGGCGGGTGTGTTGGGTCCAGGTGCATCCCCAAAAGGCTGTTGGCGGTCTTTATACAAACTGCCTATTGAAAAGAGGACAGCTGACCTCCAACGGAGGATAATACATGGAGCCATAGCCACCAATATGCATCTGGTGCACCTGGATCTGACAGGGAAGGGTGTCCATTCTGTGCTGAGTCTGAAACTCTGGCACATCTGTTTTTAGTGTCCCAGGTTGGCCGGGATGATTGACCTGATCACTTCTTGGTTCTCAGCTTTGGGAGAGGTTTTCTCTTCCCAACTGTTTATATTTGGGCTAAAGTACAGGTTTAGTCGAAGGGGTGTAGTTATTTTGCTTAATTTTGTGTTAGGGGCAGCTAAATTAGCAATATGGAAGACCCGTAAGAACAGTATTCGGGGACAGGGGTCTGTGGATGTGGTGGGATTGCTGGAGGGAATGTTGGCAGCGAGACTGAGGGTTGAGTTTGCCTATTATAAACTGGTTAACAATATTGATCTGTTTATGAGTATATGGGGTATTCAGAGTCTGTTGTGTTTAGTTACTGTGGAGGATTTTGTGTTGTGTTTTTAATTGATGTGTAACTATGGTTTTGTATGAGTTTTTATTGTGTTGTGGGTTCCCAGACCCAATAAAGATTAAATCTCTCTCTCTCTCTCTGTGTTGGAGAGGAAAGCAGAGAGCCGCCAGCACTTCCATAAATGGCTTTCTAAAACAGCACAGCTGTGGAATGACGCGGCGGAATTGTATTATGGAGGCACCGCTCGCTGATATGTGGACCCAATTTAGCCATACCTCTTTGTGTATTACGTAACACACACAGGGTTGCCATCAGGAAATGGCTATTTCTGTCTCTCTTTTCAGGTTTTAAATACTCTTGTTTCTGGATTAAATCAGTCAGGGGGTCAGACTTTTTAAGATTTTTTTTTTTTTTTTTTTTCATCCAAAGCTCATTTCCTGCATTTGTACACAATCTAATATGACCCATGGCCATTCTAGAAGTCTCTATTTGGAACAACAAGTAAGCAAACAAATGCCCATCGTCATCAAGCTAGGTAAGCAATCATTATTAAATATGTTTAAGTCATTGATAAGACTAAACTAGATCAAAGGTCATTCAATAATATTGTGTGGCACCTTTAACTAATAGCCTAACAAGTTAACAACTCTTTAAAAAAGTATGAAGACATTTGATTGTCTTTATTAAGACATTCTCTATATCAAATTTCCGTCTGTCCGTCCAGCCAGCCCGAGCTGCCTGCACACCCAACCACCACCAATCTAGTCAATAATTCTACTCTCTCCCAACACAATTTCCTTCCCACTTTTTGGAAACAAAAGTTTAAAAATTAAATAAATAAAAACACTCCTTTTGTCGAACTATATTCCATATAAGGCATCCAGACTTTATGAAAGTTGCCCAGTATACCCTTAATCTTGTAGAAAATCAAATGATACATAACTTGACATTCCTGCCACCCATTGTGACATTGTGGGAGGATAATCAACCTTCCAATTAATGGCAATACATTTCTTAACCACTATAAATACTAGGTTACATAGTTTCCTTTGACAACAGTCTCACTCCATTTCCATACGAACAAAAACAGGGAGAAGGGTGTAACGGCTGTCTGTTGAAGTAGACCAAGGTGCAGCGGAGTTAGTGTTCATCTTGAGTTTTAATTATGAACGAACACTATACAACAAAACAAGAAAAACGACAGCCAAACAGTACTGTCAGGTGCAAGACACTAAACAGAAACAATCCCCCACAAAACCCAAAGGAAAAACAGGCTCCTTATGTGTGACTCCCAATCAGCAACAACAAACTACAGCTGTGCCTGATTGGGAGCCACACACGCCCCAAAACAAAGAAATACAAAAACATAGAAAAATGAACATAGAACGCCCACCCAATGTAACACCCTGGCCTAACCAAAATAAAGAACAAAAACCCCTCTCTATGGCCAGGGTGTTACAAAGGGATAATCTTTGTAGACATGCTGAGATGAAAGAACGTACACAATGCCAGAATTCAGCCAGCCTTCTCAAGACCATAACATGCAAATACAGTGAGCAAATTTTGTGTTGTTTTAGCTCTGTACTTCAGCACTTTAGTACAATGACTATGATACAATAACTATATGATGTTAAAGTGCATACTGTCAGCTTTAATTTGAGGGTATTTTCATCCATATAAGGTGAACCATTCAGAAATGACTGCACTTTTTGTACATAGTGTGTGTGTGTCCCCCCCCCCCCCCCCCCCCCATTTTAAGGGATCAAAAGTATTTTGACAAATTCACTCATACAGTGCATTCGGAGAGTATTCAGACCACTTCACTTTTTCCACATTTTGTTACGTTACAGCCTTATTCTAAAATGGATTGCATTTGAACAAATTATCATTAATCTACACACAATACCCCATAATAACAAAGTGAAAACAGGTTTTTAGAATTTTTTACAAACAAAAAAATGAAATAATGAAATACCATATTTACATTAGTATTCAGACCCTTTGCTATGAGACTCGAAATTGAGCTCAGGTGCATCCTGTTTCCATTGATCATCCTTGAGATGTTTCTACAACTTGATTGGAGTCCACCTGTTGTAAATTCAATTGATTGGACATGATTTGGAAAGGCACACACCTGTCTACTGTATATAAGGTCCTACAGTTGACAGTGCATGTCAGAGCAAAACCAAGCCATGAGGTCGAAGGAATTGTCTGTAGAGCTCCGAGAAAAGATTGTGGCGGGGCACAGATATGGAGAAGGGTACCAAAACAATTTCTGCAGCATTGAAGGTCCCCAAGAATACAGTGGCCTCCATCATTCTTAAATGGAAGAAGTTTGGAACCACCAAGACTCTTCCTAGAGCTGGCCGCCCGACCAAACTGAGCAATCTGGGGAGAAAGGCCTTGGTCCAGGGAGGTGACCAAGAACCCCATGGTCACTCTGACAGAGCTCCAGAGTTCCTCTGTGGAGACGGGAGAACCTTCCAGAAGGACAACCATCTCTGCAGCACTCCACCAATCAGGCCTTTATGGTAGAGTGGCCAGACGGAAGTCACTCCTCAGTAAAAGGCACATGACAGCCCGCTTGGAGTTTGCCAAAAGGCACCTAAAGGACTCTCAGACTATGAGAAACAAGATTCTCTGGTCTGATGAAACCAAGACTGAATTCTTTAGCCTGAATGCCAAGAATCATGTCTTTAGGAATCGAGGCACTACTCATCACCTGGCCAATACCATCCCTATGGTGAAGCATGGTGGTGGCAGCATCATACTGTGGGGATGTTTTTCAATGGCAGGGACTGGGAGACTAGTCAGGATCGAGGGAAAGATGAACAAAGCAAAATACAGAGAGATCCTTGATGAAAACTTGCTTCAGAGTGCTCAGGACCTCAGACTGGGGAGAAGGTTCACCTTCCAACTGGACAACGACCCTAAGAGCACAGCCAAGACAATGCAGGAGTAGCATCGGGACAAGTCTCTCAATGTCCTTGAGTGGCCCAGCCAGAGCCTGGACTTGAACCCGATCTAACATCTCTGGAGAGACCTGAAAATAGCTGTGCAGCAACGGTCCCCATCCAACTTGACAGAGCTTGAGAGGATCTGCAGAGAAGAATGGAAGAAACACCCTAAATACAGGTGTGCCAAGCCTGTAGCATCATACCCAAGAAGACTCGAGGCTGTAATCACTGCCAAAGGCGCTTCAACAAAGTACTGAGTAAAGGGTCTGAATACTTATATAAATTTGATATTTCAGGTTTTTTTATATACATTTGCAAAAATCTCTACAAACCTATTTTTGCTTTGTCATTATGGGGTATTGTGTGTAGATTGATGTGGGGGGAAATGATTTAATCCATTTTAGAATAAGTCTGTAATGTAACAAACTGTGGAAAAAGTCAATGGGTCTGAACACTTTCCGAATGCACTGTAATGTGTTGTGCCATTTTGGAGTCACATTTTTTGTAAATTAGAATAGAATATTTCTAAACACTTCTCCATGAATGTGGATGCTAGCATGAATACGGATAATCCTGAATGAATTGTGAATATTGATGAGTGAGAAAGAAAACAACAGGCTTAGTTTGATCTTGTCATCCTCTCTCAGCATATACAGTTGTGGACAAATACACTCTATGTCTACAAAAGTATGTGGACACCCCTTCAAATTAGTGGATTCGTCTATTACAGCCACACCTGTTGCTGACAGGTGTATAGAATTGAGCAAACAGCCATGCAATCTCCATAGACAATCATTGGCAGTAGAATGGTACGTACTGGAGAGCTCAGTGACTTTCAACATGGCACTGTCATAGGATGTCACCTTTCCAACAAGTCAGTTTATCTTATTTCTGCCCTGCTAGAGCTGCCCCAGTCAACTGTAAGTGCTGTTATTGTGAAGTGGAAACGTCTAGGAGCAACAACACCTCAGCTGCGAGGTGATAGGCCACACAAGCTCACAGAACGGGACTGCCGAGTGCTGAAGCGCGTAGCACGGAAAAATCGTCTTTCCTCGGTTGCAACACCCACTACCGAGTTCCAAACTGCCTCTGGAAGCAACGTCAGCACAAGAACTGTTTGTCGGGAGCTTCATGAAATAGGATTCCATGGCCGAACAGCTGCACACAAGCCTAAGATCACGACGCGCAATGCCAAGAGTCGGCTGGAGTGGTGTAAAGCTCATCGCCATTGGAGTCTGGAGCATGTGGAATGCGTTCTCTGGAGTGATGAATCATGCTTCACCATCTGGCAGTCCGACGGACGGATCTGGGTTTGGCGTATGCCAGGATAACACCACCTGGCCCAATGGATAGTGCCAACTGTAAAGTTTGTTGGAGGAGGAATAATGTTCTGGGGCTTTTTTTCATGGTTCGGGCTAGGCCCCTTAATTCCAGTGAAGGGAAATCTTACAGCATACAAGGACATTCTAGATGATTCTGTGCTTCCAACTTTGTTGCAACAGTTTGGAAAGGCCCTTTCCTGTTTCAGCATGACAATGCCCCCATGCACAAAGCAAGGTCCATACAGAAATGGTTTGTCAAGATAAGTGTGGAAGAACTTGACTGGACTGCACCAAAGCCCTGACCTCAACTCCATCGAACACCTTCGGGATGATTTGGAATGCCAACTGAGAGCCAGGCCTAATTGCCCAACATCAATGTCTGACTTCACTAATGCTCTTGTGGCTGAATGAAAGCAAGTCTCCACAGCAATGTTACAACATCTAGTGGAAAGCCTTCTCAGAAGAGTGGAGGCTGTTATAGCAGCAAAGAGGGGACCAACTCCATATTAATGCCCATGATTTTGGAATCAGATGTTCGACTAGCAGGTGTCCACATTCTTTTGGCCATGTAGTGTATATTGGCACCCTTGCACTTTTCTTAAATAATTCCCTATTTCTTCAAAAATAAGTTGAAATTCAAAGAAGAAATTTGGTTTCCACATCTTGCTATTGTATTTTCAACATTCCAGAAACATTTTTCTGTTGTTATAAATTTAAGATTATATTATTTTATTAGGAAATAAAAACAAATGGCATGGACAAAATGACTGACATCCCACAGCTAGCCCTTGGTTGCACAGCCTTTGGCCAAGATAACTGCCAACAATCGCTTATTGTAGTCATCAATGAGCTTGCTGCACGTTTATTCGGGTCATTTGGCCTGTATAAACAATTCTTCAATGTTTGAGGGGTGCCCTCCACCAACTGCTGTTTTCAGCTCTCACCATATGGATGTGATTCCGATCTGGACTCCTCGCTAGCCACTCCAGAACAGTCCAGCGTTTCTTCTTGAACCATTATAGGGTGCTTTTGATGTGTGTTTGTGGTTCTCGTCCTGCTGGAAGACCCACAATCTTTAACAGAGACAGTTTATGGACACTGGGTTGAACATTGCACTCCAAAACACCTTGATAATGTGCTGATTTCATGATGTCTTGAACACATTCAAGGGCCCCAGTACCAGCGGCAGCAAAGCAACCCTACAGCATTATCAAACCTTCCCCATGTTTGATAGTGGGGAGGGTGTTTTTTTCTTCGAATGTTTAATTTGGTCGTTGGTAAACATAGGAAGACCCCACTGCTGAAGGAGACACATTAGAGCCTGATTGAACTTCTCATAAACCCACCTAAACAAGCCTAAATCCTATGTAAAATGTTCTGTGGACCAATTAAACAAAATTAGAGCTCTTTGGCAATACAAACCTGCTGTGTTTACTGAGGACCAAATGAAGCATCCAATGAAAATAACACCCTCCCTAAAGGGAAAGATGGGGAAGGTTTGATAATAATATGAGGTTTCTTTGCTGACGCTGGCACTGGGGGTCCTTGAACTGTGACACTTGTCTCCCTACTTAATTCTGAGTGATGAGAAATGTTTCAGACATAATTATGCACTATAGCGGTATTTTTCCATTTTCGCGCCGAGTTCAACCAATGATATCATCGGTTGATTGAGCCTGCTGTCTGATTTAAAAATGAATGGAGTCATGTTTTGCAGCAATTAAATATGTCTGTCCTTGTTCATTAAAGCCATTGAACTTGTCTCAACAATGTTCCTATCTGCCAGGACATTGCAGGACATCGAGGTTGACCAGTGGGGGTTTTAGCATGCAAATCTTGGTGGGCCAAAAACAGAAACATATGTTAGATGCATGCCAGCAATGCCACAAAACAAAACATTAATTGCACTATAGCGGCGACAAGCGGTGCCCACAGACTGTTAGGAACTACATAAAGCTGTCCCAACAGCAGAACTTTCTTTTCAGCGCAATGGAGTGAATCCTTACCACCGCTACACCTGGCTATCAGCAGAGCCTTGTCTGACAGTGAAACAGTTCATTCAGCCTCATCTACTGACTTTAAAAAAACATAGCTGATATGGCTGACTTTCTTAAACAAATGTGACTTTCTTAAACAAATGTGGTTTCTATTGACAATTGAGATGTACAAACTATGTCATAAGGCAATAGTTCAAAAAGTTTTATAGTCCCGTACCACTTCAAACATTCAACCTCCAGCTGCATACCCCTCTAGCACCAGGGTCAGCGCACTCTCAAATGTTGTTTTTTGCCATCATTGTAAGCCTGCCACATACACACTATAGAATACATTTATTAAACATAAGAATGAGTGTGGGTTTTTCTCACAACCCGGCTCGTGGGAAGTGACAACGTGCTCTTACAGGACCAGGGCACAAATAATAACATAATAATCAATTATTTTGCTCTTTATTTAGCCATCTTACATAAAGAACCTTATTTGTTCATCAAAAATTGTGAATAACTCACCACAGGTTAAAATGAGAAGGGTGTGCATGAAAGGATGCACATAACTCTGCAATGTTGGGTTGTATTGGAGAGAGTCTCAGTCTTAAATCATTTTCCACACACAGTCTGTGCCTGTATTTAGTTTTCATGCTAGTAAAGGCTGAGAATCCACTCTCACATAGGTACGTGGTTGCAAAGGGCATCAGTGTCTTAACAGCAAGGCAGGATACTCTGAGCGCAGCCCTATCCAGAAATCTGGCAGTGGCTTCTGATTAAATTACATTTTCACAACTGCTTGTTGCAATTTCAATGAGGCTCTCTTGTTCAGATATCGGTAAGTGGACTGGAGGCAGGGCATGAAAGGGATAATGAATCCAGTTGTTTGTGTCATCCGTTTCGGGAAAGTACCTGCGTAATTGCGCACCCAACTCACTCAGGTGCTTCGCTATCTCACATTTGACATTGTCCGTAAGCTTGAGTTCATTTGCAACAAAAAAATTATACAATGATGGAAAGACCTGTGTGTTGTCCTTGTTAATGCAGACAGAGAAGAGCTCCAACTTCTTAATCATAGCCTCAATTTTGTCCCGGACATTGAATATAGTTGCGGAGAGTTTCTGTAATCCTAGATTCAGATCATTCAGGCGAGAAAAATCCCATCACCCAGATAGACCAGACATGTGAGAAACTCATCATCATGCAAGCGGTCAGACAAGTGAAAATTATGGTCAGTAAAGAAAACTTTAAGCTTGTCTCTCAATTTAAAAAAACATGTCAATACTTTGCCCATTGATAATCAGCGCACTTCTGTATGTTATAAAAGCGTTACATGTTCGCTGCCCATATCATTGCATAATGCAGAAAATACACGAGGGTTCAGGGGCCTTGCTTTAACAAAGTTAACCATTTTCACTGTAGTGTCCAAAATGTATTTCAAGCTGTCAGGCATTCCCTTGGCAGCCAGAGCCCCTCGGTTGACGCTTCAGTGTACACAACTGGCATCGGGAGCAATTGCTTGCACGTGAGTTGTCACTCCACTATGTCTCCCTGTCATGGCTTATGCGCCATCAGTACAGATACCAACACATATTGACCACCAAAGTCCATTTGATGTCACAAAGCTGTCCAGTACTTTAAAAATATCTTCTCCTGTTGTCCTGGTTTCCAGTGGTTTGCAGAAGAGAATATCTTCCTTAATTGACCCCCATAAACATAACGGACATATACTAGGAGCTGTGCCAGGCCCGCCACGTCTGTTGACTCTTCCAGCTGTAACGCATAGAATTCACTGGCTTGTATGCGAAGCAGTAATTGTTTCAAAACATCTCCTGCCATGTCACTGATGCGTCGTGAAATAGTGCAGGTGTAGAACTGCTTGTAGGAGGAGTACTACCAGTAGAGCTGGCAAGTGTCTCTATGGACGAGGGCCTTACTTGTTTTCCATTCATCCATTTTTGAGCAAACGGAATGAGCAGCAGCAACGTTTGGCTACATACGGACCGTTAGTGGAATTCCTGTGAGAGAGTAATGGTTAATGTGATTGGATATAAGAGCAACGTCAACTTACCAACATTACTACCAGGAATACGACTTTCCCGAAGTGGATCCTCTGTTTTGACCACCACCCAGGACAATGGATCGGATCCCAGTAGGCGACCCAAAATAACGGCACCGCAGAAGGGGCAGACTGTCACGGTTGTCGTAGGAAGAAGCGGACCAAAGTGCAGCGTGTGTGTCGTTCCACATTGTATTTATACTGTGAAACTATGCGATACATAAATAAACTAAATGACAAAAACAACAAACCGTGACGCAGAGGTGAAACAGACACTACTCAAAATTAATCTCCCACAAACCCAGGTGGAAAAAAACCCTACTTAAGTATGATCTCCAATTAGAGACAACGAGGACCAGCTGCCTCTAATTGGAGATCATCCCAAACAAAACCAACATAGAAATACAAAACTAGAACATGAACTTAGAAATACAAAACATAGAAAAACACCCCATGTCACGCCCTGACCTACTCTACCCTCGAAAATAACATATTTCTATGGTCAGGACGTGACACAGGCGGAGCGGTCTTCTGGTCAGGCTCCGTACACAGGCATATCGCTCACCGCTCCCGTTTATACTACTCGCCAATGTCCAGTCTCTTGACAACAAGACAGATGAAATTCGAGCAAGGGTTGCCTTCCAGAGAAACATCAGCGATTGTAACGTTCTTTGTTTCACGGAAACATGGCTCACTCGGGATATGTTATCAGAGTCGGTACAGCCACCAGGTTTCTTCACGCATCGCGCCGACAGAAACAAACATCTCTCTGTTAAGAAGAAGGGCGGGGGTGTATGCCTTATGATTAACGAGTTGTGGTGTGATGATAACATCATACAGGAACTCAAGTCATTTTGTTCACCTGACCTAGAATTCCTCACAATCAAATGCCGACCGCATTATCTACCAAGAGAATTCTCTTCGATTATAATCACAGCCGTGTACATCCCCCCAAGCAGACAGCTCGACGGCCCTGAAAGAGGAGTGGGAGACCCAGTGCACAACTGAGCAAGAGGACAAGTACACTAGAAGGCCAGCATCCCAGAGTCGCCTCTTCACTGTTGACGTTGAGACTGGTGTTTTACGGGTACTATTTCATGAAGCTGCCAGTTGAGGACTTGTGAGGCGTCTGTTTCTCAAACTACACACTCTAATGTACTTGTCCTCTTGCTCAGTTGTGCACTGGGGCCTCTCACTCCTCTTTCTATTCTGGTTAGAGACAGTTTGCGCTGTTCTGTGAACGGAATAGTACACAGCGTTGTACGAGATCTTCAGTTTCTTGGCAATTTCTCGCATGGAATAGCCTTCATTTCTCAGAACAAGAATAGACTGACGTGTTTCAGAAGAAACAGAGTATTTTTGCCGAGCAATGTAATGAAGCTGGATAATTCTGGCATTGATACCTGCACCATCTACACACTGCAAAGTCTCCCTAACTCTTCGCCATTGTACACAATGGCCTATTGCTCTGAGACTTCCTTTACCATTCTAAAGCCCACATGGGGCATCCTTGCCTTAATGGTGCTGACTTTCTGGTCTAACTCTTCATCTGACATATCAGAATAGCATTCCCTGACAGACATATTGTGTTCTTTCATCCTTCTGTAAAAAAAGCTAACCGTTACACTGTCATGAAATAGGATTATATATCGACTATGAAACAAATAGGACATGGCCTGCTTATGAAAGAAAGTTAGATTAATTAAACTGAAAATGGCGAGAACAGGGGTTCGTAGCTAAATGCTTTTGGTTAGCTTAAGAATAATAATTGCATGATTTATCCTTCTACGGTATGTATGGATGTAACAGTGTAACGACCCTGGGTTTCTAAGCGTGGATATCAACTCAAGAGCATTCTTTTGGGGCACAGTCGATAGCGCGCTGGACTTAGGGCTAGAAGGTCGAGGGTTCGAGGCCTGCTCCCTGCTGTTTCATTACAATATAGTACAATGTAATGAACCGACACTGAATAGTAGGAGCTAACTACTAGCTATGTAAAAGTTAGATGGACGAACGCCCAGTGCTGCTTACCTGAGATGCCATCATCACAGAGAGGACTCTTCCTTCTTTGTAGGTGTCCACTATAACTTCCTTTCTGTCAGAATGAAATGCTGAAAAGTATTGGTTGTAGCCAAACTGACACTGAAAAAATGGACAAAATGGACGGTGGTTGACAGCGAAATTAAATTGGAGTTTTGTTTCCAAATACATTTTTTGTTCCCAAAATATTTTTGGGGAATAAAATGCATAAAGTTTTGCGCTCTATTACAAAATATTTGATTGCAAAAAAAAAATGGAACTTTGAAGCCTCGTTTTTGCTTTCAGAACATTTATTTTTGATTGAAAATAAAAAAAGATGCTTTCAGAAAAATTATTTTTGATTGAAAATAAAAAAGTTTTTCTCTCGACAAAAAGACATCCATTTGTTGCAAGTTGGGGGGGGGGGGGGCTAATAGCTGAACAATAGACTATTCAACCTTTACTGTGTAGCACACACCTTGGTTATCTGTAAAGGTCTCATATATGACCTTGTAGGCCTCCCTGCGCTTTGGAGACACTGAAAACTCCGGGGATGGTGTCATTGGAAGCATGACTTACAGCAAGCTGCAGAGAGTGGCACACACAGCGAATAAGAACCAGATATTTGAGCCATACTCCTCCCTCAGCACTTTATGGACCCCATTGTTAATCCCTGTCATAACAGAGGGATTGTCAGTCCCTATCCCCAGGAGTTTCTCTTTTTTAAGACAACACTTCTCGAGGAAAGCCACAAGAGCACAGGCTATAGATTTGGCATCTCCTCCCTCGTTGAGAAGAGTAAGAACGATACGTGCTTTCATGTCAGAGTCTCCAAAAGTCTCCAATAACACCAGAAAAAGTCGCTAGATTTGTCGCTAGTCGATTTTTTGAAAATGTGTCGCTAGAGGGGTCTGAATACTCGCTAAATATAGTGACAAAGTCGCTAAGTTGGTAACACTGAGTGAAACTGTTTGAATTTACCCAGAGGGTTTTCGTTTTTCATGGAATAGAAACACCAAAATATTAATAAAATTAATTAAGCAAGTACCAGTCAACAGTTTGGACACCTACTCATTCCAGGATTTTTCTTTATTTTAAAAATGTTCTACATTGTAGAATAATAGTAAAGACATCACAACAATGAAATCAGTTAAGAACACATTCTTATTTACAAGGACAGCCTACTCCTTCCTCCCCGTCTGGGAATTGAACCCCGGTCTCCCATCCAGTCCACACAACACAGGGATTCCTTGGCTAAATAGCCCAGTTCTGTACTGCCGAACGTCACGTTGTACAGCGCCATATTTTCCGTTCCATCCTAAGAGAAACCCAGAGGGTTTTTCATTTTTCCTGGAATAGAAACACCATAATATTAATCAAATTAATTAAGCAAGTACCAGTCAAACGTTTGGACACATACTCATTCCAGGATTTTTATTTCTTTTTTAGTATTTTCTACTTTGTAGAATAATTGTAAAGACATCACAACTATGAAATAACACATATGGAATCAGTTAAGAACAAATTCTTATTTACAAGGACAGCCTAGTCATACCTCCCCGTCGGGGAATTGACCCCCTGTCTCCCGCGTGCCCTCCCCATCTCTGTTAATGCCAATATCAAATGCTTCTCAAAGATGCCCTCTGGTGGTCAAACTAGCACTAACTTGCAGTAACAGAAAAAATGGCTGACAATTAAATGACATGCCACAGAATGCTGCGGCAGCCCGCAAGGTGTGCCGCAGGATGACGCAACTTTTAAAAGGAGGAACCACTGTATGTCTATCCAAGTTGCTAAATAATTACAATGGCTGCAGCTGATGATTCCTCTTTCCAAGAAGAGCTGGACAACAATCTGTTCTTTTACATAGGAACATACAGCCCTTTTTATTTGAGCTGGAAAACAGCGAGAAAAACTATTACAAGACCAGCAAGCAGCGGTGGCAGACTAGACCAGCTGGACCAGGACGGCGAATGACAAACTAATACGTTGTTTGCTGTTGGTAGCTAGCTAGCAATAGAAGTTCCCTATTCAATGCTGGTCTGACCAATCGGACTCGATGCTTCAAGATTGTTTTGATCACGAGGACTGGGATATGTTCCGGGTTGCCTCTGAGAATAGCATTGACGTACACACGGACAAGGTGACTGAGTTAATCAGGAAGTTTATAGGGGATGTTTTTCCCACTGTGACTATTAAAACCTTCCCAAACCAAAAACCGTGGATAGATGGCAGCATTCAAGCAAAACTGAAAGTGTGAACCACTGCATTTAACCACGGCAAGGTGACTGGGAATATGGTTGAATACAAACAGTGTTGTTAATCCCTCCGTCAGACACGAGACGTCCCCTGCTGATTTTGTACGTTTGCCCACTTACAAAGAAATGATCAGTCTATAATTTTGGTAGGTTTATTTGAACAGTGAGAGACAGAATAACAACAAAGAAATCCAGAAAAATGCATGTCAAAAATGTTATACAATTATTTGCATTTTAAATAGGGAAATAAGTATTTCAACCCTCTGCAAAACATGACTTAGTACTTGGTGGCAAAACCCTTGTTGGCAATCACAGAGGTCAGACGTTTCTTGTAGTTGGCCACCAGGTTTGCCCACATCTCAGGAGGGATTTTGTCCCACTCCTCTTTGCAGATCTTCTCCAAGTCATTAAGGTTTCGAGGCTGACATTTGGCAACTCGAATCTTCAGATCCCTCCACAGATTTTCTATGGGATTAAGGTCTGGAGACTGGCTAGGCCACTCCAGGACCTTAATGTGCTTCTTCTTGAGCCACTCCTTTGTTGCCTTGGCCGTGTGTTTTGGGTCATTGTCATGCTGGAATACCCATCCACGACCCATTTTCACATAAAGCTTATTTCTCTCAAATTTTGTGCACAAATTTGATTACATCCCTTTTTGTGAGCATTTTTCCTTTGCCATGATAATACTTCCACCTGACAGGTGTGGCATAACAAGAAGCTGATGAAATGACATTATCATTACACGGGTGCACCTTGTGCTGGGGACAATAAAAGGCCACTGTAAAATATGCAGTTTTGTTACACAATAAAATGCCACAGATGTCTCAGGTTTTGAGGGAGTGTGCAGTTGGCATGCTGACTGCAAGAATGTCCACCAGAGCTGTTGCCAGATAATTGAATGTTCATTTCTCTACCGTAAGCCGCCTCCAATGTCGTTTTAGAGAATTTGGCAGTACGTCCAACCATCCTCATAACCGCTGTCACGTTCCTCGTATTCTCCCTCATCGGAAGATATGTCGAAATCACTCGATGACCAATACGCAGCAGGTTGACTGTTCCACATCATATTTATTTTAGATGGAAACGACAAAACAAAATAAACACTCAGAGGAGAAAGGTGACAGTTTCACAGGTGAAACGAAACACAGTGCAAAATTACAATTACCCACAAAAATCAAACAAACACACCCCACTATATGGGACTCTCAATCAAAGGCAGATAGACAACACCTGCCTTCAACTGAGAGTCCCAACCCCAATTAACCAAACAAACATACACTCACTAAACTCCACATAGAAATACCTAACCTAGAACCTACCCCAACACTCACAACCCCACTATACCATAACCAAACATAACTGCCACGTCCTGACCAAAATATAATACAAAAAAACCTAAGTATATGGTCAGGACGTGACATTACCCCCCCCTAAAGGTGCATACACTGAATGCACAAAACCAACAGAAAAAAACAAAACAAAAAAAAACAACACACAATTAACCTCCTAACTAAAGGGAGGGAAGGGAGGGTGGCTGCCGTCAACGACGGCACAGTGCTACACCCCCCCTCCCCAACCCACCTCTATTGGAGGTGGCTCCGGTTCTGGCCTACTGTCCAACAGACCGTAGACAGACCTGTTGGGCTTAGGACAGTAGGCAGACTTCTTTGGTTCTGGTTCGTGGGCCGACTCCGTCGGTCCCAAGCTGTAAGCAGACTCCTTCGGTTCTGGGTTGTAGGCAGAATCATCACAGTCATAGTTAATCAACTTTATTTTAGAATTGTGACCAGACTCACCCGGTTCTGGGTCACAGGCAGCTCCCCTCAGTCCCGGGTCGCAAGAGGTTGTCGGATACTCTGGTCCGCACCCCGGTGTCGGATCCTCTGGGCCGCACCCCGGTGTCGGATCCTCCGACGGCCCTGACCCAGGATTCACCAGGCTGGGGAGACATGATGGATGCCTGGCCCTGGGCACAGGCACAGGACTCACCAGGCTGGGGAGACCCACTGAAGGCCTGGTCCTGGGAGGTGGCACAGGATGAACCAGGATGGGGAGACCCACTGGAGGCCTGGTCCGAGGAGGTGGCACAGGACGAACCAGGATGGGGAGACCCACTGGAGGCCTGGTCCTGGGAGGTGGCACAGGATGAACCAGGATGGGGAGACCCACTGGAGGCCTGGTCCGAGGAGGTGGCACAGGACGGACCAGGATGGGGAGACCCACTGGAGGCCTGGTCCGAGGAGGTGGCACAGGACGGACCAGGATGGGGAGACCCACTGGAGGCCTGGTCCTGGGAGGTGGCACAGGATGAACCAGGATGGGGAGACCCACTGAAGGCCTGGTCCTGGGAGGTGGCACAGGACTCACCAGGCTGGGGAGACCCACTGAAGGCCTGGTCCTGGGAGGTGGCACAGGATGAACCAGGATGGGGAGACCCACTGAAGGCCTGGTCCTGGGAGGTGGCACAGGATGAACCAGGATGGGGAGACCCACTGGAGGCCTGGTCCGAGGAGGAGGCACAGGATAAACCGGGCTGTGGGGGAGCACTGGAGTTCTGGTACGGACACTCTTTACCCACACTCCAGGCTGAATGCCCACTTTGGCCCGGCACGGGCGGAGAGCAGGCATTGGGCGAACTGGACCCTCCCAGCGCTCTGGAGACACAGTGCGCAACGCCGGCGCAGGATACCCTGGACCGAGGAGGCGCACTGGAGACCAGACGCGCTGAGCTGGCACCATCCGCCCTGGCTCGATGCCTGCACTCGCATGGCACTTGCGGGGGGCTGGTATGTAGCGCACCGGGCTTTGAACGTGCACTGGGGACACCGTGCGCTCCACAGCATAACACGGTGTCTTACCAGTACCACGCTGCTTCCGGTAAGCACGGGGAGTTGGCTTAGGTCTACCACCTGACTCCGCCAATCTCCCCGTGTGCCCCCCCCAAAAAAAATTGTGGGGCTGCCTCCCGTGTCCGTTGCGCTCCCTCTCCTCATACCAGCGCCTCTCAGCTCTCGCCGCCTCGATCTCCCACTGTGGGCGGCGATAATCCCCAGCTTGAGTCCATGGTCCTTTCCCGTCCAGGATTTCCTCCCAAGTCCATGACTCCAGATAGCCTTTCTCCTGGTGCCTCTCCTTGTGCTGCTCCTTCCTCTGCTGCTTGGTCCGTTGTCGGTGGGTAATTCTGTCACGTTCCTCGTATTCTCCCTCATCGGAAGATATGTCGAAATCACTCGATGACCAATACGCAGCAGGTTGACTGTTCCACATCATATTTATTTTAGATGGAAACGACAAAACAAAATAAACACTCAGAGGAGAAAGGTGACAGTTTCACAGGTGAAACGAAACACAGTGCAAAATTACAATTACCCACAAAAATCAAACAAACACACCCCACTATATGGGACTCTCAATCAAAGGCAGATAGACAACACCTGCCTTCAACTGAGAGTCCCAACCCCAATTAACCAAACAAACATACACTCACTAAACTCCACATAGAAATACCTAACCTAGAACCTACCCCAACACTCACAACCCCACTATACCATAACCAAACATAACTGCCACGTCCTGACCAAAATATAATACAAAAAAACCTAAGTATATGGTCAGGACGTGACAACCGCAGACCACGTGAATAGCGTTGTGTGGGCGAGCAGTTTGCTGATGTCAATGTTGTGAACAGAGTGCTCCATTTTAGTGGTGGGGTTATGGTATTGGCAAGCATAAGCTATGGACAACAAACACAATTGCATTTTATCGATGGTAATTTCAATGCACAAAAATACCGTGACGAAAATTATGATAATGCCATTTTAGTGCAAGATAGGGGTGTGCCGACATGGACATACTGGTATACGTAAATTGACAGTTGATTGTCGGATTGGATCAGATGATACTCGTGATCAGAAGAAACTGAAGTGTTTCAATATACCCAAATAGATGTTGGCAAAATACCTCTCTGCATTTCTCACTGCAAAAAAACTGCAGATTAGGAGCAACGTGCGGAGGGGTGTGTGTCTGTGTCTGTGTGTCCTCAACTTGCAGCAGGCAGCCAAGTTTGCTGTCACTCAGTCAGAATGTGCATTAGAGTTTAATCTTTTTTCTCTACCCTTGCCCCACTTGTTAGGTATTATGCACATTGATAGATTGATAGTAAACGCCCTCACCATGTGATTTATAATGGTAACAGGCAGCAACAATCTAAATGATCAGACCGAAAACATTAGAGGAAAAGTGATCGGGTGAAATTATGAAGCAAGTGAACAGAGAATAACAGCTTCACTCTATCTAATCAGAGCAGCAGGATCAACATACTGTTTACAGACAGGTAAACTAGCCAGTTGAGTTACTTAGACCACGCACGTGACTGACTCAAAGACAGGACAGTATGGTTTAGAAACTCTGTGACTGACTGACATGAGAAAGATGCTTGCTGGCAGGTGGTGATGGGTCATTCAGGGCAAGTAGGGCAGAGCCCCACCGGTTTTGAGCCTCATCTGTTAATCTCCCCCCCAAAATATGTGTCACATATCATTTAGCAAACAATGTAAAAAATAATAATAATTTAGTTAATAAAGTTGCATACTAACATGGTCTCTTTTTTGCTTTGTTGAGTAAAGCAGCTCCAAAATGCAGGTGTTTCATCCTAGCTCAGTGCTTTATGTGGTAGCAGCCAGCGGAAAATACGGAGCGCAGGGGTTGGTCATTTTCTCTAGTTGCGCCGTGATTGGCTCAGTGTTCTGTCACTCATGGGGACACTACGTCACCACAAAATGTATGGTTAGAGCTCGAAAATTCAAGCCCCTTGGGTGCTGCCATAGACTTACATTAGAAGTGCCCATCCAAGAAGGCTCAAGGTCATTGGCCACAGATAAAATGACATCAAATCACATTATATCTACAGTTGCTTTGATTGGACTGATCATGTCAACATCATACTTTCAAAATGTTTTTTCTTTGTATTATCTTTTACCAGATCTAATGTGTTATATTCTCCTACATTAATTTAACGTGTTTCCTTTCAAATGGTTTCAATCATATGCATATCCTTGCTTCAGGTCCTGAGCTACAGGCAGTTAGATTTGGGTGTCATTTTAGGCGAAAATTGGGGGGGAAAAAGGGGCGGATCCTTAAGAGGTTTTTAACCACCACATGCAAAACATTGAATTTATCCTCCCTTGATATTGACTTCTCTCCGTCAGAGTCACAGAGCGGTGTGAGTGTGGAGGTTATAGGAATCAATTCATATGAAAGGTAAGTTGAACACCTTCTGCAACATGTGTTTTAAGTTGATTAACAAAATGTATGAATATGACACTTTACGCAAGGTTATGTACCATTGAAATATGGCTCACGTGATTATATCTCCGTATAGTTCCCCTGCGGCCAGCTATTTATTTCCGAAGATCTTTCCTGAAATCTCATAATGTTGTCTTTTTCAAATTTACAGTTCCATCTTCATCTAATATGTTTCAAATTTCACAATTTGGCTATGGCGTTTTTGTGTTGGTGGTTTATTTCTTTGTGTTGGGGGTTTATAAAGCATCCTCTTCAAAACAACTTTGTCCTGGTGAGTAAAGGCCAATATGTTGACTAACTAACTAACTAACTAGTCTAATGTATTGAAATGTCTCTTCTCACTCCAAATTCACAATATTCAAATTTGTTATTCTCTGGATGTTTAGTAGGCCAATGAAATAGTGCACTTTTTGCCACAAAGAATTCCTAATTTCTGAAACTTTTTTTCATTTGTTTGGTTAGACTTCAAAGAGAATGGAACATGTAAGTATCTTTTCACCTTAATTGTACTGTGCGACCTGTCTTGTCAGTGGAGAGGACATTCATGTGTCCTGCTGCTCTCAACCTTATTTTACTAAACAGTAGTACCTGTGCAGAGTTCATGTGCAGCTGATTTTTTTTGCTAAATAGTTTTCCAGTTGCAGAATGATTCGGGGTAGACCCATTTCAACATATTTGAAATATTTCAACATATTTCAGAATTATATTACTTTTGTGTGTAATGATCACAACTGACACAACAAATCTGACCAGCGCCACAACAGTATTACAGTATTAACAATGGATGTTTAGTCATGTTTATTGGTATTCCAATTACAAGTGATGCCATTTTGTCTTCAATGTGATGCATTTTCTAGGTCCATTGTTGATTAATATGACAGACAAAATACTTGTATATACTGTAATGTGTTACTTTGACTGTTATTACCTTCACATTTTTTATTTTTTGATCTATTTCCTCATATACATTGACAACATCTTTCATGATGGTGAACTATGTATCTTCTTCTAGTCAAGTGGTGTTATTGACAAACAATTTAGTACTTATTGCTAAATGATTAAATACATTACATTATGATATATTATCATTGAGACTGATTCATAATTTAATAATCATGAAAGCATTTCTTGTGTTTTGAATAACTAAAAGACAGTACCCTTTAGTTTGTATTAAGCTGAATAAACTTCAGTAAGTCATGGAATACTGTTCGGTGATTGCATCAACTGTTTGTTTCAGATTGTATCAGATCCTTTGAGAAATCTCAAATAAAGTCTGCAGCAGATCATCATACAATACCTTCTGTGGATGGAAACATTTCTGACAGTAAGTTCAACTATATTCTAACTATTTATTTGATCCTATTTCTGTCACAAGTGAAACAGGGAACATGTGAAACTCAGCTGTGCTAAATCTATTGCCTTGCTTTCAGGGCATGAATGCTTCTGCACTTATGATATTTCCAGTCTTACAGGGATGTGTACTTTAATAATAGAAATAAGAAATACCCAGCAGTGCATACATATTGGCCCAGGAGAGGTGTCATTTTCCTTCACAAGGAGCACAAACTACACACTTCCTGATTTGTCATCTGGATTTTCAGGTAATTTTGTTACAGCAAAGTGCATTTTCTTGACCTTGATGTCCAACTGCTGAGTAACATGTTCGTATTAATATATTTAAACTTTATTCTATATTTTAAACTATATTTAAAATTAATTTATATGCTGATGACACTGTCATGTCCTCTATCGCTTCAACGGCTGACCAAGCATTATCACTATTGGAGACAGATTTTAAGATATTACAAAGGTCTTTTATACAGCTGAAACTTGTTTTAAATGCAAAGAAAACACATTTTATGATTTTTAATAGGTTCAAAAAGTTGGTTGAAAATACACTTGCACTTACGAGCTTAGATAGTTCTCGAATTAATCAGGTCTCTGCATATAAATACTTAGGGATATGGTTGGATGATAAACTGTCTTTTAAAATGCATATTGACGAACTTTGTAAACGGCTAAAAATCAAGCTAGGCTTCCTTTATAGAAACAGGACATGTTTGTTCTCTACAAATAGATGACAAATTGTGCAAGCTACTTTTATGTCTGTTATAGATTATGGGGATATTATCTAGATGCACGCTACGGCATCAACACTTAAATCGCTGGATGCTACTTATCATTGCGCACTTAGGTTTATTACGGGTGCTAGCTACAGAGCTCACCACTGTGTTTTATATCAAAATGTGGGTTGGACTTCGCTGTCCATGAGACGAGAACAACATGCTCTCGTGTTTGTCTATAAAGCACTTCTGAATAAAGTACCTTCTTATTTATCATCAAATATCAATATTATAATTATAATTCCTAAAACCAGGTCTCAAGCATGGATTACACTTGAGGCCCATGCGATTGCCACAGAGTTGGGTATGGCTGCCTTTTCCTGTTATGCTCCTTGCCTATGGAATAGCCTGCAGACTAAACTTAAACTTGAGACTCTTGTCTCTCTTGCCCATTTTAAACATTTATTGGAGGATTTTTATTTTTGTATTGCTTGTAACTGTTTCGGGTAATGCAAGTTATTGTGCTGTTAGGGGAATAACCTATGTGTAAATGTAATTAAACTGCTGCTGTATTTTTTTGTGTTATCTGTTTTGTTTGTCTCGTGTAGTTTCTTAATCATTGTACCTAAACTGTATGTGTAAACATGTATACACAGGGCCCAGCTGTAAAAGAGACCTTGGTCTCAGTCTGTGTTCCTTGTTGAATTAAAGGTATAATAATAATAATAATTCAGGTTATTCTCAAATGTAGGAAACAAACATGACCCATTTGCCAAGAGGAATCATGTGTAGATTATCTAGCCTTCTACTGTCATGAACCATAATAAAGCATGTGGTTTTTACTCAGTGTAAGTTGATTTGACCAATAAAATGGACTCTGTTCTCTACTTACAGGCTGCACCATCAACATAACGCAGCAAAATATTAATGACTGCAAAGAAATGCCTCTAATGGAATGTGTGGCTCAACGGACCTTGATTAGCATGAGAAATCAGTCCATTACTAGTCAGACCCCATACAGTGTGAGAGAATGTGATTCTGAAGACATTGGACAGACTTATACAAATAATGACCTGACCTCTGTTGATGAATTGATCAGAAAATGTAAAGGAAAGGAAGAAACACTAAAAAATGTCAAGGAATTGCATTCCATAAAAAAGTTAGTCCACTTATAATTTGAACTGAAAGCCTTTTGGGGGCTCTAAGCAAAATGTTGTTGCTTATGTCACTTATGCCTAGGGCCGGCCCTGACTGAAATGTATTTGTAATGTAATTTGAGCTATGTCAATGTTTGACTGACAACTAAACATATTTTCATGGGTTCTTTTTTGGCTGGATTATTCAGAACTGTGATTGTTTTTGTTTCCCTACAACAGCACATTTTACAACGTTACCAAGCAGGGACCTCAGAAAGTGACCCTTGACAGCCTTAAAGGCTCAGTGACATCACATAAGAAGAACAATTTGCTCATATTTAGAATGTCTTTACCCTCCACCAATAATGTGAGCATCAACGAAATGGAGACATGGAAAGAGAGAGAGGTCAAAAGCAAAATGTGGATATCGCCAGTCACCACATTTTTAACTCTTTCTCCATCTCCACCAGGTCGAGTTGGAGAAGATGGATGACATTTGGTTGGAGATTCCTACTGATGCTTTGAGTGATGCTATGGGAGACACGAAAGAGGAAGTTAACCTGGGAGTATTTTGGTTTGAGAATGACAGCCTGTTCCCGGTAAAACAACAGTAACAACTACATCTCAGAGATAACTAATGAAACAGACCTGCCCTCATAACACATGTAGAAATATGTGACTCACCACCTGAATTCGGTTTTATGTAGCAAAATTTCAAATCGTTTTTTTTTACATTGGTAAAAAGTAGAGACTCAGAGCTACAAAATGGTATATCATACACTACATTTTTGAGGAGCAATGGGAAAGTAATTCTGCTTTGAAAGTTTCAAGACATCCTCATTTTAACAAAAGCACAGAAAAACATCTGTGGTACTTTCTCATTTAGCTCCAGTATGTGAATCATGTAGTGACAACACATTGGTACAAACATACACTGATGGAGTGCACATTTTAATAAAGCCCTTAAGCAAACTGCATCGTGACAGCCTGTTATGGAAAGTAGCTCTATTTGAGCATGTTGACAGTTTCCTGGAAAGACCCAACACCCACTTGTATCTCTGTCATCTATGTAAAGTTACAATGCAAACTTCTGCCTGCTCTACCACTATTCATTGTCATGCTACTATGCTAGCTACCAGTCACACTATGCTCAAAATACACTACAATACAACCTGTTGACTTAACTTCAAATAAAAGAGAACAAGTTTACTGAGAAATATGTTGTTGCTTGTTGTTATGACTCAAATACGACTGAAATATCATGCCCAGTGCCTATAGAAACGTATATCCTTTAAAGTATTTGGTTCTGAGGAAAATTGTGGTCCTCTCTGACATTATATATATATATATATATATATATATACATATATATATATATGTCAGAGAGGATATATCAGAGAGGATATATATATCATGTCAGAGAGGATATATATATATCCTCTCTTCTGATCCCTACTAGGTGATGGAGAACAACACTGAGCTCCTAAACAGTCGAGTGGTATCCATCAATGTGGGAGAGGACATCTCAGGCCTCAGTAACTATATTAATATGACGTTCCGCTTCCAGAATGCATCACTGGTTAGTGAGCCGTGCATATTTACATCACAATCAACCATCAAACTCTCTTTTTTAAATATTTATAATATTTTTGTTCTTTCACCTGTCTGCAATCTATCAATTGCTTGACAGCTCCAAAAATTCATGTTTATGATATGGTGTGGATTGGAATAGGTGAAGGGGACTAATCAGGTTCTATTCTCTCTGGTAGGAAAACAAATCACTAACATGTGTATTCTGGGATGGTGAAAATGGTAGTATTACTTATTAACTAAACAAAATAGTTTCATGAAGCACTATATACAACAAAATTATATGTTGAAACTATTTTACGGCTTGTCTTTGTTTCACAGGTAAAGTTGCACATTGGAATTCCTCTGGATGTGTCACTAAGAAACAGGAAAATTAAACCGTATGCTCTTGTAACCACCTTTCATTCTTCGCTGTGCTTATGGTGAGAAATAATTTGTTGTGATCTCACTTTAACATTCTTTCGATCAATTGATTAACCTCCCTGGGCAAGGTGGGACGTTTGCGTCCTAGTCAACAGCCAGTGGAATCGCGTGGCGCGAAATACAAATATCTCAAAAATGCTATAACTTCAATTTCTCAAACATATGACTATTTTACAACATTTTAAAGACAAGACTCTCATTCATCTAACCACATTGTCCGATTTCAAAAAGGCTTTACAGTGAAAGCAAAACATTAGATTATGTCAGGAGACTACCCTGCCAAAAATAATCACACAGCCATTTTCAAAGCAAGCATATATGTCACAAAAACCAAAACCACAGCTAAATGCAGCACTAACCTTTGATGATCTTCATCAGATGACACTCCTAGGACATTATGTTATACAATACATGCATGTTTTGTTCAATCAAGTTCATATTTATATGAAAAACCAGCTTTTTACATTAGCATGTGATGTTCAGAACTAGCATACCCACCGCAAACTTCCGGTGAATTTACTAAATTACTCACGATTAACGTTCACAAAATACATAACAATTATTTTAAGAATTATAGATACAGAACTCCTTCATGCAATCGCGGTGTCAGATTTTAAAATAGCTCTTAGGCGAAAGCACATTTCGCAATATTCTGAGTATATAGCCCGGCCATCACGGCTAGCTAATTTGACACCCACCAAGTTTGGCCCTCACTAAACTCAGATTTACTATAAGAAAAATTGGATTACCTTTGCTGTTCTTCGTCAGAATGCACTCCCAGAACTTCTACTTCAACAACAAATGTTGTTTTGGTTCCAAATAATCCATAGTTATATTCAAATACCTCCGTTTTGTTCGTGCGTTCAGGTCAGTATCCGAAGGGTGACGCGCGAGCGCATTTCGTGACAAAAAATTTCAAAATATTCCATTACCGTACTTCGAAGCATGTCAAACGCTGTTTAAAATCAATTTTTATGCTATTTGTCTCGTAAAATAGCGATAATATTCCAACCGGGCGACGTTGTATTCATTCAAAGGCTGAAAGAAAAAAATGGAGAATTCTCTTGAATGCGCATCTCTAGTGTCACTGTTCCAGCCTGACCACTCACAAACAGAGCTGCTGTACTTCGCCCAAAGACTGCAGACACCCCATTACACTTTCTGGCGCCTTCTGACAGCCAATGGAAGCCTTAGAAAATGTCACGTTACAGCAGAGATGCTGTATTTTTGATAGAGATGCCACAGAAGGAGAACAAATTGTCAGACAGGGCACTTCCTGTATGGAATCTTCTCAGGTTTTGGCCTGCCATATAAGTTCTGTTATACTCACAGACACCATTCAAACAGTTTTAGAAACTTTAGAGTGTTTTCTATCCAAATCTACTAATTATATGCATATTCTCATTTCTGGGCAAGAGTAGTAACCAGTTTAAATCGGGTACGTTTTTTATCCGGCCGTGCAAATACTGCCCCCTAGCCCCAACAGGTTAAGGGCTTGATTCAAATCGTATTGCGGAAGATCTGCAGTATATAGCAATTTAAATTTAAGTGCAATGTTCCCGTGTTCGCGGAGCCTCCATTCACGCTAAGTGACTTACATGTCCGATCAATCTGAAATTACCTTTACATTTCAATCGTGCTGTACCACGATACGGACTAATTTAAGCCCAACATTGAACACTCAATCAAAGTGTGACCTAGCCACTGTGTGTGTGTGTGTGTGTGTGTGTTGACTGCAGTCTCCGGGCAGTGTCTCTAATGACAATCTGAGCTCCTCCTCTGTGTGGTTGCTGACGTTGTTGTCCAGGGTGGGCTGTGGAATATCCCTCTGTTTCCTGTGTCTGACTCTCCTCATCCACCTCAGGTCAGATTCTATCGACAAACTAATACTTATGTCCACGACATGCAAACGACGAGCCACCACACACAATGCCTCTCAGACAGAACATCCTCATGGGAAAAACAAGTTTTGAGATTCAAAGTACCCTTTTTACATCAGCAGTTGTCATACAGTGCTTTTACAGTAACCTGACCCCAAAGAGTTAGTAGAAGGAACCTAGATAGGAACTGCCATAACAATGAGATTTGCTATATTGTTGATTTTCACAATAGATTTAATTATAACTTCCCTTCCTCCAGAAGGGGTAAATCTGCTGATTCCCTGTGCGTCCACATCCACCTGTGCGTGGCGTTGTTGTGCCTCAACCTGACCTTCCTCATCAACGGCAGCCTGGCCTCCCTTGGTGTCCACGGCCTGTGTGTTGCTATGGCAGCAGCCACCCACTACTCCCTGCTGTGCACCCTCACCTGGTTCTCCCTGGAAGGCTTTCACCTCTACCTGCTCATCATCCGGGTCTTCAGCATCCACGTCAACAGATACCTCCTCAAACTGTGCCTGGTAGGATGGGGTGAGTGCAGTAAGTCAACAGTGAAGACAAGTATGATTAGACTAGGCGTGATCAGTGAGAAGTGAAACAGTTTCACCCAGCTGCACATGGTCTTGTCCAGCTTGATCAGCTCTGAGCTGGAGGGATCTCTGGATCTCTTCAGCTTTCATTCATGTATTTAAAGTATCTACGCTGTCTCTTGGTGTTTGACTCAACTGGGGCAATTCAATTAATACTTTCCTAATCTCTTTCAGGAATACCTGGCATAGTAGTTACCATAATTGTCGCTTGTGGCAAATATGGAGAATACAACAAATACCAGCAAGACGGTGGTGCTGTTAAAATGTAAGTAATATCGTGATAATTATATGGATTTTCATATCACCAATGACTCCCTTTCTCTCTGTAAAATACTGACTGACTGTGTCCCTGTCTTTATATGTACGTGACTGTGTCTGTGACTCTCCCCCTCTCTCTCTCTCTCTCTCTCTCTCTGTCTGTCTGTCTGTCTGTCTGTCTGTCTGTCTGTCTGTCTGTCTGTCTGTCTGTCTGTCTGTCTGTCTGTCTGTCTGTAGGTGCTGGTTGACTGACTCTGCTCTGACCACGGTGTCCTTTTCGTACTTTGTGCTGATATTCGTGGTGAACATGCTGTGCGTGGGTCTGTGACAGTGAAGGTGAAGGGGCCCACCGTCAGAGTCCTGTCCTGAGGGAGAGGAGTATGAGCAGGGGGACAGTACTCAGTCTGCTGGGTCTGGCCTGGCTCCTGGGGGGTCCTGCTCTTCCAGTTTGGCCCCCTGAAGGAGACAGCCTTCTACATCTTCTGCACTGTCAACTCTCTCCATGGTGAGATAAGAAACAGCCCTTATTCTCATTCACATCAGGTAAACACACATGCACACATACAAACACAGTAGTCAATTTGTGCGGGAGCACAATCCGATGCAAAGTCAATGATAAAAATCATCATGGTAATTTAACTGATGTTAATGTAATAGTACATAGATCTAGGGGCATGGAAAACATATTTACATTGGTCTATGTAAAAGCATGCCCTTATAAAATACTGTAGGTAATGTCCTGATTGTGGCATTTATAGCAGATTAACAACCCAGTCAAATAATGTGGTCTATGGTCAGGGACCTACAATATGTTCTATTACACTACTGTGAGTCACTATTGTATAGAAAGCCAGACGTATCATCTTGTAATTCAGTCAAAATGCTTATTACAACCTACAGGCCTCTTCCTGTTTCTACGCTATTGGTCTTTAACTCGGCCAGAGAAAGAATCTGTCTCCACGGCAACCACTGTAACTTCTTCAAGGGCGATGCATCCAGCTGAGGCCAGTCCCTGACTAACATGGTTATATCTTTTACTACTAATACCACTGCTTCCATTATATTACCACAGAAGCACAATATTTAGTATGTAGGTTTTTAACATTCCACTACAGGCAAACATAAGCATAAATTAAAGCGTAATCACAAAAATAAAAATGTGTTTCCAGGTTTGCTCGTAAGCTTACTGTGCTCATAAAACATTTTTTTTTTTACTTTTCAATGTTGTGCTGTTTATTTCACTTTTTTGCTGTGCATTTTGTTCTATTCTGTGACACACCTTCCATGCATATTCACTTTTGATGCGTGTAGTCCGAGGCAAATAGGCAACATATCTATTAGGTTCAAATTATTTCCATCCCCATCTCTGAAAAGAATAAAATACGTTTGGCTATCCAATCTATCACTCACCATGGTGCGTGAGGGTAAGATGGAGCGATCAACTGTCAAGTGGTGCCTTTCCATTTCTTTGATTGTCATCAAAAATCCTCTGAAAGATAATGTCCTTTTGTAGTCCATCTGTTACATTTTGGATAACTTTGATTTCTTTGGTTTTTGCAGAATAGACCTACAGTATATAGCCTCCTAGCCTAGGGGATACCTGAGATAACATTAAGCCTATATTAGTCAAGTAGATGGTACCTTATCATAACGTAACTATATTTGCAGGGATGTGAATTGAATTGTTACAAATATTATTTTTTTGGATTGTGTAATTTGTGTAAATAATGTATTTGTGTGTCATTGCCAGGTGTGTCATTGCGTATGCAAGAACAGTGAAGACAAGCAACTCAAAAAGCTGCCCTATTAATCTTGTTTATGGATAATACAAAATATCCGACCTAGATAAGCATTGTTGTTTTCAGTTTTCAGAGTTTTCAGAGTACAAGTGAGTACAATTTTACTGTAGGCTGTAAACTGCACAGACCATGTTATTTGAATAATGACGCAAAAGCCCTGGTATTTGAACGTTTCATTCCATTTGGATCAGTTGTGGGGACTACTCTGGACAGATTATAGAAAGGCACAGTAGCAGGCCAGTCTGTATTTTTTACTTCTGATACTGATTAGCTGTCTTTTGCTGATCATCATTCTCCCAAGTCGGCATTCAGAAAGTATTTATACCCCTTGACTTATTCCACATTTTGTTGTGTTCCCGCCTGATTTCAAAATGTATTAAATATATATTGGTTCTCACCCCTCTACACACAATACCAAATAATGACAAAGTAAAAAATATATGTTTTTAGAACATTTTGCAAATGTTTTTAAAATGAAATACAGAAATATAACATTTACACAGGGGCAGCACTTTTTTTAGATTTTATTTTTTATTTTTTTTAATTTTTTTTAGAAGTGGGGGAACATAACCTGCCCTGGGGTCTGCCTTTTTTGGCACCTAAAGCTAATTTCCTGCATTTCTACACAATCTAATATGACCCATGGTCTTTCTAGTCGTCTCTAAGCAAAAAATGCCCACAGTCATCATGCTAGGGAAGAGATGATATGTTTACGTGGTTGATAAGACTGAACTAGATCAAATGTAATTCAATAATCAATATTGTGTTGCACCTTTAACCAATAGCCTAACAAATGAACAACTCTTTAAAAAATTAAGTACAACTACTTTTGGTTGACTTTATTAAGACATCCTCTATGTGAAATTTCAGTCAGACCACCCAGCCAGCCCGAGCCGCCAGCACACCCGACCCACGCCAGTCTAGTCAATAACTCAACTCTCTCCCCAACACAATTTTCTTCCCACCTTTTTTCCCCCCCCAAAAATACCAAAAAACACTCCTTTTGTCATACTGTATTCCATATAAGGCATCCAGACCTTATGAAAGTTTCCCAGTATCCCCTTAATCTTGTAATAAATCAAATCTAGTGAGACATAACTTGACATTCCTGCCATCCATTGTGACATTGTGTGAGGATAAGCAACCTTGCAATTAATGGCAATGCATTTCTTAACAGCTACACTCTAAATTATAGTTTACATAGTTAAATCTGATAACAGTCTCCAGTATCAACATTTCAGTACAAACAAAACCAGGGAGAAGGGAGAATCTGTAGACATAATGAGATAAAAAGAACATCCGCCTTGCCAGAATTCAGCCAGCCTTCACAAGACCATAACATATGGAAATACGGTGAGCTCAAAAAGTATTGGGACAGTGACCATTTTTGTTGTTGTTCCAGCACTTTTGAAATGATACAATGAGTATGAGGTTAAAGTGCAGACTGTCAGCTTTAATGTGAGGCTATTTACATCCATATCAGGTTTAGCTCTTTTTGTTCATAGTCCCCACATTTTAGGGGACCAAAAATATTGGGAAAAATTCACTTATACACTAACATGAACAAAAGTATGTGGACACCTGCTCATCGAACATCTCATTCCAAAATCATGGGCATTAATATGGAGTTGGTCCCCCATTTGCTGCTATTACAGCAACTCTTCTGGGAAGGCTTTCCTCTAGATGTTGGAACATTGTTGCATGGACTTGCTTCCATTCAGCCACAATAAGATTAGTGAGGTTGAGCACTGATGTTGCGCAATTAGGCCTTGCTCGCATTCAGAGTTCCAATCCATCCCAAAGGTGTTCGATGGGGTTGAGGTCAGGGCTCTGTGCAGGCCAGTCAAGTTCTTCGACACCAATCTCAACAAACTATTTCTGTATGGACCTCACTTTGTGCACGGGGGCATTGTCATGCTGAAACAGGAAAGGGCCTTACCCAAACTGTTTCCACAAAGTTGGAAGCACAGAATTGTCTAGAATGTCATTGTATGCTGATTTCCCTTCACTGGAACTAAGGGGCCTAGCCCGAACCATGAATAAAAGCCCCAGACAATTATTCCTCCTCCACCAAACTTTACAGTTGCCACTATTCATTCAGGCAGGTAGTGTTCTCCTGGCATCCGCCACAACCAGATTCGTCCGTCAGACTGCCAGATAGTGAAGCGTGATTCATCACTCATTCATCACGTTTCACTGCTCCAGAGTCCAATGGCGGCAAACTTTACACCACTCCAGTCGATGCTTGGCATTGCACATGGTGATCTTAGGCTTGTGTGCGTCTGCTCGGCCACGGAAACCCATTTCATGATGCTCCGGACGAACAGTTATTGTGCTGATGGTCCTTCCAGAGGCAGTTTGGAACTCAGTAGTGAGTGTTGCAACCGAGCACAGCACTCGGCTGTCCCGTTCTGTGAGCTTGTGTGGCCTACCACTTTGCGGCTGAGCCGTTGTTGCTCCTACACGTTTCCACTTCACAATAACAGCTCTAGCAGGGAAGACATTTTACGAACTGACTTGTTAGAAAGGTGGTGTCCTACGGCGGTGCCACGTTAAAAGTCACTGAGTTCTTCAGTAAGGCCATTCTATGCCAATGTTTGTCTATGTATATATATAAACCGATGAAAGCTGAAGAGATCCAGAGACCCCTCCAGCTCAGGGCCGTAACTACACTGAACAAAAATATAAACTCAATATGTAACATGTTGGTCCCATGTTTCATGAGCTTAAATAAAAGATCCAGAAATGTTCCATATGCAAAAAAAGCTTATTTCTCTCAAATTTTGTGCACAATTGTGTTTACATCCCTGTTAGTGAGCATTTCTCCTTAGCCAAGATTATCCATCCACCTGACAGGTGTGGCATGATTAAACAGCATGAAGCTGATTAAACAGCATGATCATTACACAGGTACACCTTGTGCTGGGGACAATAAAAGGCCACTCTAAAATGTGCAGTTTTGTCACACCACACAATGCCACAGATGTCTCAAGTTTGAGGGAGTGTGCAATTGGCATGCTGACTGCAGGAATGTCCAACAGAGCTGTTGCCAGAGAATTTCATGTTCATTTCTCTATGTCGTTCAAGAGAATTTCCAACCGGCCTCACAACCGCAGACCACGTGTATGGTGTTGGTTGCTGAACAGAGGGGAAAGGGGAAAGGGGTGCCCCATGGTGGCGGTGGGGTTATGGTATGGGTAGGCTTAAGCTACAGACAACGAACACAATTGCATTTTATCAATGGCAATTTGAATGCACAGAGATATAGTGACGAGTATCTCTGTGCAAGCGCACAGACAGTGTTGTGAAGAAGGCGCAACAGCGCCTCTTGAAACTCAGGAGGCTGAAAAAACTTTTACAGGTGCAGAATCGAGAGCAACCTGTCGGGCTGTATCACCGCCTGGTACGGCAACTGCACCGCCCTCAGCCGCAGGGCTCTCCAGAGGGTGGTGCGGTCTGCACAACGCATCACTGGGGGCAAACTACCTGCGCTCCAGGACACCTACAACACCTGATGTCACAGGAAGGCAAAAAAGATAATCAAGGACAATAACCACCCGAGCCACTGCCTGTTCACCCGCTTCCATCCAGAAGGCGAGGTCAGTACAGATGCATCAAAGCTGGGACAGAGAGATTGAAAAACATCTTCTATCTCAAGGCCATCAGATTGTTAAACAGCCATCAGTAGCACAGAGAGGCGGCTGCCTACCTACAGACTTGATATCATTGGCCACTTTAGTAAATGGAGCACTAGTCGCTTTAATAACGCCACTTTAAGAATGTTTACATCTCACATTACTTATCTCATATGTATATACTGTATACTACACTATCTATTCTATACTATCTATTGCATCTTAGCCGCTCTGTCACTGTTCATCCATATATTTTATATAGATTTACTAGATTGTGTGGGGCAATTCAACTAAAACTTTCCTAATCTCTTTCAGGAATACCTGGCATAGTAGTTACCATAATTGTCTCTTGTGGCAAGTAATATCGTGATAATTATATGGATTTTCATATGACCAATGACCCTCTTTCTCTCTGTAAAAAACTGACTGACTGTGTCCCTGTCTTTATATGTACGTGACTGTGTATAAGACTCTCCTCTTGTTTTCCACCCTCCCTCTTTCTCTCTCTCTCTCTCTCTGTCTGTGTCTGTAGGTGCTGGTTGACTGACTCTGCTCTGCCTTCTACATCTTCTTCACCGTCAACTCTCTCCACAATGAGATAAAATACAGCCCCTAATCTCATTCATATTTACATTTACATATCAGGTGCACACGTGCATAAATAGTAGTCCTGTGTACGGGAGCACAATCCCATGCAAATTCAAGGATAAAAATCTCATCGTGGTCATTTAATGACTCTGTTGATTTACTTTTGCTATTAATGTAATAGTAAGTAGATCTAGTAAGTAAAGGCAAGCCATTATAAAACACTGTAGGTAATGTCCTGGTTGTGGTATTGATACCAGATTAACAACCCAGTCTGATACTGTGGTCTATGGTCAGGGACCTAGGCTCTATTACACCACTAGGTGGCACTATTGTATACAAAGATAGACTTACCATCTTTAAAGAGCAGCTCTTGTAATGGGTAAGGGCAGGTTTTGCCAAACTGGGGTACACGCAATGCCGCCGGGGTATGCCCAAGAAAAATGTGAATCACAAAAAAAAAGTTTTAAAAAAAAGTTAAAAAAAATAAACAATCTTCACATTTTCAAACAGTACATTTCTATTTTTTCCCCGCCTGAGTAGCCTCGTTTCACTGCCAAAAATAAAAATAAACTATCTAGTGTTCAGTGAAATAACAACACAATGTCAAATACAGGTAGCCTAGTCAAATAATTAACATCCAATCACATTAACAATTACTCTCTCGCGGGGAATTCCATTAACGGTCCATATGTAGCCAAACGTAGCTGCTGCTCATTCCGTTTGCTCGAAAATTGATAAATGGTTAAAAAAAGTAAGGCCCGCATCCATAGAGACACATACCAACTCTACTGGTAGTACTGCTACTACCAGCAGTACTACACCTGCAGCTGTCGACAACACAAGTCGTTCTGCTTCCACGAGCACATCCAATGCTAGCATTAGTAAATCTACATTTGTTGTTAGCCCAGCTAGCATGGACACTAACAGTTGTGAATCTGATGCAGCCGAAGAGCTACTGCCCCCTTACCCAGGAAAGCACTGAACAACAGACAGGGACGTTGGACCATCGAAGAGGCACAAATATGATGAGAACTACATTGACTTGGGGTTCACTTACATTGGGAGTAGTGCCTTTCCTCAGCCACAGTGTGTTATATGTGCAAAAGTACTATCTCACAACTTGATGAAACCTTCACTCTTGCGCAGACATATAGAAACAAAACATGCCAATTTGAAAAATAGGCCCGGTAGTTTTTTGAGCGAGAATTAAGACTTTCGAGTAGTAAGACATGTATAAAAGCAAGATACCATTAATAAGAAGGGGCTAGAAGCGTCTTATATGATGAACTAACGAGTGGCTAGGACAGGCAATACATTTGTGGAGGACTTAATTCTTCCTGCTACCACAGATATGGCTGGGACAATGCTGGGGGAAAAGGCCAAAAAAACTATACAGACAATTCCTTCATCAAACAACACTGTTTCACGATGCATCAGTGACATGGCTGGAGATGTTTTGAAACAATTACTGCTTCACATTCAAGCCAGTGAATTCTATGCGTTACAGCTGGAAGAGTCAACAGACGTGGCTGGCCTGGCACAGCTCCTGGTATATGTCTGTTATGTTTATGGGGGTCAATTAAGGAAGATATTCTCTTCTGCAAACCACTGGAAACCAGGACAACAGGAGAAGATATTTTAAAGTACTGGACAGCTTTGTGACATCAAATGGACTTTGGTGGTCAAGATGTGTTGGTATCTGTACTGATGGCGCAAAAGCCATGACAGGGAGACATAGTGGAGTGGTAACGCACGTGCAAGCAGTTGCTCTCGACGCCACTTGGGTACACTGCAGCATCCACCGAGAGGCTCTTGCTGCCAAGGGAATGCCTGACAGCTTTGGACACTACAGTGAAAATTGTTAATTTTGTTAAAGCAAGGCCCCTGAACTCTTATGTATTTTCTGCACTATGCAATGATATGGGCAGCGACCATGTAACGCTTTTACAACATACAGAAGTGACCTGGTTATCAAGGGGCAAAGTATTGACATGATTTTTTGAATTGAGAGACGAGCTTAAAGGTTTCTTTACTGACCATCATTTTCACTTGTCTGACCGCTTGCATGATGACCGCTTGCATCTCGCCTGAATGATCTGAATCTAGGATTACAGGGACTCACCGCAACTATATTCAATGTGCGGGACAAAATTGAGGCTATGATTAAGAGTTTGGAGCTCTTATCTGTCTGCATTAACAAGGACAACACACAGGTCTTTCCATAATTGTATGATTCTTTGTGTGCAAATGACCTCAAGCTTACGGACAATGTCAAATGTGATATAGCGAAGCACCTGAGTGAGTTAGGTGCACAATTATGCAGGTACTTTCCCGAAATGGATGACTCAAACAACTCGATTTGTTATCCCTTTCATGCCCTGCCTCCAGTCCACTTACTGATATCTGAACAAGAGAGCCTCATCAAAATTGCATCAAGCAGTTCTGTGAAAATAGAATTTAATCAGAAGCCACTGCCAGATTTCTGGATAGGGCTGCGCTCAGAGTATCCTGCCTTGCTGTTAAAACACTGATGCCCTTTGCAACCACGTACCTATGTGAGAGTGGATTCTCAGCCTTTACTAGCATGAAAACTAAATACAGGCACAGACTGTGTGTGGAAAATGATTTAAGACTGAGAATCTCTCCAATACAACCCAACATTGCAGAGTTATGTACATCCTTTCAAGCACACCCTTCTCATTAACCTGTGGTGAGTTATTCACAATTTTCGACCAACAAGATGGTTACATAAAGAGCGGAATTATTGATTATTATTATATTATTATTTGTGCCCTGGTCCTATTAAAGCTCTTTGTCACTTCCTACGAGCCGGGTTGTGACAAAAACTCACACTCATTCTTATGTTAAATAAATGTATCGTATAGTGTGTATGTGGCAGGGTTACAATGATGGCAAAAAACAACATTTGAGAGTGCGCTGACCCTGGTGCTAGAGGGGGTACGCAGCTGGAGGTTGAATGTTTGAAGTGGTACGGGACTATAAAAAGTTTGGGAACCACTGGGTTAGGGCTAGCTAAAATGTTCTCCTAACCTGCTACAAAAAGTCGCTTCCATGGAGTCACAACCGCTTTTTTCAACCTACAGGCCTCTTCCTGTGTCTACGCTATTGGGCCTGAGCTGGCCAGAATAGGCATCTATCCCCACGGTAACCACTGTTCAACCGAGATGCATCCAGCTGCTGCACAAAACTAAAAACATGTGTTTAGGGCTAGATTCAACCAGTTCTGACAACTGCAGAGCAGTTCTATTTTTATTTAGGCAATGTCGGAGGTGTAACTGCATTGGAGATGTCAAATCATCAAACAGCTCCTGGCGTTATACCTATTGCGGACATTGCCATTGGATGTCGCATTAATAATAATACCATGCAGCCTTACATTTTCGAACACTGGAATGTGTCATCTCGGCTTACATCTCCATTAGGCTGATATAAATCCATATTATTTTGTTGAATGATTTTCAATTTGAATGTCATTATTTCTGTATAGCCTACACTTTCTCGTTCTGAACTTGTAATGCGAGTAGGACAGCTGTGGCTTCGTGACGATGACCACACAAGTAGCCGCTCACTGATTTGACAGCTCTCTAACTTACCTCTGACACAGCCAAAACACCAGCTCTGTGTCGGCTATCACTGGTTAACGTTTGATCTGATTGAATCTAAGCCTAAGTGTGCTCATAATATGTATAGATATTTTGAAAAAAATAAATGTTATAACATTTTTCTATTTTTAGCACTTTCTGTTTAGCATTTTTCCCCCAATTATTTTTGTTTTATTATTGAAATGCCCATTTAGCTTTGGTTAAAAAAATATATAGATTTCAATGTGCAAAAGGTGATACACCTACATTGAAATAATGTGATGAGGCAGGACAAATAAGCCACAACCATTCTTTACAGTGTGTTTTTTTATTCATTTTTTATTGAAAAACTGCAAAATGTTAATAACACAAACATTACAGGACACACATTTGTTAAAGGATTTCATGCAACAGGGGTTTCAATGGCGACATGCTCATAGCAGACCTACATCAGGGTCCTAGGCGCTGAGCCCACACAAAACTAAAGTCCTAATATGTCCTGTTTAGTGTGGCCTCCCAAAATCCCTCACCCAAAGGAAATGCACTGAGCACAGAGACAGAGCAAAGTATGTTACGAGACAGATAACAATTTATTGTAATAATGTTTTAATTTCAAGATCAATTTAAGCACGATTCCCAATGTTATAGGGACTGTGCGTTGCTGTAACTTCCAAATTGATGAGAAGGTTAAAGCGTTGTTTTCTCTGTGCTCTCAGAGAAAAGTAACACAGCCCTAGCTGGGAGAAACCCTGATGGAAAGGGTTTTTTTAAACTTGGTGTCCATTGAACATGCAAACAAATGAAAGCATTTTAATTCATTATATGAAGAATGCCTTGGTCCGACTTTCTTTTTGGAGAGGAGAGGAAGTTGGGTTTAGAAGTTCTCCATTAGGTGCAAACAAAACTAAAGGGATACCAGGAATAGTACAATGAATATATACCAATAATTTGACATGAAGAGTTGCTCAAAGTGACTGTAATGTAATGGCTTGTATAGACAGCCTGTCTTTTTTCCCCCGGGTGGTCGTCTTTTAAGTGCTCTGATGCTGTGAATGGTTTGACTGAGGAATCACACATTGTGGTGAATGTCTGAAATAAATGTCGGAATGTCTGAAATGTGCTTTGAATAATTAAACTCTTAAACTTTCTGAACACACATTTAGCCGATTTATTAACATGGAGGAGGAACATGTTTGGAGGTTGAAATTAGGGTACCTCAGCTTGTCCAAGTCATTCCTCACCAGAAGAAATCGGTTCCTAAACCTAACAAGACTATGCTGGACAACTGGCAAACAAAGATAGCAAAATATGTTTTATATATTTTTTTCAATCCTGGTGAAATTGATTATTTGTAGACAGTTGGCTTGGCCCACAATCTAGTCCATTAGCAGTTGTAAAATATACAAACGTGCAAGTAAATTGTATGTGACATGTGAGGTTAAGTTTGCATTTGTGTGCCTGCTACGTCGTGGTATTGATGTTAAATAAGTGAACCTTGTGATTTCTGTGGAAACAAGCCAGTATCAACCACAAAACTAAGGAGTGATCCAACGTGTCTGTGAAATTATTTACAAACATTGTAATAAAACAATATTTTCACCACCACAAAAAAACTGATGTTCAATCTATCATGAGATATCCATTCCTATTGCAATTCTTATCCAGGAGGGTTTTGGCCCATATAATTGTTATGAAAAAAACTGTACAAGCACTTTCTATGATGTTGCTTGCTGTCTGATGAAAACCAAACTAAATGTTTTGCCCAATTTAGAAATATATATTTTTATTGAAAGCACTAACTCCCCTCAATGTACTCTGAACATTTCATGACTCTAGGACAAATGAATCCTTCTGAAGTTTCATAATTGTATGTTTGTTCATGGGAAAATATGATCATCTTTTCAATTTCCTGAAACGTTTCTGTTTTGGAGAGTGGGTTTTCACCAGACAGCGACAATAAAAAAGAGAACCAAGAGAAAGAGCAGCGATGGAAACATACGCGAAGTCTAAGGCAAAAGAGTTGTAAGGAGAGGAGGTAAAGGGGACTAAGCGGAATGAAACCTGATACTTTAGGACCCATGGAGGGAGTATGAAGACTCCTCCCATTCCAGAAGAATTGTATCAATCCTTCCCCCTCCATACATCATCCCCATGGTAACATCTCGCTTTCATCCAATCTGTAAATCACTTAGATGACCCCATGATCAGGTGAATCTTTGTTCTTTATTTCCCTGTGCCAAGTAATCGTCTCTAAAAAATCTCCACCCACATAGCTGGACAAAAAAGTCCACAACATTTCAATCTTGCCATCGTTACACAGTATAAAAATGTGTTGAGTGCATGCATTTCAAAGAAACGTCCCCCAAATAATCCCTGTCACAGAACATACACATCACACGCTCTCTCTCACACACACACACATCTAGAGACTACGTGATGTGAAATAAATAGTTGTACTATATATACAAGAGCCCAAGAGGGCAGCAACAACAACTCATGTATGTACACAATCACACAATACATAGGGTAAAGATTAATGTTCAACAAAAAGCTTAGCCCTTTATGTTAACTTGAGATAAATAATACAGAAACTGCAAATGTGTGTTTTATTGGATTCCAGCATTTAATAACTAGCCTTAGACATCAGACTGTCCCACTCTGGCCAAATCAAATAAATAACACTACACACTGTCCCTACCAAAACATCCTTGTCAATAAGATTAGAAAATTACCTCATTTTATAAGCTTCACGTACAATGACTAACAGTGGTGACATACTGTGTGTGTGATATATATATATATATACAGTTGAAGTCGGAAGTTTACATAGACCTTAGCCAAATACATTTAAACTCAGTTTTTCACAATTCCTGACATTTAATCCAAGTAAAAATTCCCTGTTTAAGGTCAGTTAGGATCACCACTTTATTTTAAGAATGTGAAACGTCATAATAATAGTAGAGAGAATGATTTATTTCAGCTTTAATTTCTTTCATCACATTCCCAGTGGGTCAGAAGTTTACATACACTCAATTAGTATTTGGTAGCATTGCCTTTAAATTGTTTAACTTGGGTCAAACGTTTCGGGTAGCCTTCCACAAGCTTCCCACAATAAGTTGGATGAATTTTGGCACTTTCCTTCTGACAGAGCTGGTGTAACTGAGTCAGGTTTGTTGGCATCCTTGCTGGCACACGCTTTTTCAGTTCTGCCCACAAATCTTCTATGGGATTGAGGTCAGGGCTTTGTGATGGCCACTCCAATACCTTGACTTTGTTGTCCTTAAGCCATTTTGCCACAACTTTGGAAGTATGCTTGGGGTCATTGTCCATTTGGAAGACCCATTTGCGACCAAGCTTTAACTTCCTGACTGATGTTTTGAGATGTTGCTTCAATATATCCACATAATTTTCCTGCCTCATGATGCCATCTATTTTGTGAAGTGCACCAGTCCCTCCTGCAGCAAAGCACCCCCACAACATGTTGCTGCCACCCCCGTGCTTCACGGTTGAGATTGTGTTCTTAGGCTTGCAAGCCTCCTCCTTTTTCCTCCAAACATAACGATGGTCATTATGGCCAAACAGTTCTATTTTTGTTTCATCAGACCAGAGGACATTTCTCCAGAAAGTACAATCTTTGTCCCCATGTGCAGTTGCAAACCGTAATCTGGCTTTTTTATGGAGGTTTTGGAGCAGTGGCTTCTTCCTTGCTGAGCGGCCTTTCAGGTTTTAAGTTGAAAAAGGACTCATTTTACTGTGGATATAGATACTCATGTACCTGTTTCCTCTAGCATCTTCACAAGGTCCTTTACTGTTGTTCTGGGATTGATTTGCACTTTTCACACCAAAGTACATTCATCTCTAGAAGACAGAACACATCTCCTTCCTGAGCGGTATGACGGCTGCGTGGTCCCATGGTGTTTAAACTTGCGTACTATTGTTCGTACAGATGAACGTGGTACCTTCAAGCGTTTGGAAATTGCTCCCAAGGATGAACCAGACTTGTGGAGGTCTACAATTTTTTTTCTGAGGTCTTGGCTGATTTCTTTTGATTTTCCCATGATGTCAAGCAAAGAGGCACTGAGTTTGAAGGTAGGCCTTGAAACACATCCACAGGTACACCTCCAATTGACTCAAATGATGTCAATGAGCCTATCAGAAGCTTCTAAAGCCCTGACATCCTTTTCTGGAATTTTCCAAGCTGATTAAAAGGCACAGTCAACTTAGTGTATGTAAACTTTTGACACACTGGAGTTGTGATACAGTGAATTATAAGTGAAATAATCTGTCTGTAAACCATTGTTGGAAAAATTACTTGTGTCATGCACAAAGTAGATGTCCTAACCGATTTGCCAAAACTATAGTTTGTTAACAAGAAATTTGTGGAGTGGTTGAAAAACGAGTTTTAATGACTCCAACCTAAGTGTATGTAAACTTCCGACTTCAACTGTATATTGTCGGAAGTTTACATACACTTAGGTTGAAGTCATTAAAACTTGTGTGTGTGTATATGTATATACATACAAGTTTTATATATACATACAAGTTTTATATATATATATATATAAAATATCTCACTACAGGGTGCATTTGCTGGGTTATATCCAAGTGTCACAAATGAATAAACAGTTGGAAAATCTTCATAGTCAGTCAAATACGCTAATGTTGAGATGGGTTTAAATAATTAGCATTATTAGTTATAAACCCAATCTTATGTAAGAACTCTGTAGAGGGCAGGTTTTATACTGTACTCCCAGCTATAAATACATGTTTTTCTCTCTTTGTGCAACAGTCATCTACTAACTAACCCACCAGCAGTATCTAGTTTACAGCCCTAAAATAAAAGGACTCCATGTGAGGGTCTCTGAGGCAGGTAACTTATGGACCCACCCTAGATCTGTGCTTATCCCTCACATGACCCAAATTAAGAGCAACGGCTCCTGATTTATCAAAACACATTTAAAAATAAGAAAAAAATAATCTTCAAGTGCAAACATGTCAAGAGCCATTTTGGTCAGGCGGTAACCCACCCCACACACCAGAAAGTCTGTGAAACTAAAAACACGGGCCATTAATAATGATTATCACAACTTCACTAGTTCATTATACTCTTGTTCCTGACAGGAAACTCAACTATGACACAGTCCGTGGTGTCTCCCTCAGACCAAGGACCTCCACAATAATGATGAGGTTTGAGGGAGTGGCTACATCTTTGTGACATTTACATTTTTAAATCTAGTTTATTATTTACCATGTCTAAATTCTCTCTTAACATTGGTTTTAAAGTGGCCATATGTCAGTAACTGTGTATTCCATTCATGCAATACACACACAGAGGACAGGGTTCCACTACCATTATGAACAGCCTTGGATGTCTTCACAACCCAATGGCAGGAAACCAAGAGAAAACAACAAACGAATCTCTCTCACCCTCTCTCTCTCTCTCTCTTTCTTTCTCTCATATCACCGCCTCTCTCTATCCTCCCAGAAAAATCTATGTCTATTTTCTTTATCAGACAGAACAGAATACAAGGCAAAGTCAGGTTGTTATGTCTGCTACAAGTAAAGAAAGAAAAAAAAAGAAAGATGAAAGACAAGTGGCCCATTGTTTATCTGTGGCATTAGACCAGGTGTTTGGTTGGATGATAGTCCAGGGACAGTCTTTCTTCCACCCCCACACACACCACACACACACACACACAGACTTGGAAGCCAAGGCCAGTTCTTGGGAGGAAACTGTTGTCTTACATACGTGTCTGTCAGATTGAGGTTATGGGTTGGAGCAAGCGCCACAATCATTATCATGCTGGAGCTGGATGGTAGGAAGGGGTCCTTCTGTTCTGACCCCAATAAGAGCTATATGGGGAACGTCCTGAGCCCGTAACATTGAACTTTGCTAAGAGCTGGCATGAGGTACAAGTAGAGGTCTTTCGCGAAGGGGGTTGAGATGAATCCCGTCAGAAAAAAAAATAAACACGATTTCACAGGGGTTAGAAGAGAGGACACCCACTAAATCACATCCTTACAGCTCACACCCCTCCTCCTCCTGTTCCTCCTCCATGCCCACAGCAGGGCAGAGAGAGATGCACCATGCCACAATGTGAGCTCACTAAGAGGCAACAAGCCACTGCCGGCTCACACAATGCACTTTGCCCCCACAGTGAGGGATTCCGGGGGTTGAAGTTCCTTCAGGTAACCTTTGAAGAGAAGACCAGAGGCGCTGTCACATCCTGCTTCACAGAGCTACCAGCTTTAGGGGAGGTCCTATGACCCCACCCCAACCTGATTGGCTGGAGTGTAGATGAGGGGGCGTGGAGTTGAGGTGAGCACTGCAGAGAAAGGAGAATGGGAGGAGTGTTCGGGTACAGAGTAGGGGTGTGGTGGAGGAGGCTAAGGGTCTGCAATGCACCCCTGGGATCACTGACTGGGGTAGGTGGGGTAGCGGACGGGGGAGTGTTGGCTGTGTGCCAGGGGCATGGTAGCGTGGCGTGGCTCTGAGGGCAGCCGGGTGGAGAGCAGGTCTGCATCAGCGCCAGTCTGAGAACCACCAAACATGTCACCTACAGGACAGGACACAAGAGACAGACGAGAAAAAGTCATGTCTACAGGTGCAGCCTACTCCATAAGCTTCTGCATGACTCGTTAAACTCCAGACCCCATGTTCAAATGTTTACACTTTCCATATTCAGACCAATGTTCCCACTCTAGCCCCAGTGCTGTGTGGTTGAGATTGTAGTCTAGGCTGTGGTTTACCATGGGCTGGGTCCATGCCCCCCTGAGTGCCAGTGATATGGTGCCAAAAGGCACTGCGGGGCAGGATGGCCGTGGGGGTACAGGGGTAGGAGCCTGTCTCAGAACCTTTAGACAACTGACAGAGAAAAAAAAGAGAGAAAAAACACAGTATTATATAACCACCAGAGAGAATACTGTGTGTGTGTGTGTGTGTGTGTGTGTGTGTGTGTGTGTGTGTGTGTGTGTGTGTGTGTGTGTGTGTGTGTGTGTGTGTGTGTGTGAGAGAGAGAGAGAGAGTTACTATGCCTTACTCTGCTGTTCTTCTCCATCTCCATCAGAACTCTCTTGTGCTGCTCAGCGATGGCCAGGGTGGAGGAGTGGACTCTCTGGTAGATCTGTTCTCCCTCCCGCGTCTGGAATGTGTACAGGCCTTCTCCACTGTCACACATCCTGGAACATACAAACACACACTGCTCAGTACAACATGCATGTGCATACAGGCCATAATATAGGTCATATCGACAATTCACCCTATATAGATATGTTTTTGCAAACAGTCCTTTTGCAGGCACACTGTATTTACCACAAATTGTTCTCAAGCAATTGACAGCCAATAGTACTGCATTCTAACCACCACCAGGGGGCAGTGTGGGACTACGTTCTCCATACTGGCAGTACACTCTTATCTTTGTCCTTTGGGGGGGTACCCTGCAAGTGGACCGAATCCTTTCTTTTCAAGTTTATCAAAGCACAGGAGGAGATAAGAACGCCTCGCTCACCATTGATTTTCCTCTAATCTATTCAATCAATCTCTTTATGAGGCTCTCCTGGGCAGGGCACCTGTCTGTCTGTGTGTGTGCATGCGCATGAGTGTGTGTGGTCTGTATGCGTTTTTCATCAAGCGATCTATGGGCTAGGCACAGACAACTGGTTACACAGTCCTGATTTTCTGCAGCTTTTGCATTCTTCTCCCCATCCCTCACTCTCCAAACCTCTCCCGCCCTCCCTCCCTCCCTCCCCCAATGAGTGACTCCCTCACCGTCCAGCCTCGAAGGTGAAGCGCGTGGCATCTCGTCCGTAGCGGCGCAGGGAGCAGAGCGGCCAGGTGACCAGTTTGGTGCGAGGGTTGTGGATGTCCCACAGGTAGATATTCTCATGGGTGATCTGCATCATACACTCCCCATAGATGTCCAGGTTAGGACAGGGCAGTAGGAACACATTGAAACGCTCTGACAGGGAGACAGGAAGGGATATTACTAGTCTTAGTTCAACATGACATACCACATATTATAAAGTCACTTGTAGAAAGCCATTACCCGTATCCTCAAAGCATCTCAGAGAGTAGGAGAGATGATCAATTTAGCAATAATAATAAGAGACTGGTAGCAGCAGCTGTGATGTGTGTGTAGCATGAGTGTGAGTGTGTGTGTGTGTGTGTGTGTGTGTGCTAAGGTGCGGAAAGTCAGTGCAGGTGGTCAGACTAGTTTAAGTGTTCAGCATTCTGATGGCTTGTAGATAGAAACTGTTGGTATCAGACCCCATGTTCCAACGGTAAAGAAGTGAACAGCTCGTGGGTGGGGTGTGTGTTTGAAAAATATAAACTCAGCAAAAAAAGAAACGTCCTCTCACTGTCAACTGCTTTTATTTTCAGCAAACTTAACGCGTAAATATTTGTATGAACATAACAAGATTCAACAACTGAGACATAAACTGAACAAGATCCACAGACATGTGACTAACAGAAATGGCACAGAGTTGAGGCACAGATCTGGAGAAGGTTACCAAAACAATTCTGCAGCATTGAAGATCCCCAAGAACACAGTGGCCTCCAACATTCTTAAATGAAAGAAGGCTCTTCCTAGAGCTGGCCGCCCGGCCAAACTGAGCAATCGGGGGAGAAGGGCCTTAGTCACGGAGCTGACCAAAAACCCGATGGTCACTGACAGAGCTCTAGAGTTCCTCTCTGGAGATGGGAGAACTTTCCAGAAGGACAACCATCTCTGCAGTACTCCACCAATCAGGCCTTTATGGTAGAGTGACTAGACAGAAGCCACTCCTCAGTAAAAGGCACATGACAGCACGCTTGGCATTTGCAAAAAGGCACCTAGACTCTCAGACCATGAGAAACAAGATTCTCTGGTCTGATGAAACTAAGACTAAACTCTTTGGCCTGAATGCCAAGCGTCACGTCTAGAGGAAACCTGGCACCATCTCTACCGTGAAGCATGGTGGTAGCAACATCATATTGTGGGAGTGTTTTTCAGCGGCAGTGACTGGGAGACTAGTCAGGATTGAGGCAAAGATGAATGGAGCAAAGTACAGAGAGATCCTTGATGAAAACCTGTTCCAGAGTGCTCAGGACGTCAGACTGGGGCAAAGGTTTTTACCTTCCAACAAGACAATTGTAGCGTCATACCCAAGAAGACTCGAGGCTATAATTGTTGCCAAAGGTGCTTCCACAAAGTACTGAGTAAAGGGTCTGAATACTTATGTAAATGTGATATGTTTTTTATTTTTAATAAATTAGCAAACATTTCTAGAAATCTGTTTTTGCTTTGTCATTATGGGTTATTGTGTGTAGATTGATGAGGGAAAAAAACGATTTAATGCATTTTAGAATAAGGCTGTAATGTAACAAAATGTGGAAAAGGTCAAGGGGTCTGAATAGTTTCCGAAGGCACTGTATATATATATATATATATATATATATATATATATATATATATATATATATATATATATATATATATATATATATCGTTTTATTGTGACATACTGTACACCGGATAGGTGCAGTGAAATGTATTGTTTTACAGGGTCAGCCATAGTAGAACGGCACCCCTGGAACAAATTAGGGTTAAGAGACTTTCTCAAGGACACGTCGACAGATTTTTCACCTTGTCGTCTAGGGTCTAACCACTAAGCTACCTGATGATGATGCGGGCCTTCCATTTTTTTTTTTCATGGTTCAAAACCATTTAAATTAATTTCACAACAAACATACAGTTGAAGTCGGAATTTACATACATTTAGGTTGGAGTCATTAAAACTTGTTTTTCAACCACTCCACACATTTCTTGTTAACAAACTATAGTTTTGGCAAGTCGGTTAGGACATCTACTTTGTGCATGACACAAGTAATTTTTCCAATAATTGTTTACAGACAGATTATTTCACTGTATCACAGTTCCTGTGGGTCAGAAGTTTACATACACTAAGTTGACTGTGCCTTTTAAACAGCTTGGAAAATTCCAGAAAATTACTTTATGGCTTTAGAAGCTTCTGATAGGGTAATTGACATCATTTGAGTCAATTGGAGGTGTACCTGTGGATGTATTTCAAGGCCTACCTTCAAACTCAGTGCCTCTTTGCTTGACATCATGGGAAAATCAATCAGCCAAGACCTCAGAAAAAAAATTGTAGACCTCCACAAGTCTGGTTCATCCTTGGGAGCAATTTCCAAATGCCTGAAGGTACCACGTTCATCTGTACAAACAATAGTACGCAAGTATAAACACCATGGGACCACGCAGCTGCCATACCGCTCAGGAAGGAGACGCGTTCTGTCTCCTAGAGATGAACGTACTTTGGTGCGAAAAGTGCAAATCAATCCCAGAACAACAGCAAAGGACCTTGTGAAGATGCTGGAGGAAACAGGTACAAAAGTATCTTTATCCACAGTAAAACGAGTCCTATATCGACATAACCTGAAAGGCCGCTCAGCAAGGAAGAAGCCACTGCTCCAAAACCGCCATAAAAAAGCCAGACTACAGTTTGCAACTGCACATGGGAACAAAGATGACACTTTTTTGAGAAATTTCCTCTGAACTGATGAAACAAAAATAGAACTGTTTGGCCATAATGACCATCGTTATGTTTGGAGTTAAAAGGGGGAGGCTTGCAAGCCGAAGAACATCCCAACCGTAAAGCATGGGGGTGGCAGCATCATGTTGTGGGGGTGCTTTGCTGCAGGAGGGACTGGTGCACTTCACAAAATAGATGGCATCATGAGATAGGAAAATTATGTGGATATATTGAAGCAACATCTCAAGACATCAAGCAAGTTAAAGCTTGGTCGCAAATGGGTCTTCCAAATGGACAATGACCCCAAGCATACTTTCAAAGTTGTGGCAAAATGGCTTAAGGACAACAAAGTCAAGGTATTGGAGTGACCATCAGAACTGAAAAAGCATGTGCGAGCAAGGAGGCTTACAAACCTGACTCAGTTACACCAGCTCTGTCAGGAGGAATGGGCCAAAATTCAGACAACTTTTGTGGGAAGCTTATGGAAGGCTACCCGAAACATTTTACCCAAGTTAAACAATTTAAAGGCAATGCTACCAAATACTAATTGAGTGTATGTAAACTTCTGACCCAATGGGAATGTGATGAAAGAAATAAAAGCTGAAATAAATCATTCTCTCTATTATTATTCTGACATTTCACATTCTTAAAATAAAGTGGTGATCCTAACGTACCTAAAATGGATTAGGATTAAATGTCAGGAATTGTGAAAAACTGAGTTTAAATGTATTTGGCTAAGGTTTATGTATACTTCCGACTTCAACTGTAATTCCAATGTTGTTGTATTAGCAATATCTTTTTATCCTGCTCTCCTCCTCATTGTTTTCTCCTTACATGTTATCATAGTAACCATAAATATGTGTATTTGTGACAGAAAAGTGAGGTAACAGAAGGAGTTGTTATTTCCTCCATATTTTTAAAGCTTTGCTTCAGATCACAAAACGGCACAAATAGCCTCATTTATGCATGATATATTAGATAACTAAACAGCTAGAGGCAACAAGTCAACAAATGCATCACTGCTCCTATGAAGCAACAGAACTGAAAATGACAGCTCCCTATGAATACATACAGAGTGGTACACCAGTACTTAGAAGTAATCATCTATGAGGATATAGTGGAGAATCCTCTGTTAGTTGCTGAGGCAGTCATGCCATTCTCCTTGGGGCTGTCACCGTCTTCCTTCTTAATTTTGATTCCAAACAAGCTGCAGAGCTTCATCAGCATCAGCTCCACTATCTCTTCCTCCTCTGATGGCTTGTGATGTATTTTCTCTTGAGTAAACACCACCAGGATGACTGAGATGAACAGGTTCAGAACCACAAAGGTCATGAATATAATGAAGGAGCCGATGAGGAACGCACCAAGCACCGGGTTTTAATCAAGAACCTCGTCATAGTTGAAGATGCCCAGTTACAAGCTAACCATGGTCAGAGCGGCATCCAAGAGAGTCCTATAAGAGTACAGCTTCCAGCCATACATCACATAAGAAGTGATAAAATAGGCCAGGAACATAAGGGTGATGACCACGAGGAAGCCTGATATGTCAGTCCAGGCCCGTTGCAGTGTGGCTGTGATCATGTGTAGCTTGGGGTTGAACCTCAGCAGATGCCACAGTTTGACTGTAGCCAGTAGCACCAGGAATGCGATCAGAGACCCCGGCACTACATCTGCTGTGGCTGTCTCATGGAAACTGGCAAACTGGTCTTTATGGTTGTGGTAGTACTCCATGTCCCGGGTTCCCTAACAGGGTCCTCTTAATGAAGACAGACAATGCACTCCAGCTCAGGAGGATGATGGCGAGCTCCAGACGGCTGCACTTTGTCTTGAATTAATCCCACTTCGGCTGCTTCATTAGCTTGCCCTGAACATACATGTAGTAGAGGATAAAGAGGAAATAGATGACCTCAGAGGCCATGACAAAGATGTGGAGTCCACATCTTTGTGGTCGGACACTCTGCAGCTCACTTAGAAACTGGAATGCTCTACAGCTGTGGTCCCCAGCATGAGTGTGACAATGTGAACTCTACAAAGACTGCCCGGGTGAACATATCAAGCCAGGTGTTGTCAAACAGATACTGAAGGGTACTGCTAGCATTCTGTGACTCACAGAACTCACTCCACCACAAACCCCCCTCCCCTGTAGAGGACCACACGGCCCCAGATGGGTTGTGCTCTGAGTCGGGCCTGGGGTTGGTACTGCCAGGGGCTGCGGATGGTCTTTGAGGCGTTTTCACTCGCAGAGCGGTTCCAGCCTGGCCCATAGGAGCCCGTGTCTTCCACCTCCCATGAGTATGGACCATGACAGTCAGGTACAGCCTGGCGCATGGAGCGAGCGATGCCACAGGAGTTCTTCTGCACCCTCACCTGGCGAAGACGAGGGTTAGCAACCAGTTTGGAGTTCCCATCTGTGATGAAACCTGGGAACTCTCCAAAGAGGTTGCTGAGCAGAGAGGTATTTGCACAGGTGAACGCATCTCTGTGGCTCATGCTGTCAGAGATCCCTTTGCTGAAGCTGCCAAATGTGCTGAGTCAGAAAGTAAGAGTTAGGGTCCCGCTGACCATACGCCACCAGGAGCAACATCCACATGAACCCCATGTAGGTGAGAATCTCTTTGATGAGGGTAAAGACCTTCTGCTCCTTGATCATGTTGTTCCTCATCCTCTCGATGTCTGTGGGAGGAGGGGGCTGGTAGAAGCTGCATGTGCTATCCCTTCTGACAGCTCACACTACATCAGGGTCATCTGGGTTTAGGAGCTCCGCCTCAAACTTTGGATTCCCATACTCCTCCTGATCAACTTTCTTCAGAACGAGCAGGCCCCGTTTCGAGTAATTGTCCAGGATTGATGGGAGCACGATCCCAGTGATGTTCTGAGCCGTATTCACCACCCGCTAGAGTGCCTAGCAGTCGTGAACAGAGCAATTCATGTACCAAGCCCAGGGATCTGAGTTTGGAGGGAACTACAGTGTTGAATGCTGAACTGTAGTCAATGAACAGAATTATCACGTAGGTTTTCCTCTTGTCCAGATGTGTTACGGCCATGTGAATAGTAATGGAACTGGCACCTTGCATGGATCTGTTGGAGCGGTAGGCAAATTGGAGTGGGTCCAGTGTGTATTTACACTGGAGTGGGTCCAGTGTGTACCCAATCTACAGTGGGGGGAAAAAGTATTTGATCCCCTGCTGATTTTGTACTGACAAAGAAAGGATCAGTCTATCATTTTAATGGTAGGTTTATTTAAACAGTGAGAGACAGAATAACAACAAAAATATCCAGAAAAACGCATGTCAAAAAAATTTATAAATTGATTTGCATTTTAATGAGGGAAATAAGTATTTGACCCCCTCTAAATCAGAAAGATTTCTGGCTCCCGGGTGTCTTTTATACAGGTAACGAGCTGAGATTAGGAGCACACTCTTAAAGGGAGTGCTCCTAGCTGCAGCTTGTTACCTGTAAAAAAGACACCTGTCCACAGAAGCAATCAATCAATCAGATTCCAAACTCTCCACCATGGCCAAGACCAAAGACCTCTCCAAGGATGTCAGGGACAAGATTGTAGACGTACACAAGGCTGGAATGGGCTACAAGACCATCGCCAAGCAGCTTGGTGAGAAGGTGACAACATTTGGTGTGATTATTCGCAAATGGAAAAAACACAAAAGAACTGTCAATATCCCTCGGCCTGGGGCGCCATGCAAGATCTCACCTCGTGGAGTTGCAATGATCATGAGAACGGTGAGGAATCAGCCCAGAACTACACGGGAGGATCTTGTCAATGATCTCAAGGCAGCTGGGACCATAGTCACCAAGAAAACAATTGGTAACACACTACGCCGTGAAGGACTGAAATCCTGCAGCGCCCGCGCAAGGTCCCCCTGCTCAAGAATACATATACAGGCCTGTCTGAAGTCTGCCAATGAACATCTGAATGACTCAGAGGACAACTGGTGAAAGAGTTGTGGTCAGATGAGACCAAAATGGACCTCTTTGACATCAACTCAACTCGCCGTGTTTGGAGAAGGAGGAATGCTGCCTATGACCCCAAGAACACCATCTCCACCGTCAAACATGGAGGTAGAAACATTAAGCTTTGGGGGTGTTTTTCTGCTAAGGGGACAGGACAACTTCACCGCATCAAAGGGACAATGGACGGGGGCATGTACCGTCAAATCTTGGGTGAGAATATCCTTCCCTCAGCCAGGGCATTGAAAATGGGTCGTGGATGGGTATTCCAGCATGACAATGACCCAAAACACACGGCCAAGGCAACAAAGGAGTGGCTCAAGAAGAAGCACATTAAGGTCCTGGAGTGGCCTAGCCAGTCTCCAGACCTTAATCCCATAGAAAATCTGTGGAGGGAGCTGAAGGTTCGAGTTGCCAAACATCAGACTCGAAACCTTAATGACTTGGAGAAGATCTACAAAGAGGAGTGGGACAAAATCCCTCCTGAGATGTGTGCAAACCTGGTGGCCAACTACAAGAAACATCTGACCTCTGTGATTGCCAACAAGGGTTTTGCCACCAAGTACTAAGTCATGTTTTGCAGAGGGGTCAAATACTTATTTCCCTCATTAAAATGCAAATCATTTTATAACATTTTTGACTTGCGTTTTTCTGGATTTTTTTGTTGTTATTCAGTCTCACTGTTCAAATAAACCTACTTTTAAAATTATAGACTGATCATTTCTTTGTAAGTGGGTAAACGTACAAAATCAGCAGGGGATCAAATACTTTTCTCCCCCCACTGTACCTACCTCATCCCCATATTCTTTTTATTTACTTTGCTGCTCTTTTGCACACCAGTATCACTACTTACACACCATCATGTGCTCATCATCATCTGCTCATCTATCACTCCAGTGTTAATCTGCTAAATTGTAATTACTTTGCTACTATGGCCTATTTATTGCCTTACCTCCTCATGCCATTTGCACACACTGTATGTAGACTTATTTTTGTTCTATTGTGTTATTGACTGTACGCTTGTTTATTCCATGTGTAACTCTGTGTTGTTGTTTCTGTCGCACTGCTTTGCTTTATCTTGGCCAGGTCGCAGTTGTAAATGAGAACTTGTTCTCAACTAGCTTACCTGGTTAAATAAAGGTGAAAAAAAAAAAAAAAAAAACATTCATGATGACCGGGGTAAGTGCTACGGGCTGATAGTCATTAGGCATGTCACCTTGTTTTTCTTTGGCACTGGTATGATTATGGTTTCCTTGAAGCAGGTGGGGAATACAGGTTGAATATGTCAGAGAAGAAGCCCACCAGCTGGTCAGCACACACTCTGAGGATGCCGTTTTGTAAGTATTCACTCTTTTGACAGTTCTCACTCTCAAGTCAGCCTCGGAGAGCAAAATCACCTTGCCGTCTGGAACAGCGAGAGTCTTCCTGGATGGCTCGGTATTGTCTGCTTCAAAGCGTGCATAGAATGTGTTAAGCGTGTCGGGAGGGAGGCTTCGGTGGGCACCACACAGCTGGATTTGCCTTTGTAGTATTTGATAGTCGGTAGTCCTTGCCACATGAGTCGTGAGCCTGAGTTGTTGAACATCAATTCAAGGTTGAGTCTGTATTGTCATTTTGGGTCCCTAATGGATATGTTGAGCTCGTACGTGTTTCCCTTGTACACATCGCGCGCCACCAGGTCATCTGGGTTTGTTCTTCTGACATTGAATGCTGCAGAACTTGACTGGCCTGCACAGAGCGCTGACCTCAACCCCACCGAACACCTTTGGGATGAAATGTATAGCCGACTGCAAGCCAGGCCTAATCGCCCAACATCAGTGCCCGATCTCACTAATGCCCTTGAGGCTGAATGGAAGCAAGTCCTCGCAGCAATGTTCCAACATCTAGTGGAAAGCCTTCCCAGAAGAGTGAAGGAATTAGTTTCACACATGCTTGGTTAAAATTCCCCATGACAATAAAGACTGCTTTCGGGTGTGAGGATTCTTTCTGGCTAATGTAGTTTGCTGAGTGCCGCCTTGGTGTTTGCTTGTGGCGGTATGTACACAGCTGTGATAATAACATGCGTGAATTCCCTGAGCATATAGTGGGGTTGGCATTTTAGCATCATAAACTCCAGGTCAGATGAACAGCAGCTTAAGATGTTTTCAACTTCAGTACAGCAGGAATTGTTGATGAGGAAGAGTACACCTCTCCCTACTCTTACCAGAAGCCGCCGTTCGATCCATACGGAAAATGGAAAAGCTGTCTGGTTAAATAGCCGAGTGTCCATAAACCATCCCACTGGGAACAAACTGGTTGAATCAATGTTGTTTCAACGTAATTTGTCAATGTATTGTGATGTGTATTGTGACATGGAATCTTTTTCAATAACCAGGTTTTCCATCCAGTCTTTTAATGTGAGTAAAGTACAGGTCGGGTAAAACATTTAATGACAGGCCTGATGGAAACAGCACATTTTTCTGTATACTTTCCAAATGTCGACAAAAGAAAATGCGCTAGACAAGGTGGAATCTTATTGTGTCTGTAAAATTAATTATGCGACAGATGGCAGTGGAAACGCCTTCATGAGCAACTGGTGAGCAAGTACCAAGACCAGAGTGGGCACATTTGTTATAGCCTATAACGAAAATTGAAATTGAAAATGTGATGGATGGGGGGGGGGGGGGGTACATGGGAAAATCATTTTTATGTGCACTATGTCATCACACACAGCCTGATTTGATTTAGTCCTCTTCTTTAACTTTGATTCCTGGTTGAGATGGAGATGTGAATCCAACATATGAATTATTCATTTGTAGACAAACTGGAATTTGTTGACAACCAAATACAATACAAAATCTCTTTTGCAATACAGTATCTTAACAAATGATATGTTGGATTCACCTCTAACTAAAGCAAAAATAAAAGTTAAAGAATAGGATTAAGCCAGTGGCTCAGATGAAACTATCCCAAGCATTAGATATCCTTTAAATGTTGATATTTGGTTGCGTTGTCAACCAAACACAATTCAATATTACTTTTGTAATATAGTAAATAGCCTAAAGTAAAGGCTATTTTACAAACTTATGTAAAAGTAGTAAATTCAACATTAAAATGAGTAACACATCCACATGTTGAGGTTAGCCTTCTGTAACTAGAAATGTCTTCTTATGTCATCATAGAAAGTGGGCATGTTCAAGACAGCGAGCAAAGGCTGCAGATCTGTCGAAATCGTCACCATTGCTGTAATAATCTGCGCAGAATACTGAACAGCGTTGATCACTTCCACCATGTACTTTTAATGTCATCTCAACTGCAATCCAGGTCATTTGGTCGTGCTGTCAGATGAAGCACAGTGATAACACATATAGATGTAGAAATACTAAATATCTGCCATTGTATTCCTATTTGAACTTTGTTGTGCTTTTTAAACGGTTGAAAGCGCAGTGATAACACATTTAGATGACAACTGAACCAACAATCAGACATCGTTTATTTCCATTAGAATTTGGTTGTGCTTTTAAATGGTTGAAAACATAGTGATAACTTCCTCTTCTTCGTTGCCTTCGGTCATCTTGGTCAGCAGGAACAGGTAAGCCCGTGCGGGGAACAAAGGAGTGTAGTGTCCCAGATCTGGGAGGCTGAGAGATAAGTGTGTAGCCTACGATTCATGATCCAGAAGTGTTTGTCATCGTAGGAAATTGCAAACATTCTGAGCAAACAAAGAAATAATGAATGCAAAAATAGCCATAAAGCAAAGTCGAGCAGGACTGTGCCATGGTGCTAGTCACACACTCACCTGTATGTTCACACTGAACACCTGCTGCTAGCAAGTCTGGCTCTCCTAGACTGATGTCATTGAGGCGGGTCCCCAGGCATTCGATTGACAGGGTTTTGAACCACTCCTCTGCTTCTAGCTCTGAGTTTAGACCAATGGGATGCAAAGAGAGACGTCATAAAACAGGAAACTTCAGAGATGATTGTACACTGTGAGAAAACATCTATTGCAATAAGGTAGGTGTGGAGCACCTGATTCACAGGTGAACATGCGCGAGGTGTCATCGGTAAAGACGATGGCTACCGCCTGGCGCTTGGTGTCCCTTGGGAGCCTTGTGACATTCTTCACATTGCTGATCTCGGTCACCTGGGCAACGGGAGAGTTCAAGAGGTCATACAAACACGGAGAGAGGTTGAAAGGGTCAGACAAGCTGTCTAAATACTGTATGATGTGCTGCCGGTTGACAGGATTCAGTTTCCGAGAGAAAGGAGAGGAGAGAAAGAGGGACTGCTGTAGCCAGGTGTAGTGGTCACCCTATGCTCAGACACTTCAGAGAGACCTGGAGTCTGGCTGGGAGTGGGAGGCTGGCTTTGATCTGTGTTACTCATCTCCTTCAGCCTCGTGTGTGTGTGTGTGTGTGTGTGTGTGTGTGTGTTGATCCTTCAGACACACACGTTTGCTCCCTGCAGCTAAACAGGGAACTCAGAGAACAGACTGACTTTCTAATGACACACACATATATCACCCACTCACAGTAATACCATACACGCCAAACACAGACATCATCCTTCAAACTGACATTTGCCAAATGAAACGTGACTTATCATGCAGCACTCTTGGGGGGGGGGGGGGTACCTTAGGACAGACTCTGATGTAAGCGGACTTCTCATCAGTGTACTTCTCCAGTCTGCGTGGTCCTTTACTGGACGACTTCTTAAACACCAGCCAGCAGCGACGATAAATCTCAACACAAAAACAACAGTCAGTTAACATACTGCAACCAGCCACCCAACAGCAAGTCAATGTCAACATATACACCCCATTCAAGCATAACGATTTAGAATCTTTTGCTATCAAGAGCAGACACACAATGGTTGCCTCTGGCTTACCTGATCAATTAACCAGGAAGCGTTATAAGAAAATCAAGATAGCATTTAGTGATTAGCAATGAGTGAAAGAGACACAGAGAGAATAAGAGAGAAAGATACAAGTAGAAAATGAGAAGGAGTGTGAAGGTCCATGTCATCAGTCAAACATTGTTTATGCAAGACAATTCTATTATACATATGATATTGAGTTAAGAGGCAGACAAAGACACAAACTGTCCTGACGGAATAATGAGAAATCCATCGCAGTAATGGGAACAGGCACGCACACACACACACACACACACACACACACACACACATCAATAAGATAGCTATTGCTTTAGCGGGCATTTATCCCCCTTATCTCTGTTATAAAAGGCAGGGCCTTTATTTGATTGATGTTCCACTGTCCTTCTAAAGCAAACCTCCTGTTGCCAGGGCAACCTCAGGACCTGCACGGTACAGTACGGAACGGCCAGGGCCAGCCATCCCTAAGCCAATCCCCCCATTCCGCTTTCCCTTACCCATTATCACATCCCTGTTTATTAGCTAGGGGCCACAGAGCCAGTGAAATCCCTTAGTGCACCGACTCAGTATAATGAATACAAAGACCCCAAACTGAGTGACAATGTCTCACCGCTGTAGACAGACACACACCGGTGTCACTGTGACAGAGATAACAAGACCAATTAAATATGCAATTGTATTTATCGAGAGATTAAACAAGAGCGCCATCAACAAAGGCACGCCGTAATGTGAGCGTGCTCAAACGGAGACATGGTGAAAGGAAAAAGCGTTGCTCTGATGTGCCGTTTTTAATTGGTGAAAATGAGTTTGAACCTTGAGGAGAGAGGGAGGCTTCAAAAAGACGGCCTCGGCTCCTCGATCACTGTCTGCCTGTCTGATCCTGGCGTCAGCGGGATGAAAACGCCACCTTCAGTGGGACAGCTGACGGCGCGTTGAGGGCAGGTGCTCACCAGTCCATTAAGTCTCAACGATATTAAGCTGTTCGATGAAGAGTTACCTCTGTGTATCTGCCATCTAGCTCCTGATTCTCCCCAATGTTATCCCAAACCAATTGGCTCAGTGCTTCATTGGAGCTGTGTGCGTGTGTGTGTTGGCAAGCTTGCCGTCTACTATCGTGCCCCCCTCCCCCTCCTCCCTCAGCTCCAGCGTTCAGAGCAATCAGGCCTTGCCAGGCAAGCTGACTATGAAGCCTGGTAATTAAGCTAGTGGGTGGAGGAGCAGCGACAGAGATGAAAAAAGAAAGGGAGAGAGAGAAACAGAGGATATGGTAGACAGGGAGAGGGAGAGAGGGAGAGGAGTGGGAGCTGGAAATTCTGCTCCGATACCTTGGTTCATTAAATATGAGGAAGTGACGGACGTCACATCGTTCAGAACTGAACTGAATAGTCTTGTATTAGCCTACCTTTCCTCCAAAAATATAATTTGAAGCAAAATCCAAAATCTATTTCAGTGTCTCTCTGATCATACTATGTGTTCAGCGGCAGGAACAGCCCATCTAGACACACACACACACACACACACACACACACACACACACACACACACACACACACACCCTCCTCCTCTGACTGAACACAGCAAACCTAAGGTCACAGGTCAGCCACCTTATCCACCTCTGCTGTCACCAATTTCAAGGGTTTTTGTCCCCCAGAAGTGAGGGGCCATGCTCCCTGCCCTGTCAACCCAGGCCTAATTCATTTTAAACAGACTGACCCAGCCACGTCAAAAGGCACAGGTCCTGACAGCACGTCTACAGGGAGAATTACTCTGGCCACCACGGACAGAAAGACAGACAAAGAGAGAGCGAGAGAAAGACCTTTTGTCCCCCCCTTTATTTGTTGAAAGCAAAGGTGCCTGTAACAATGAGATTTGTGGAGATGGTCTCCCATTGTATTCCAAATGTACCTGCTCCCATGCCATTTCTTAACAGTGAAAAGGAACTATTTTATAGGTTGCCATTGATATTCCGGGCAGGTAGACATGCTTGCATGGCTCTCTCCCCTGAGGTCGAGCTAATCCCCTGTAAACAGGCCGGGAGGCGGGGGGGGGGGGGGGGGGGGGGGGGGGGGGGTGAGTGAGTGAGTGAGTGAGTGAGTGAGTGAGTGAGTGAGTGAGTGAGTGAGTGAGTGAGTGAGTGAGTGAGTGAGAGCGAGAGAATCTTGCATTAGTAGGGCATGAGTAAGGAACTATCGATCTCCCCAGTGGGACCGATAAGAGAATGTGAATAGTCAAGTCCCACACTTACCGAGAGTGGGCTCAGCATTCATAAGGGTTATCAATGATCTATATCGTAGCCATTACACCCCTTTAAGAACCCTTTCAGAGAGTGATACCGGAGCCCTTCTTTAGACACACTGACGGGAACACAACAATCCACATACAGCGTAGTGTGTAAACACATTATCCACATACCCACACGCATGTACTACATCCTGCACCACTAATGTATCTTCCCTGTACAGTCGTTCTGCTACTCCACTCAGATTGCCCTCCTCAGTCTAATTGGCTCCACCCTGGTTCTCCTCCTCATCCCTGGCTCCCGACTGCCCCAGAAGGGGCCAGAGGCAGTTAGCCTACATTAATCCCCCTAGCTCCCGGGAGATCCTGCCTGTCACAGCAGCCCAATTGGGACGAGCCCCACCCCGGCCTGATCCCAGGATTAACCGGCTAATTACGGTAACAGGTTGACACCAGGCTGATGTCCAGCTTATTGTACAACACACACACACAGGACAACACAATCACACATAGGACTCACAAACAGAGACAACACACAAAATCAGGACAACACACACAGGCACCAAAATCACACACACACACACACACACACACACACACACACACACACACACACACACACACACACACACACACACACACACACACACACACAGTGTGGTTCAGAATATGAGAAATGTGCAGGGCTGAATAGAAAATGAATGGGAATGATTGGCACCATCTTACTCAAAACCAATTCACCTAAATCCACCTAGAAATCTGAAGGGGAAACATAAATCAGCATGCAATCGTTCTAAGCTGATCCCATTGGAAGCTCACAATGACTGGCTCCTCAGGGGGGCTGGCTCAGGTAGAGAAATAAGAACGGGGGATGAAAAAGGAGAGAGACGGGAATAGAGGAGAGAGATAGAAGAGAGAGATAGATCTGTCACTGTAGCTGAGGGAACGGGCTCAGAGAGGCAGGGGGATTGTGAGGTGAAGGGAGTCTGCTTGATTCTCAAAGTGAGCCATTTGATTTCTGATGCTTGTTATTTTCAACATCATTCTCCCTCCCATCAAAACAGCAGTTTGACCTAACTCCATTAGGATTGTCTGAACTTGAGAAAACAACGTTCTGAGGTTTCGCTTGCAATTTTCCCCAACCGCTGCCAGTTACAAGTGGTGAGGAAACAAAACCACAAATCTGTCATGTGTCAGTGTAATATCTAGCTGGAGGCAATCTACGCATCATACAGTCGGCTCTGTTTATACAGTGGAAAGTCACATGATCATACTGACATTCCTAGACTAGACACACGGTGGTAGGTCAAAACAAAGAGAGATCAGGACAAAGATACCGAGCTGTTATTCCAGAAGGTTCTGCCCAGTCTGAGTGAGTCGGAGTCAGTCAATCAGTTCAATCAGCCCTCTCTCTCTTCAGGTGGGATTAAACACTTAACACGTCCTCGCTGACATTGTGTTTACCGAAACCACATCTCCTCAGACCTTCTCCATCCTCCCTGATCAACCTTGGCTCGTCTGTTGATTCCCCAGTAAAGTGTCTTATGATGTTCCTCCCGGCCTGCTTATAAAACAGGACACAGTCAAGTGGGATGGCTGCGAAGCAATTAGGGCCGTTCCTCCACTGAGCCTAGAAGAGGCGAGGAGAGGCCAGCTAGTACAGCGCTACAGACGCGGACTGAGCGCTAACGGAAGCAGAATGCTAAACAGCCTGTTATTAGTCTGATTGGACTGCTGCAATTTAACTGAAACGCAGCAGGAGGGAGAGGCTGAAAGGGAAAGGCAGAGTGAGGAGATGAGGGAGAAAGAGAGAGAGTTAATTAGCCTGCCCAGATGACTGGGGAAGTCAAGGGTCTTCTGGGGAGAGTGAAAGTGAGAGCTGGAGGGGAGGAGGAAGAGGGGATAGGGGGGAAGGAGAGAGGAGGGGGAGGACAGAGCAAAGAAGAGCAGTGGTCTGGAACAGCTCTTATAGGCTACGGAGGAGAGACCGAGATGGCGCGGCCAGCTGTCCAGCCTTACAAGGCCAGAGTGGCAGTAGACTGGCAGGGTTTTGGCAGGAGAGGAAGTTGACTGTCTGGGTACACATTTGACAGGGAAAAAAAGATGGTGTGTTTGAGTGCTTGTTCTGGTCTGTGCAGACAGAGTGTGCTCGTATGTGATAAGAGAAGTGGACAGGGGAACTATTATACATGTTGTGTTTATACACAGTGTCTACAGTATGTGTGAATTCGTGCACATGGTTGCTTTTTTAGGGTGTGTGTATATATTTGCATAGCTTGAATCTGTGTAGGCATGTGGTATGCTTACATGCGTTTTGGTATGCACATACACTACCGTTCACAAGTTGGAAAATGTCCTTAGAAATGTCCTTGTTTTTGAAAGAATCCTCATTTTTTAATAACATCAAATTGATCAGAAATGCAGTGTAGACATTGTTAATGACTATTGTAGCTGGAAACGGCAGATTTTTTTTAAAGGAATACCTACATAGGCGTACAGAGGCCCATTATCAGCAACCATCACTCCTGTGTTCCAATGGCACGTTGTGTTAGCTAATCCAAGTTTATCATTTTAAAAGGCTAATTGATCATTAGAATACCATTTTGCAATTATGTTAGCACAGCTGAAAACTATTGTTTGTTGGTTCGATTACAGGCTCAATATGGCCAGAAACAAAGACTTTCTTCTGAAATTCGTTAGTCTATTCTTGTTCTGAGAAATGAAGGCTATTCCATGTGAGAAATTGCCAAGAAACTGAAGATCTGGTACAACACTGTGTACTACTCCCTTCACAGAACAGTGCAAACTGGCTCTAACCAGAAAAGAAAGAGGAGTGGGAGGCCCCGGTGCACAATTGAGCAAGAGGACAAGTACATTAGAGTAGTTTGAGAAACAGACGCCTCACAAGTCCTCAACTGGCAGCTTCATTAAATAGTACCCGCAAAACACCCGTCTCAACGTCAACAGTGAAGAGGCGACTCCGGGATGCTGGCCTAGGCTGCAGCAGACAGCTATCAGACAGCTTCTGGGTGCTAGACTATCACACCCAGGTCCAGCGCTACCTCCTATTGGACCATCAGCTGTCAATCACAGCCCTTTACCATGCCCTCCTCTCAATGACACACAGAAGAACATTCAGCAAACATAGAGGAATGTTACCGCAAAAACCACAGGGCTTTATAAAATTTAAACTACAACTACAATATCAGGGAATTGTTTCAGAGATGAAAGCCAGACCACCAACTGGACCATAGTCTTTAAATCAGGCTAGCTGTGGTGTCAGAGAGACATGGCCAGTAAAACTTCTAACAGAACACAGGCTTTGTTTCAACTGCTAATGCAGACTCACACATTACATAGTAGAACTGGAGGATAAGCAGGAACACGGCTGTAAATAGCATTTACGCCACATAAGCGGGGGTTTATGGGATTGTGTTGTTATTCCGCGCAAATTCATAATACAGAACAGCTGGGGGGGGGGGGGGGATCGACTTAAACAATGACAGAGTGAAGGCATCTGATTTCACTGTGTGTGCCCACTGCAAGGGGATGCAGCGAGGAGGAGAAGAACACAGAGGGAGATGATGAATGGGAAAAAAGAAAGAAAATAAGACAAATAAGAGGCAGAAATGAAGGAGGAGAAAATAAGGCATGAAAAATCATGCCATGACAAGATTACAGACAGACAGACAGACAGACAGACAGACAGACAGACAGACAGACAGACAGACAGACAGACAGACAGACAGACAGACAGACAGACAGACAGACAGACAGACAGACAGAACTGGGCCCTGACAGTAAATCTCAGTAAGACAAAAATAATGGTGTTCCAAAAAAGGACCACAAATGCAAATTCCAGGACCACAAATACAAATTCCATCTAGACACCGTTGCCCTAGAGCACAAAAAAAACTATTCGTACCTCGGCCTAAACATCAGCGCCACAGGTAACTTCCACAAAGCTGTGAACGATCTGAGAGACAATCCAAGAAGGGCCTTCTATTCCATCAAAAGGAACATAAAATTCGACATACCAATTAGGATCTGGTTAAAAATACTTGAATCAGTTATAGAACCCATTGCCCTTTATGGTTGTGAGGTCTGGGGTCTGCTTATCAACCAAGAATTGACAAAATGGGACAAACACCAAATTGAGACTCTGCATGCAAAAATATCCAATACCCGCTAACTATCAAAATCCAGAAAAAAAGCCATTAAATTCTACAACCACCTAAAAGGAAGCCATTCCCAAACCGTCCAAAACAAAGCCATCACTTACAGAGAGATTAACCTGAAGATGAGTCCCCAAAGCAAGCTGGTTCTGGGGCTCTGTTCACAAACACAAACAGACCCCACAGAGCCCCAGGACAGCAACACAATTATACCCAACCAAATCATGAGAAAACAAAAAGATAATTACTCGACACATTGAAAAGAATTAACAAAAAAAAACTGAGCAAACTAGAATGCTATTTGGCCCTAAACAGAGAGTACACAGCGGCAGAATACCTTACCACTGTGACTGACCCAAACTTAAGGAAAGCTTTGACTATGTACAGACTCACTGAGCATAGCCTTGCTATTGAGAAAGGCCACCATAGGCAGACCTGGCTCTCAAGAGAAGACAGGCTATGTGCACACGGCCCACAAAATGAGGTGGAAACTGAGCTGCACTTCCTAACCTCCTGCCAAATGTATGACCATATTAGAGATACATATTTTCCTTGGATTACACAGATCCACAAAGAATTCAAAAAACAAACTCAATTTTGATAAACTCCTATATCTACTGGGTGAAATACCACAGTGTGCCATCACAGCAGCAAGATGTATGACCTGTTGCCACAAGGGCAACCAGTGAAGAACAAACAACATTGTAAATACAACCCATACAGTATGTACAGTGGCTTGCGAAAGTATTCACCCCCTTGGCATTTTTCCTATTTTATTGCCTTACAACCTGGAATTAAAATTGATTTTTTTGGGGGCTTGTATCATTTGATTTACACAACATGGCTACCATTTTGAAGATGCAAAATATTTTCTCGTGAAACAAGACAAAAAACTGAAAACTTGAACGTGCATAACTATTCACCCCCTCAGTCCTGTGTCATGCCAACAGTAATGCATCCTGAGACCATTCATGTGTGGGGTTGCTTCTCAGCCAAGGGAGTGGGCTCACTCACAATTTTGCCTAAGAACACAGCCATGAATAAAGAATGGTACCAACACACCCTCCGAGAGCAACTTCTCCCAACCATCCAGGAACAGTTTGGTGACGAACAATGCCTTTTCCAGCATGATGGAGCACCTTGCCATAAGGCAAAGGTGATAACTAAGTGGCTCGGGGAACAAAACATCGATATTTTGGGTCCATGGCCAGGAAACTCCCCAGTCCTTAATCCCATTGAGAACTTGTGGTCAATCCTCAGGAGGCGGGTGGACAAACAAAAACCCACAAATTCTGACAAACTCCAAGCATTGATTATGCAAGAATGGGCTGCCATCAGTCAGGATGTGGCCAAGAAGTTAATTGACAGCATGCCAGGGCAGATTGCAGAGGTCTTGAAAAAGAAGGGTCAACACTGCAAA